>NW_027507758.1:209328324-209413324 GCF_037356315.1 Lithobates pipiens
GGGTAATATGATTCTACTTCTTTTTAGCTATTCACTTTATTCTTTATCTTTCCTTTTCTTATTTTTACTCTTCCCTCCTCTCTTCCCCTCCCTCTCTTCCCTCCCTCTCTTCCCTCCCTCTCTTCCCTCCCTCTCTTCCCTCCCTCTCTTCCCTCCCTCTCTTCCCTCCCTCTCTTCCCTCCCTCTCTTCCCTCCCTCTCTTCCCTCCCTCTCTTCCCTCCCTCTCTTCCCTCCCTCTCTTCCCTCCCTCTCTTCCCTCCCTCTCTTCCCTCCCTCTCTTCCCTCCCTCTCTTCCCTCCCTCTCTTCCCTCCCCTCTTCCCTCCCTCTCTTCCCTCCCTCTCTTCCCTCTCTTCCCTCCCTCTCTTCCCCTCCTTCCTTCCTTCCTTCTTCCTTCCTTCCTTCCTTCCTTCCTTCTTTTCCTTCCTTCCTTCCTTCCTTTCCTTCCCTCCCTCTCTTCCCTCTCTTCCTTCCTTCCTTCCTTTCCTTCCCTCCCTCTCTTCCCTCTCTTCCTTCCTTCCTTCCTTCCTTTCCTTCCCTCCCTCTCTTCCCTCTCTTCCTTCCTTCCTTCCTTCCTTTCCTTCCCTCCCTCTCTTCCCTCTCTTCCTTCCTTCCTTTCCTTCCCTCCCTCTCTTCCCTCTCTTCCTTCCTTCCTTTCCTTCCCTCCCTCTCTTCCCTCTCTTCCTTCCTGTCCTTCCCTCCCTCTCTTCCCTCTCTTCCTTCCTGTCCTTCCCTCCCTCTCTTCCCTCTCTTCCTTCCTTCCTTCCTTTCCTTCCCTCCCTCTCTTCCCTCTCTTCCTTCCTTCCTTCCTTCCTTCCTTCCTTCCTTCCTTTCCTTCCCTCCCTCTCTTCCCTCTCTTCCTTCCTTCCTTCCTTCCTTTCCTTCCCTCCCTCTCTTCCCTCTCTTCCTTCCTTCCTTCCTTCCTTCCTTCCTTCCTTTCCTCCCTCTCTTCCTTCCTTCTTATCTCCTTTTTGCTGCCATTCATTTTTATCTATTTACACTTTCCTTTGTCCTTCATTACTCCTTTTCTTGTTTACCTGTTTTTCTTCTGTGTCTCATTTCCGTGTCTCCCGATCTGATGGCTACACTTCTCACATAATCTGCCTGGGTGGGCGGGGTCTCCAGACGTCCTATAAGTTTCCATGACATCAGCGGTCCCAGCCCTGGCAGCGTCCCTGTTGCCTAGCTACCACTGGCAGCAGCGCGCGTGCGTGGACAGCTATCGCTGTTTTGATTGGATCCGACCTGCTGCCTAGCAACCACGGATCCCTGCACTCGCGCTCTTCAGTGTCTCCGGCTCCTCCTGCCCCTGCTCTACTGATAGATTACATTGTCGGCAGGGCAGGAGAGCCTGGAGAGGAGACACAGGCACAGCCGCGCATTGAGGTGACCGCGGCCTGTGTTAACCCTCTCCATGCCGTGGTCAGCGCTTACCTACCGCTGTGTGGCCCAGTCATCACCAGGTATCAGACTGCGGGCCAGAAGTCGGGCCCACCGGGCAAATGCCCGGTGTGCCCTATGGCCAGTCCGGGCCTGGTTCCTGCCCATTGAAATTAGTGGGCACTGCTTCCGAAGCATCTGCAAAGCGATTTGGCAGCAGTGCTTTACGGGCACATTTAACCCCTTCCTTGGCCGCTAGCTGAGTTATAAGCACCCCCTAGCAGCCAAATAGCGATGGTAATGTGCCGCTAAAACTAGCAGCGCTTTGCCATCAACGCCTGTCTGCTCCAGTGTGTAAACAGCCTTGGGTAATAAGTTATACAGAACATTTCTTACATTTATTAAACAAAACAAACCTCCAATCAGTTCACTTGTATAATTTTAGATAAAAACGACATCTTAAATATTAAATACACAAAAACAGGTAATCAAAAATTTTGGATGGAAAAAAAAAGGGATAACTTTAATGTGTGGTGTGTGTTTTTTGTTTTGTTTTTTCCCCAAAAAACGAAGTTTGTAAGACCGCTGCGCAATTACCTTGTGACATAAAATATTGGAACAACCGCACACAGCCCACTCTACTCTATGGGTCCTCCTATCCACCCTGGCGTAAGGGGATTGATTGAAGGTCTGAAATCTGTTTACATCTGCCGTTTCATAGAGGTGAATGGAGGGTTTGATTGAGGTGGACCAATTGTGTGAAAGGGGCCTTTCACACTAATGCAGCTCAGAGCACCTGTGTCTTTCCTATGGGTTAGCTACACTTTGTCATAGACTTCTATTATATCCTGCAGGTGTTGTGCACTTTCTGAAAGCTCACCAAACCCGCAGGTAATAACAGAAGTCTATGCCTCAGTGCAGGTAACCTGAAGGTGCACTGCACCTGCGGATAAGTTTGAAAGTATGCCCATATATACACTGCAATTTTAGTAATAAATTGACCTTTATTAACAGTCTTCCATTCAGGTATCGCCTGCTGTTGCTGTCCCCGGCAGAGTGCATTTGGTATCACTCTGCCTGTGGCAAGAGACGGCGCTATACAGGAAGCATCAGCTTTTACAGCTCTGCTCCACAGCTGCTTGCTTTGCCGGCTTCATTAACACAAATGCTCTGGGATAGCGGGTCTGTAATCCATGATCTGGGCTTGCCAATCTGCCACCCCACAGAAGGAGGTCGCAGGCCACATGTGGCCCCTGGGCCACTGGTTGGGCACCCCTGTCTTAGAGGGACATTTTATTTATTTTTATTTTTTTTCTTTCAAATGAAAAATTTTCTTTTTAAATTGCATTTTAGTGTAAATATGAGATCTGAGGTCTCTCTGACCCCAGATCTCATATTTAAGAGGACATGCCATGCTTTTTTCTATTACAAGATTTTTACATTCCTTGTAATAGGAATAAAAGTGACACATTTTTTTTTTTTTTTTTTTTTTTTTTTTTTTTTTAAACCGTGAAAAAAATAAGTTTAAAATAAGAAAAAAAATAATCCTAGGGCGCTTACTTGCCCATATGAACTTTGTAAAAATTTGTTCGGGTTTTACTAAAGAAGGCTTGTGGAATCCGGATTGGTAGCGCCTGAAACAAATAAAGAAACTTGGGGACTATATTCATTTTCAAAATATTACTTCTCTTGAACCAGGAATGTGAGGATTTACTCCATTCAGTCAACGTTGTACTAATTACCCTTAGTAAGGGTGGGAAGTTCAATGCATATGCATCTGTTAACTTAGGTGGAATCTATCCCTAAATAATTCAGCGCTGTAGCTGTCCATTTAAACTTAAAATTGTCCTCTAGATTTTTTTTGAATGGAACCCTCCAATGATATCCCCATCGCCTCCGACTTGCTATAGTTTATTTTAAAACTAGACAAAGCTCCGTAGCGCTCTATCTCCTCTAGTAGATTAGGTAGTGATATTTGTGGATTAGAGAGTGAAAATAATAAATCATCAGCATATGCTGAGAGTTTATATTCCTGGTCCCCTAAGGGAATACCTTTTTAATATCAGGATTCTATTTAACAAAGGTTCTAATGACAATGCAAATAGAAGAGGCGACAGGGGACATCCCTGACGGGTCCCGTTGGATATTGAAACATTTTCAGAGTTTAACCCATTGACCTTCACCAATGCTTGTGGCTTTGAATATAATCCTTCTATCCAATCCAACATTCGATCACCAAAGCCCATTTGTTTTAAAACTCCTAACATAAAGGGCCAATTGACCCTATCAAAGGCCTTTTCTGCATCTGTATTGACAAAGATACTCGGCAGCTTCCTATGATTTGCATATTGGATTAAATTCAGGACCTTAATTGTACTATCCCTAGCTTCCCGTGTGGGAACAAACCCCACTTGGTCCAAGTGGATCAGCTGCGTCATAAGTGACTGTAGGTGAGATGCGAGTATCTTTGTGAATATTTTATAATCGGTATTTAATAATGATATTGGACGATAGTTACTACATATTGATTGATCCTTTCCTTCTTTTGGAATAAGTACAATATGTGCCTTTAATGCTTCTACAGGTGGAGGCTCGGTTTTTCCTTGTATATTAAATGTTTTAACCATATAGGGGACTAATTGTGGCTGAAAACGTTTAAAATATTGCAGAGTAAATCCATCCGGACCGGGAGCCTTTCCTTGTCTTAACATCTTTATTGCCCAAGTTACTTCTTCTACTGTTATTGGTAACTCAAGCTTATTTCGCACTGGAGATGACAGTCTTATTAAGTTTGAGGATTTGAGATATTCTTCTAATAGTGAGGAAGGATAGGAGGGAGCTGAAAGATTATATAATGACATATAATATTGTCTAAATTCCTCTGCAATATCTTTCGGAAGTGAGCATTTGAGATTTCCTTTTGTTCTAATATAGGGTATGTATGAACGGAGTTGTTGCTTTTTTAATTTCCTTGCTAATAGTTTACCACATTTATCTCCAGATTCATATGTTATTCTTCTCTCTTGTTGTAAAATAGCCCTTGCCTTTATACCGTAAGATATCAGATACCTGTCTTCTTAAATGTGCTAATTCAATCCCTATATCCCTATCCATTAACCTCTTATGTTGTATCTCTATCTCTCTTATCTTCTCCAATAATCTACCTGTTTCCTCTTCTCTGGCTCTCTTTATTCGGGACCCATGTTTTATCAGAATTCCTCTAATTACTACTTTATGGGCTTCCCACACTATCCCTATTTTAGTCTCACCATTATCGTTCGTTTCAAAATAGGAATCGATTTCCTTTGCCACCTCTTCTCTAATTTCAGGACGTTGCAGAAGACTTTCATTCAGTTTCCAGTTCCAGTCCATCTTATGTTTAGCTTCCTTCAAAAAAATATTTAATCGTAACTGGCGCATGGTCAGACCATGTTATATTTCCATTACTTATGTCCTGTACTAATGATAGTGATTGTTGAGGTAGCAAAAAGAAATCGATGCGTGAGTACCGTTGATGGGGGTTTGAAAAGAATGTATAGTCCCTTTGGTCTGCATGAAAAACCCTCCATACATCAACCAATTGAAATTCATTTAATTTACGTAGGATATTTTTCCTAATTTTTTCAGAGACAGACGATGTCCCATTTGAAGTGTCTAGTTTTGAATCTAGAGGGACGTTGAAATCCCCCCCCCCCCCCCCCCCGATAATAAGAATCCCTTCCTTAAATTCCATTAATTTTGATAAGGTTTTGTTCAAGAACTGATCTTGATGTATGTTTGGGGCATAAACTGTAGCGAGAGTTACTTTAACCTTACCTATAAGTCCTTTAAGAAATAAATATCTTCCCCCTGGTTCTTGACATTTATCCAACAGAGACCATGTTATTCGGTTAGAAATTAGAATGGCCACTCCCTTGGTTTTAGCTTCATGATTTATGGCATGGTAAACATTTGGAAAATTTCTATTTTGAAGGTAGGGAAATTTTCCCTACCTTCAAAATAGAAGGTATGGCCGAACCCCCTTGGGGAATATCAAGTTTCCCCCACACCTACCTATGGGTTCTTAGTTTCCCGTAGGTGTAAGGTATGGGAGGGTGGCTAGCAGATACAGAGCACATGCAGTGCCACTCCCCCTCCAGATAGTCCCTTTGTATTCACATCTATTCCCGCAGCTTCAATAATTTAATCCCGTTTTTTTCTCATCAATTCCTTTTCCCTTTACTCAATACTATACCACTGGCCATATATATAATTTCCCCCTACCCTTATCATAACTATTAAAGGACAAAACCCATTTCCTGTCGCCTACCCCAAAAAAAAAAAAATTTCTCTTTCCATTTATATCAAATTCTCATAATCCTTATCCCCTTAACCGAACAATTAGTGTATATTTTTAATGTGTACATTCTAGTGTGTATTATAATGTTATAATCTTTATATCCAGCCAACTAACCCTCCTTACTCCCCACCCTACCCATCCCCACCCTTTTACCCCTAAATCCTCTATTAAACCCAAATACCTGTGAGTTCTAAGTCAGTGATTTCAATTCCCCATATTTTATTGTGTGAAAAATAAAATAAAAAGGATATATAACAGGAGGGGTATCCTGATATTCGTATGCATATTATTTTATATCGTCCTATATATAAATAATATAAAGTATATTATCCCTTGATCCTTAATAATGAGGAGCATATCGCCCCCATATATATATGCCTAGGCCTTATTCTCTTATAACACTTTTACCAAAGAAAAATAAAGTTTAGGGCAAAGAACCCGCATCAGCTATTTGCTGTGCAGGTATTTCTTTGCTCCCCATCGAGACTTTTTCCCCGTCTATCCTTGAAACCCCCATTTTTACACGTCTTTTCTTTATTGGCTGGAGCCAGTCCTGCACCTCACACCCATCAGTTTCCAAAAAAGAAAATAAATCCGGTAAATCCTGTAGAGATGAAAGCACAAAAGAAGCCCCTTCCCTTTTAACTATCAAAGAGATTGGGTATCCCCATCGATAGGAGCCCCCCGAAGATTTTATTTTCTCTAATATTGGCCGTAATTGAGCTCTCCGCTGTAAGGTAGCTTTTGATAAGTCTGGTAGGATACTAATCTTGGCACCCTCATAAATTATCGGGCCTACTTCCCATGCTTTCAGACTGATTGTCTCCCTGTGAGCGTGGGCCTAGGGCTCTATGCAGTCTGTCAAATTCAATTTCCCCTGGTGTCATATTAACCCCCAGGTTGTGGCAGATAGAGATCACGGTCCTGTGTAAATGTTCCTCCCCAATACTTTCTGGGATACCTCTAAATCTGAGATTATTTCTCCTGCTTCGGTCTTCAGCCGCTTCAAATTTTAGTTGTGTAATACATGTTTGAGCTGTCTGCTCTCTTTCTAATTTAGACACACTTTCCTCTATACTCTTGGAGGTTGATGCTTCCACATTTACTTTTTCTGTTAAAGCCTGAACCTCTGTACGTATTGCCTGCATTTCCCTTCTGTGTCCCTCCTCCAAACGTGACACCAGTGCTTCCATTTCTTGGCGAGTTGGGAGGGCCTGCATAATTGTTCTCAGGGCCTCTATTTCTTGATGAGTTGGAAGGGCTTGCATCATTGATCTTAGATCCATACCACCTGAGGGTTCCCCCGTTGTACCCCAACATCCTGCCTCTGACCCTGTTTCAGATCTTACACGGGCCTGATTTATATCCAATATTACTTCTGGTGATAACGGGAGACTCATGCGGGGTGCTGCCATTGGGATCTCGACTCCGGCTGTTTCCCTTGTCTCTAATGTGGACGCACGAGCTGTTGACAGGAAGTTATTAACAATGCCTAAAGAGGCAGGTGGAATCGCAGCACCAGATCTAT
The DNA here is from genome assembly GCF_037356315.1 of Lithobates pipiens. Classification (NCBI taxonomy): domain Eukaryota; kingdom Metazoa; phylum Chordata; class Amphibia; order Anura; family Ranidae; genus Lithobates; species Lithobates pipiens. The sequence goes on from NW_027507758.1 coordinate 209,335,570, forward strand.
ACAAATATTACCAGGCTACTCAACTTGGTAGAATTTTGGACTGGTGCCGACATAGAGACAGTAAAAGGTGGGTTGTCATGGAACAACAAGTAAGTTCCATTCCCTTAGAGCCATGTGGTGTGGTACAGCTATACCTCCATAATTAAGAGCCCATCCTTTAATAGGACCTACGCTCCAGATGGGTGATAAAGCCGTACGCAGACCCAGAATTTCAACAGTAAAATCTCCCTTATTTCCCATTCTTGGGAACCCACATTTTTTACCCGGTCTGGAATCAGGAATATTTGGGAAATTAAGAGAGAGGGGATGCTTTCAGGCATCACATTTCCTGAAATCTAAAAAATGGCCAACAATAGAAATGTTAATGGAAGTAGTAGGACAATATGAACTACCCCTATGGCAGGCATTACAGGTTAAGCACTTTTTGGATACTCTGGGCTCATCTGAGGATTTTGAGCGACCCCCCCCCCTTACTAGGTTTGAGGAGTATTGTGAGAGGAAGGAGCCCCTCTCTCATATTATTTCTAAAATATATGTTTTACTAGTCTCTCCTCCAGAGGATATTGATATAAGGAGTTTGGATAAATGGGAAAGAGATCTTGGAAAAACCTTTACTCCGGCCCAACGTAAGAAAATAATACATTTGACTTTTAAATCATCCAGATGTGTTAAGATACAGGAATGAAATTATAAAGTATTAATGCGTTGGTATTATACTCCATCACGAACGCATGCGTTTTTTTCAGAGTTATCGGATAGGTGCTGGAGGTGCGGTAAGGAGAGAGGCACTATTGTCCATATTTTCTGGCAATGCCCAGTGATTAGACAGTTTTGGGAAGAGGTTCGGAAAATTTCTCAAATGTTTACTGAATACCATCTTGAGGAAGATCCGGCCTTTTTTCTACTACAAAGTACATATATCCCACTAGAGAGATACAAGAACTCAATGCTGTGCCATTTGGTGAATGCAGCTAAAAGCTGCATCACCACATGTTGGAAAGAAATGGGCTCTCCACGAATCTCTCAATGGTTAAATAAAGTTAGGAAAATTGGGATCTTGGCGAGTCTGATCCCGATGCCTCCCAAGGAAAGGGAGGCTATAGTGCAAGTCTGGGCTCCATGGGAAATATTTTTACAGTCAGAGGAAGGGAAGAGGATGATTGGAGAGGAAACTGAGGATTAAATTAAATGGCTGAGTGATGTAAACCCTACCTATTGGAAGGGTGATGTCGGATTCCTCCTTTTTCCTCCCCCCTCCTCCCAATCCCCCTCTTTGCTCTACTTTTCTACTTTTTTTTTTTTTTTTTTTGTTTTTTGAGATGGTTGGGAATCGTTGAGGGGAATTGATGCGGTATTGAGATCATACGAATACTGTTTTGTTTTGTTTATAAAAATGGCAAGATACGGTCATGAGAAAGTGTTTCTTATGTATAATGGTTGTTGATAACCGATTTATTGTTTTGTTCTTGCAAAAAAAAAGAATAAAAAAAAAAAGAAAAAAAATAATTTTAAATGCGCCCTGTCCCGCCAAGCTTACGTGCAGAAGCGAATGCATATGTGAGTAGCGCCCGCATATGAAAGCGGTATTCAAGCCACACATGTGAGGTATCGCCGTGATCGGTAGAGCGAGAGCAATAATTTTAGCTCTAGACCTCATCTGTAACTCAAAACGTGCAACCTGTAGAATTTTTTAAACGTCGCCTATGGAGATTTTAAAGGGTAAAAGTTTGTCGCCATTCCATGAGCGGGTGCAATTTTGAAGCATGACATGTTGGGTATCAATTTACTCAGTGTAACATTATCTTTCACAATATAAAAAAAAAATTAGGCTAACTTTACTGTGTGTTTTTTTTTTTTTTTTTTTTTTATTAAATGATTTTTCCCCAAAAAAAGTGCGCTTGTAAGTCCGCTGCGCACATACGGTGTGACAGACAGTATTGCAACGACCACCATTTTATTCTCTAGGGCAGTGATGGCGAACCTCGGCACCCCAGATGTTTTTGAACTACATTTCCCATGATGCTCATGCACTCTGCAGTGTAGTTGAGCATCATGGGAAATGTAGTTCCAAAACATCTGGGGTGCCTAGGTTCGCCATCACTGCTCTAGGGTGTTAGAATAAAAAATATATATAATGTTTAGGGGTTCTAAGTAAAGGGAAGGAGATTGGCTGGCAGGGGAAGCTCCATTAGCATTGCTGGTTGTCATACCAACGGCCACCACAAGAGAGCGCCAGATTCCAGAAGGAACCATATTGCCACAGAAGGCCTCAAAGCCGCAGCCTCAATTACCAGCGGCGCGGCCCGACGCGATCACGCTGGAGGGTGTCCACGGAGACAGGATACCCCCAGCTGTGCTGCCCCAGGCACCAGGTCGCTAATTCTAGTCGCAAATGCGACCTGGCGCCTTTTTTTTTTTTTTTTTTTTTTTTTTTTTGAGCCCTGAGGTAAGCTTATAATAAGGCTTACCTGTAGGTAAAAAAAAAAAAAAATCGACTAAACCTGCATGGTTTAGGAGATATTACCGTCCCAATGCGCCAATGGCTGCAACTTGCATTGACTTCTATTACAGAAGTTATTTGCAAGTCGCGCTGAAGTTATAAGAAGAAGAGATCGGTGTCAGCAGCACGGTGGGCTGGATCTGCAGTGCCCACATCGCTGCTCACCGAAAATTAACCCCTCAGTACCCTGCCAATACTCTGCCTTAAATTGCCATGCCCAGCCATACTCGGTGATACTCTGCAATACCCAGCCATACTCGGTGATACTCTGCCATACTCAGTGTTACTCGGCCTGTGGAAGTCTCACACATGTGGTATCACTGTACTCGGGAGTAGGAGAATCTATTTTGGGGTGTCCTTTTTGATATGTACATGTTATGTGTTAGAAATATTGTATAAATGGGCAACTTTGTGTTAAAAAAAAAAAAGCATTTTAACCACTTCCCGCCCGCCGGACGTTATATGATGTCCTTGACTTTGTGCGGGGATATCCGAATGATGCCTGTATCTACAGGCATTATTCAGATATCAGCTTTTTCAGCCGGCGATTCCATACACCATAAGAACAATCATAGCGGTTGTTCCGCTGCTTGATCGTTCTTGCAGGAGGCGAGAGGGGACGTCCCTCCGATGCTTCTACCGACTCGCCAATACGATCAAAGCCAGAATCCCTTTTTTTTCTCAAATCGCCTTTCAGGACAACCCCGGAGAGTGTAGCTCCACCTTGTCATTAGGAAACACATGCCCACTTTAAAAACACCTCCTCTTCCTCCATGGCTTCAGTTATTGTGTTTCCTCCATGGAGGAAGCATGTGCCTGAACCAGGGGAGAGCTACACTCTCTGCAGGGGAGTAAGGCTTACCTTAGGTACTGTTTTTTTTTTTTTTTTTCTTTTGACCCCCCCCCAGCAGCATCTACAGTGGGAGAGGACTCCTGGTCCCTCCATCTCAGGGGAGTAAGGACCCTCGGAGTGCCGGCGTCGGGTGTCCGCTGGACTAGCGCAGGGAGGGCTCTGTCGCTGGCGGAGGTCGCTGCAGGTCAGCGGCGTGGCTCAGTTTTTTTGGCGTCGGGTCCCGGGCGGCGACAGCGTCCTTTACGGTGACGCGCGGGCGCTCTGAGGGGGCGTGGCGCCGTGGTTCAAGCGCCTGGAACGCAGGGATCATGGGGCGGGTCAGGTGACCGCGTGCTTCCGCTTCCGGCCGGCCCTAAAGAAGCGGCGGCCGGGAAAATTTAAAAAAATGACGGAGCTGTTTGTGAATAGCTGCCTTACTCACGATGGAGGAATGTAAGCCAGCTATGGCGGAGACAGGCGCCCCAAGCACTGGTCCAGCCCAGGTATGTAAGGTGCAGTGGCACCCTCTGCTTCACTATTGGGCTATGTCTTTGTCTGTTCCCCCCTCTTGGGGGGCCTGTCGCTGCAGGTCAGAGGTGACTTCGCTCTGACCCTTTGCAGCCTAGTTCTGGGGTCTCACTAGTGGTCTGTTTGGTGGTGGGTCTCTGCACTGGCTTGGTTTTCAGCAACTGGTTGTTGAGAGCTTTTGGTGAGTTAAGCCTGCATGTCGTTTCAGGAAAAATCACTAGGAAAAGCTAGACCAGGTCAGAAAAAATGTCCTCCTTGCAAGACCCCCCTCAGAGATTCATGGCAGAAGGCAATGTGCAGAAATTGTATCAGAGAATTGGTGGAAGAGGAAACATCCCAGCAGTATAAGGATTTGTTTTCTTCGGTTAAAGAGCTGACAAACTCCTTGAGTTCAGTCAGGTCCATCCTGATGCAAAACCCTCCCGCACAGACCGAGCCTCAGAACTTGCCGCCCAGCCCCAGGGCGTCGTCGGCCAGACAGGTGGAGACCAAGGATTCTGGAGACGAAGGGGGTAGTACTCTCATCTCCTTCAGGGACTCGGAGGAGGAAGAGGAAGAACATAGCAGGGGCTCTAAGTACAAGCTATCACTAGAGGAAGTAGATGACATTCTTAAAGCAATCTACACTACTCTAGAAATTCAAGAAGAAAAAGTACAGCTGTCAATTCATGACAAAATGTACCAGGGGTTCGACGAAACAAAACGGAGAGTTTTTCCAGTCCACTCAGATTTGGTGAGAAAGGAGTGGAAGGACCCAGATAAAGCCCCTTTCTTCGCTAAAGCTCTCAAGAGAAGGTTTCCCTTCGAAGATAAAGACTCAGAGGTTTGGAACAAAAAACCCAGAGTTGATGCAGCTTTCTCGCAGGTATCCAGACGAACGGATCTAGCCTTTGAGGATATGGGGATCCTTAAAGACCCAATGGACAAAAAAGCTGACTCCATCCTTAAAAAGGCTTGGGATGCTGCGTCAGTTAGTCTAAAGCCAGCTATGGCAGCTACGGTAGTGGCCAGGAACCTGGAATGTTGGGTAGAGAAACTGAAGAGCCATATTGAAGTGGGGACACCCCGCAAGGATCTCTTAGAGTCCTTTCCATTGATTCTGAATGCTGTCAAATATATGGCAGATGCATCAGCAGAATCGGTCAAACTGGCCGCCAGGTCCTCGGCTCTTGTAAATTCAGCCAGGAGAGCAGTTTGGCTGAAAACATGGTCTGGAGACACGGCCTCTAAGGTCAAACTGTGTGGTCTGCCCTTCTCGGGTGACTTGCTCTTTGGACCCGATTTAGAGTCTGTGCTGGATAGGACGGCCGATAAAAAGATGGCTTTTCCAGCTAAGAAAAAGCAGGTTGCAGGTTTGCTTTTCAGCATTCCCATAAAAAAAGACCAGGATCGCAAGAGCAGATGGGGTTCGCAGAAGGGCAAAGGCAAGGGTGGAGTCCTCTTTAGATCTCCCCTAGAGCAGACCCCCAAGAGCAAGTGACATTCTCTCCCCAGTGGGGGGGGGGGAGACTGTCAGCTTTTCGCAAACAATGGGACAGGCCATCTCCAAATCTGTTCGTGAAGAACATTGTCGATCAGGGGTACAGGTTGTAATTTTCAGAACCACCCCCGAGCAGGTTTTATGTGACAACATTGCCAAGGGATCAGGAGAAGGCCTCTGCAATGAAGCTTTTATTACAGGAGCTGATACAGCAAGATGTTCTAATTCAAGTCCCAATGAACCAGCAGGGCAGGGGTTTTTACTCGCATATTTTTCTGGTAAAAAAACCCTCAGGGAAGTACCGTTTTTAATCCTGAATCTGAAAGTTTTGAACAGGTTCATTCGGTACAAACATTTCAGGATGGATACAATTTTTTTCCATCACAAAGTTGTTGCCCCCAGAATGCTTTATGGCATTCCTGGATTTAAGGGATGCCTACCTTCATATACCCATTCATCAGGCATCGCAGCAGTTTCTGCGCCTGGCATTGAAGGTGGGGAGTTCGGAATGGCACCTCCAATTCAGGGCTCTGCCATTCGGACTCTCGTCCACTCCCAGGGTCTTTACAAAGATTATGGCAGAGGCTCTGGAGCCCCTGAAGTTAAAGGGGATTTCAGTCGTCCCTTATCTGGACAACCTTTTTTGTTTTTTTGCAGACTCCAGGGAGCAGGTCCTAGTCAATCTCCAGAGGGCCCAGTCTCGCCTCGAGGGCCTGGGGTGGCTTCTAAATCTAGAGAAGTCAAACCTGATCCCCCTCACAGGAAATGAAATTTCTGGGGTATACGTTAAACTCGATTCTCCAGAAAGTTTTCCTGCCACTGGAAAAACAGGAAAGTTGCAGCTAGCTGTACAGTGGATACAGAGCAACCAGGCAGTCTCGGTCAGGGCGGTTATGGCAGTTCTGGGCCTGCTTACGGCAGCAATCCCGGCTGTTCAGTGGGCCAGGTTCCATTCCAGACCCCTTCAGAGGGAGGTTCTGTCAAGCTGGTCCTATCAGGATCCTTTGGAAAAGCTGTTAAGAATTTCGTCAAGGACGAAAAGGGCTCTTTGGTGGTGGAGAGACCAGGTAAACCTCTCAAGGGGTCTGACGTGGACTTTTCCCTTGGACAAGCGTCTAACAGACGCAAGTGCCTGGGGCGGGGGGGCCCACCTGGATGGTCAAACATCTCAGGGGGTTTGGTCCAAGCAGGAAGCTCAAAGATCATCCAACTGGAGGGAGTTGAAGGCGATCTTTCTGGGTTTGGTGGCCTTTCAGCAGAATTTGAGAGGTCACCATGTCCAGGTGTTGTCAGACAACACAACAGCGGTTACCTACATAATGAAACCAGGGGGAACCAGGAGCAGGAGCTTGATGGAGTTGGCCAATCCGTTGTTAGCCTGGGCAGAGCAGAACACAGCCTCACTATTGGCAGTGCATCTGAAGGGCTCTCAGAATTTGTTTGCGGACCTCCTAAGCAGGCGGAAATTGCTAGAGGCAGAATGGAGCCTGAATCAGGAGGTGTTCCTGATGATCTCCGAGGCTTGGGGGGGTTCCGCAGGTAGACCTTTTTGCCAGCCAGCAGAACTCAAAGGTGGACAGATTCTTTTCTCTTCACTGAGGAGATGCAGCAGTAGGGCTGGATGCATTTGCTCACCCCTGGCACTACCAGCTGTGCTACGCCTTTCCCCCCTTTCCTCTAATTCCACTAGTGCTGAGGAAATTCAGGGAAGAAGGGACGGACTTAATACTAGTCACTCCTTTTTGGCCAAAAAGGCCTTGGTTCGCGGGTCTTCGAAACCTAGCCTCGAAGCCCCCATGGAGGTTACCACTCAGAAAAGATTTGTTATCCCAGGGGACAGTAAATCATCCAGAGGTGGAACTTCTACAGCTAACCGCCTGGTTTCTGAGGAGGACCTCTTAAAAGCCAAAGGTCTCTCAGATAAAGTAGTAAAGACCCTGCTGTCTAGCAGGAAGGCAGTTACACAGGCAATTTACATGAAGGTCTGGAAGAAGTTCAACTCCTGGTGTAGTTCTAGAGAGCTCAAGGTCAAGAGCACGGTGTCCGTCTTGGAGTTTCTCCATGAAGGAATGGAGAAGGGTCTAGCAGCCAGTACCCTGAAGACTCAGGTGGCTGCCTTATCAGTTTTCTTTGAAAAGACTTTATCTAAGAGACTTTAATTTCTAGATTTTTTTTTAGGGCTCTTGTTCGAAGTAGACCAGTAAAGACTTTCTCAGTTGGGATTTGTCTACAGTTTTGCAGGGTCTCTCGGGAGCACTGTTTGAACCCTTACAAGAAGCCTCTTTACAGAGGGTGGTTTTAAAAACAATCTTTTTGGTGGCCATCCCCTCGGCCAGGAGGGTCAGCGAGCAACAAGCTCTAGCTATTACAGAACCCTTCCTAAGGCCGCGTACACACGGGCGGACTGTTCGCCCAACCTTGTCCGCTGAACAGTGTTTGGGCGGACAGTCCGCTCGTGTGTGGGCTTTCAGCGGACAGTTTCAGCGGACAGTTGGACGGACAAAGTCTTTCGGAAATTCCGAAAAACTGTCCGCTGAAACTGTGTTTGAGCGAACAGTCCGCCCGTGTGTGGGCCTGTCCGCTGTACTTTCGAAATGAGCGGACTGTTCCCGCTCGGAAAGTCCGCCCATTTCGAGCGCGTGTACAGGTAGGCGGGGCCCGCGAAGGAGACGTCGCGGGCTCCGCCGCCTGGAATGGGCTTAAAGGGGAACCCCAACGCCGAAAAAAATCGGCGTGGGGGTTCCCCCAAAGTCCACACCAGACCCTTGTCCGAGCACGCTACCCGGCCGGCCAGGAAAGGGGGGCGAGCGAGCGCGCCCCCCCTCCTGAGCCGTACCAGGCCGCGTGCCCTCAACATGGGGGGTGCCTTGGGGAAGGGGGGGCCGCGCGGCCCCCCCACCCCAAAGCACCTTGTCCCCATGTTGATGAGGACAAGGGCCTCTTCCCGACAACCCTGGCCGTTGGTTGTCGGGGTCTGCGGGCGGGGGGCTTATCGGAATCCGGGAGCCCCCTTTAAGAAGGGGGCCCCCGGATACCGGCCCCCCACCCTATGTGAATGAGTATGGGGTACAATGTACCCCTACCCATTCACCTGTGAAATAAAGTACAAAAAAAAACACAACACAGGGGAAAAAATATTTTATTGCACAGCTCCGGGGGTCTTCTCGCCGGACTCCTCCGCTATGTGTGTGTAGCTCTTTTACTAGCGGAGGAGTCCGGCTTTCTTCCTCCCCGCCGCCGGCCTCTTCTCCCGACTTCGGGGGTCTTGTCCCCCTCTTCGGTTCTTCTGCCGGGCCACCGCGCCTTCTTGTAGCTCCCGGAGGGAGCGACGTGTCAACATCTCCTGGAGAAGAAGAAGAAGAACAAGAAGAAGAACAAGAACGGAAGGCGGCGACAGCGACAGCGGCGACAGAAGACCGGGCCACCGCCTGTAAAAGAGCTACAAGAAGGCGCGGTGGCCCGGCAGAAGAACCGAAGGCGGCGACAGAAGAACGGAAGGCAGCGGCGACAGAAGACCGGGCCACCGCCTGTAAAAGAGCTACAAGAAGGCGTGGTGGCCCGGCAGAAGAACCGAAGAGGGGGACAAGACCCCCGAAGTCGGGAGAAGAGGCCGGCGGCGGGGAGGAAGAAAGCCGGACTCCTCCGCTAGTAAAAGAGCTACACACACATAGCGGAGGAGTCCGGCGAGAAGACCCCCGAAGACCCCCGGAGCTGTGCAATAAAATATTTTTTCCCCTGTGTTGTGTTTTTTTTTGTACTTTATTTCACAGGTGAATGGGTAGGGGTACATTGTACCCCATACTCATTCACATAGGGTGGGGGGCCGGTATCCGGGGGCCCCCTTCTTAAAGGGGGCTCCCGGATTCCGATAAGTCCCCCGCCCGCAGACCCCGACAACCAACGGCCAGGGTTGTCGGGAAGAGGCCCTTGTCCTCATCAACATGGGGACAAGGTGCTTTGGGGTGGGGGGGCCGCGCGGCCCCCCCTTCCCCAAGGCACCCCCCATGTTGAGGGCACGCGGCCTGGTACGGCTCAGGAGGGGGGGCGCGCTCGCTCGCCCCCCCTTTCCTGGCCGGCCAGGTAGCGTGCTCGGACAAGGGTCTGGTGTGGACTTTGGGGGAACCCCCACGCCGATTTTTTTTTTCGGCGTTGGGGTTCCCCTTTAAGCCCATTCCAGGCGGCGGAGCCCGCGACGTCTCCTTCGCGGGCCCCGCCTACCCGTACACGCGCTCGAAATGGGCGGATTTGCCTCCGCCTTACGTGGGCGAGTCCGTTCATTTCAAAAGTTGAGCGGACTGTTTGGCAAACAGTTCGTTGAACACAGTCCGCTCGTGTGTGGGCAAGTCCGCTCATGCAAATTTTGAGTGGACTGTTTGCCGAAACTGTTTGACGAACAAGGTTGGGCAAACAGTCCGCGCGTGTGTACGCGGCCTTAGAGTTTATCCGGACAGAGTAGTACTGAGGACGGATCCAGCATTCCTACCGAAAAGTATCCTCAGCTTTTCATCGATCGCAGGAAATAGTGTTACCTACATTCTCTGCAACCCCAGCTAATGCAGGAGAGGAAGTTTTCCACACGTTGGATGTGAGAAGATGCTTATTGCACTTTCTGAAGATGACTAAAGACTTTAGAAGATCAAACGCCCTTTTCGTGTTATTTTCTGGGTCACGCAAGGGGGAGAAAGCTTCTAAGAGTACGCAGGGTAGGTGGCTTAAGCTGGCTATAACAGAAGCCTATAAAGCAAACGGAGAAATACCTCCCTCAGGTATTGCTGCTCACTCTACTAGATCCACGGCACCGTAGAGGTGATCAAATACCACCAAAAGAAAGCTCTATTTGTGGGAAAAAAATTATAAAAATTTCATTTGGGTACAGTGTAGCATGACCGTGCAATTGTCATTCAAGGTGCGACATCGCTGAAAGCTCAAAATTGGTCTGGGCAGGAAGGTGTTTAAGTGCCTGGTATTGAAGTGGTTAATATCCGGACCAATTTTCAGCTTTCGGTGCTCTCACATTTTGAATGACAATTACTCAGTCATGCAACACTGTACCAACATTACATTTTTTTCCCTTTTTTTTTTTTTTTAGACAAACAGAGCTTTCTTTTGGTGGTATTTAATCACCGCTGGGTTTTTTATTTTTTGTGCTATAAAAGAAAAAAGACCGAAAATTCTGCAGGGAGCACCATCAGGCGTTCTGGAGCACCCAGGCCTATTCTGACATTTCTCTCCTACATGTAAAAATCCTCATTTATTTGCTAGAAAATTACATAGAACCCCAAAACATTATATATGTTTTTTTTTTTTTTTTTAGCAAAGACCCTAGAGACTACAATGGTGGTTGTTGCAACTTTTTATCTCGCACGTTATTTTTCAAACACTTTTTTTTGGGAAAAAACATTTTTTTGCTAAAAAAAAAACAGTAAAGTTAGCCCAATGTTTTTGCATAATGTGAAAGATGAAGTTACGCCAAGAAAAAAAGATACCAAACATGTCACCCTTCAAAATTGCACATGCTTGTGGAATGGCGCCAAACGTCGCTACTTAAAAATCCCCATAGGCGATGCTTTAATTTTTTTACTGGTTACATGTTTTCAGTTACAGAGGAAGTCCCCTCTCGCCTCCTGTAAGAACGATCAAGCAGCGGAACAGCTGCAATGATCGTTCTTATGGTGTAGGGAATCGTCGGCTGAAAAATCCGATATCTGAATGATGCCTGTAGCTGCACCCATCTTTCAGATATCCCCGCACAAAGTCCAGGACGTCATATGATGGCCGGCGGGCGGGAAGTGGTTAAAATGCATTTTTTTTTTTTTTAACAGTTATCCATTTATACAATATTTCTAACCCGTAGCATGTACATACCAAAAATGACACCCCAAAATAGATTCTCCTACTCCTGAGTACGGCGATACCACATGTGTGAGACTTCCACAGCCTTGTCACATACAGAGGCTGAGCATGGCCGAGCATCGTCAGGGCATCGAGGGGTTAATTGTCGGTGAGCAGCACTGTGGGCACTGCAGATCCAGCCCACAGCACTGCTGACACCGATCTGTCCCCCTCCGCTGTACAGAGAGGGGAGGAAGGAACCAGCCTCATAACATGACGCCGGTTTGTTTACAAGTGATCGCTTCGTCATTTGACGGAGTGTTCACATGGTAAACAGCCGCGATGAGCGGCCGTTTACCGTCATCTGTGTTGAACCTGGCGGTCACGGATGCTCTCGTACGTGCCCCAGAGGGAGCTCGAGAGTGGAATTCTGGAAGGATGTCATATGACTGCCTCCCAGAGTTAAGCTACCGCCCTGTAGCCGTGTATGGGCCGGTTGTTAACTGGTTAAAATCTTTATATAGAAGTACCCTGAAAAGCTGTGTGTGTGTGTGTGTGTTTGTTTGTTTGTTTTCCTTCTTCTTTAAATAAACATTCCATTGTTTCAACTGTGGGTGTAGGATTGTGTATATAGAGATTTACATTTGTGTGCTTTTTTTTTTATTCCCCCCCCCCCCCCCCCCCCCCCCCCCAACGAGATTAATTATACAGGTGGGGAAGAGTACTTAAGTTTGAGGGCCGAATAAGTCACATCACTGTAACTAACCAAAGATCTGATACTTTTCATAGAATCGCTTGGGCACTCGAGGCACGCTATTGTGAATGGACATAATCCATTCACACAGTGTAGCCTGCCCCCCCACCCACTCTTCTCATAGGCTCACTAGCTGTGACTGACAGCAACAGGAGCCAATTGCTGTGTGTGCCAATGAGAAGAGGAGGACCTAGGAATGCCACTACTCTCGTGCACATCACTGGATTGGGATGGGGCTCAGTTAAGTAGGAGGGGTGGTGCTGCCTCCAGAAGATATAATAATAATTATTACATTTTTTTTTTTTAAGCTATATATACTTGTGTTCTTGCATTTATATACCAACTTATATACAAGGTCTCTTAGTTACATAGTTAGTAAGGTTGAATAAAGACACCAGCCCATCCAGTTCCACCTGAGTGTCTCTCTACAATTGTCCCTATCCCTGTACATTGCACACTTACATCGGCCCTTACCCTCAAGGAGCCCACAATCCCAGGTCCCCATTCATATACTAGGGCCAATTTTGGACAGAAGCCAATTTAAAGTGGTTGTAAACCCTTACAAACCACTTTGACCTACAGGCAAGCCTAGATTAAGGCTTACCTGTAGGTCCAAGAATTATCTCCTAAACCTATACGGTTTAGGAGATATTTGCCGGAAGACAGGCACCACTGTCTACGGCGCATGCGCCTTAGACAGTGGCGCGCAAGCGCACTGAGAGCGGCATCGTCAATGATGAAGATGCTGCGCGTGTCGGCTCCCGTGCGCATGCGCGGGAGTGACGTCATCGCGGCTTTGCCGAATGACAGCGGCGGAGCTGCGAGACCCACCGAGAAGATGGATGCGCCGGACTACAGGGGACAGCGGTGACATCGCTGGCTCCTGTGTCAGGTAAGTGACACATAATGGGCTACTATGCGATGCATAGTAGTCCATTATGCTTTGCCTTTGCAGGGAATGAAAGAGGAAGTAAACCCATTAGGGTTTACTTCCTCTTTAACCAACCTGCATGTCTTTGGAGTGTGGGAGGAAACCGGAGTACCCAGAGTTACATAGTTAGTAAGGTTGAATAAAGACACCAGCCCATCCAGTTCCACCTGAGTAAATGTCTACATTTGTCCCTATCCCTGTACATTGCACACTCACATCGGTCCCTACCCTCAAGGAGTCCACAAGCCAAGGTCCCCATTCATATACTAGGGCCAATTTTGGACAGAAGCCAATTAACCTACCTGCATGTCTTTGGAGTGTGGGAGGAAACCGGAGTACCCAGAGGAAACCCACGCAGGCACAGGGAGAACATGCAAACTCCAGGCAGGTAGTCTCATGGTTTGGATTTGAACCAGTGACCCTTTTTACGGCTAGGTGAGAGTGCTAACCACTACACCATTGTGCTCTTGTTCACAAGCATTAATTAAACAGAGCTCTGACTAGGGCTGGGAAAAAAATCAATTTGAATCATGAATCGATTTGAGAGGTCAAATCGATTTCAAATATTCAGCAAATATTATTATTTATTTTTTTCCACCAGGACCGGTGCTGACACCGCACCGGTCCTGGGGAGCTGCAGGCAGGAGTTTTTAGGCGAGGACAACAGTAGGTGTGACCAGTGGCTCTCAGCTCTAGCTTTAAACTATATGAGAAGGTCTTCTTGACATTGTTAATCCCATGCAAATGATCTAAATAGATCATTACCGGAGTCATAACTGAGAAAAGAATTCTGATATAAGGTCTGTTAGAGGGGGTATCAGAGAACAAAGAATTATTGGTAATAAAATCGGGACAGTCTTTGTATTACAGTCTACATATTTGTAAGCATGTCGAAATATTAACTTGTGAACTTTACAAAAGCTGTAGATCGTTACACATTTCGTTTCATTTTTTTAATTTTTTTTTTAGGTCTGCTTCACTTTAAATCCAGCTAGGTAAACACTGCTTGACATTTAGATTCCACATTCTGCCATCTAGAATTATATCCCAGCATAACGCTCAACATCCATGACATCTGCATGGTTCAATATGAAAAAGTACTTGGCAAAACAAAAGCTTCTCAGGGCCGGTTCACACAGCGAGGCGACACGGCTCGCCTCGCCTCGCTCCCGCAAGTCGCCCCCGTTCTGTACAATGGAACCGTTCTGAGAGGAGCGACTCGAGTCGCTCCGACTCAGAAAAAAGGTTCCTGTACTACTTCGGGGCGACTTCGGGGGCGACTTGCATTGACTTCTATACAGAAGTCCTCTGCAAGTCGCCGCTGAGATCCCCGCAGGTCGCGGCGAGGCAAGTCGGAGACTTTTTTTAAATAAATGTGATCCTGGTTTTAAAATACTACACCATGAGGAGTTGCTGTTTGAATTTCCATCTGGTGAGACTACCAGACCCAGCCATCTATGATCCTAGTGAAGTGTTTTTGTGGCGCTGTGGATATATTCTTGTTTTACCACCTGTAATTCAGTAGACTATTTTCTTTGGTAAGAGGCCTGGTGTGGTGTTCGGTGGAGGATAAGTTTTTGTGCTCACCTAATTGTGGCTCTGTCTACACCGTGGGTGGTTCCAGTTTTTTCCCTAAGAGTCCATTCACACAGGGGCAACTCCTGATCCGACTTCAGGTCGCCCCTAGTCTCCTCAGGTCGCCTCAGGTCGGACAACATTTAAAAAGCAATGTAAGTGAATGAGAGCCGTCTTAATGCTCTCAAGAGGGAACTCCACGCCAAATTTCTGCAAAAAATTTGGCGTGGGTTCCCCCTCCGAGAGCATACCATGCCCTTAGGTCTGGTATGGATTCCAAGGGGAACCCCCTACGCCGAAAAAACGGCGTGGGGGTCCCCCCCAGATCCACACCAGACCCTTATCCGAGTACGCTACCCGGCCGGCCAGGAAGGGGGGTGGGGACGAGCGGGCGCCCCCCCCCTCCTGAGCCGTACCAGGCCGCGTGCCCTCAACATGGGGGGGTGCCTTGGGGGAGGGGGGGCGTGCGCCCCCCCCCACCCCAAAGCACCTTGTCCCCATGTTGATGAGGACAAGGGCCTCTTCCCGACAACCCTGGCCGTTGGTTGTCGGGGTCTGCGGGCGGGGGGCTTATCGGAATCCGCGAGCCCCCTTTAATAAGGGGGCCCCCGGATACCGGCCCCCCACCCTATGTGAATGAGTATGGGGTACAATGTACCCCTACCCATTCACCTGTGAAATAAAGTACAAAAAAAACACAACCACAGGGTTAAAATATTTTATTGCACAGCTCCGGGGGTCTTCCGTCTTCGGGGGTCTTCTCGCCGGACTCCTCCGCTATCTTCTTGTAGCTCTTTTGCTAGCGGAGGAGTCCGGCTTTCTTCCTCGCCGCCGGCCTCTTCTTCCGACTTCGGGGGTCTTGTCCCCCTCTTCGGTTCTTCTGCCGGGCCACCGCGCCTTCTTATAGCTCTTTTACAGGCGGTGGCCGGTCTTCTGTCGCCCCGTGACCCCCGCCCCCTTACCATGTGACATCAACCCATGTGACCAACCCATGTGACATCAACCCATGTGACACCGCCCCATTGTCCCTATATAAGTGGCAGCTCAGCGCGTCCCTGGCATTGCGGCCGGAGAGCTCGTCGAGTCAACATCTCCAGGAGAAGAAGAACGGAAGGCGGCGGCGGCGACAGAAGACCGGGCCACCGCCTGTAAAAGAGCTATAAGAAGGCGCGGTGGCCCGGCAGAAGAACCGAAGAGGGGGACAAGACCCCCGAAGTCTGAAGAAGAGGCCGGCGGCGAGGAAGAAAGCCGGACTCCTCCGCTAGCAAAAGAGCTACAAGAAGATAGCAGAGGAGTCCGGCGAGAAGACCCCCGAAGACGGAAGACCCCCGGAGCTGTGCAATAAAATATTTTAACCCTGTGTTGTGTTTTTTTTTGTACTTTATTCCACAGGTGAATGGGTAGGGGTACATTGTACCCCATACTCATTCACATAGGGTGGGGGGCCGGTATCCGGGGGCCCCCTTTATTAAAGGGGGCTCGCGGATTCCGATAAGCACCCCGCCCGCAGACCCCGACAACCAACGGCCAGGGTTGTCGGGAAGAGGCCCTTGTCCTCATCAACATGGGGACAAGGTGCTTTGGGGTGGGGGGGCGCACGCCCCCCCTCCCCCAAGGCACCACCCCATGTTGAGGGCACGCGGCCTGGTACGGCTCAGGAGGGGGGGGCCGCCCGCTCGTCCCCACCCCCTTTCCTGGCCGGCCGGGTAGCGTGCTCGGATAAGGGTCTGGTGTGGATCTGGGGGGGACCCCCACGCCGTTTTTTCGGCGTAGGGGGTTCCCCTTGGAATCCATACCAGACCTAAGGGCCTGGTATGCTCTCGGAGGGGGAACCCACGCCAAATTTTTTTGCAGAAATTTGGCGTGGAGTTCCCCCTTGAGCTCATTCTCTGCTTGGCCACGGCAAACGTTGCCTGGCCTGGGGCGACTTGTAAGTCGTCCCAAGTCAGGTTGAAGTAATCACAAGTCGTGTTGAAGTCGTCCCAAGTCGCGCTGTGATCTTAACTCAAGTCGTGTACAAGTTGCCTCACTCAAGTCGCCTACAAGTCGTGTTGCCCCTGTGTGAATGGAGCCTAAACAAGGACTTTATTCTAAACACTATGGACTTTTTCACTTTTTTTTTTTTTTTTTATTATTTTTTTTTTTTTTTTGTAAAATCTTTATTTTGAAACATTTTAACTGAAGAATACACTTGAGTACACATAAGACAGGTGTGTCAGAACCAATTACAAGTCAAATAAACTGTATGAAACAATTACACCTGTTAATCCTTTCCCGGGTGGCAGAGAAATGATGGTCTAAGTCGGGCACGTAAATCTGGTGCCCAACTTCAAGCTAACACCTGCAATGTCTCCTGCTTATCCATATCCGTTCTGGTTTCCCTGAGCCAGGGTCCTGCTATAGAGTGCTTCTAATTTCAAGGGAGTGGACAGGCCGATGCCCAATCCCCTTACCCCCCGATATGCGTGGGGTCGGGGAGGCATAGGGCCGCCCCCTGATGGCTACCCAGGAGAGGGGGGCCAAGCTGCATCCATCTACCTCTCCCGGCCTCCCCCGGGGGTGAAGCGGGCCCACAGCAGTCCCACCGCCCAGGAGGGGCAGGTCTGTAAGGGCCCCTCCGGACAGAAGGATTCCCCTTCGCCAGCTAGGCAGGGCGGCCGCAGGATCAGCTAGCTTGCAGGCAACATAACGCTTGACCACATCTCAACGCTACAGAAAGCAATGTCGTACTGAAGTGTGGAATAGAGAGAAGGGTGGAAAAGAAGACTAAGGGGGGTGAGAGGGAGGGAAACGGGGGCTGGGAGGGGTGGGTGGGGAAGGGAGACGGAGCTTACATGTCATCTCGAAGTGCAGTAGCCCAGCACCAGGCGAGTCTTGGCAGTGGATTTGCCTCTCCAGCAAGGGGGCAGGGGGGTGAAAAATAGTTACTAGGCAATAGTGCCATTTCCTGTGCGAGATCTCAGGGACGGTTCTGCTTGGGGATGCACCGAAATTTCGGCCGCCGAAACATATCGGCCAAAAATGCCCTTTTCGGCAATTTGCCGAAAGAGAAAATCCGCTGATAATGGAGCCGAAAATGGGGCGTGGCTCCGCCCCCCGCCCCAGGCGACACCCATCATGGGGGGTGTATAGCAAAGGAGAGCCGCCTTCTGCCGCCTGTTTGACCACAGCCCCGGGAACATCACAGCTTTCATTTCAATAGCTGTGTGTTCCCGGCCACGCGCCGTCACACAGCCCCTCCCCCCTTGTCCGGGCACTTAGATAGACAGATCATCCGCAGGATTGGACGGATGATCTGTCTATCAAAGTGCCCGGACAAGGGGGAGGGGCTGTGTGTGATGGCGCGCGGCCGGGAACACACAGCTATTGAAATGAAAGCTGTGATGTTCCCGGCGCTGTGATCAAACAGGCAGGGGAGGCGGCTCTCTTCCCTGCACAGGCTGGCTGCAAAATAGCACACTGGCTGCAATGGGGTACAGGCACACTGGTTGCAATGGGGGACACTGGCCTGCAATGGGGAACGCCTCCTGTACCACGTCCTCTGTCTCTGACCATCTCCTGTACAGTGTCCCTAGTCTCTGACCACCTCCTGTACCATGTCCCTAGTCTCTGACCACCTCCTGTACCATGTCCCCAGTCTCTGACCACCTCCTGTACCATGTCCCCAGTCTCTGACCACCTCCTGTACCATGTCGCCAGTCTCTGACCACCTCCTGTATAAATTTTTTTTTAAAACAGTCATTTTCGGTATCGGTGCTGTTTCGGTTTTCGGCCTAGTGTATTTTTCATGTTTGGTATCGGTTTCGGCACCAAAAAACCCATTCGGTGCATCCCTAGTTCTGCTAGCTCCAGAAGAGCCAAGTCCAGGCTGCAGGATGCGTAGATGGTGTCGGACATGTAGGCTTTCCAAGGCTGCCATATGATATCAAACTTAGCCCTTGTCCCTCTTAATGTTGCTACCCAATATTCGGCCTCTCTAATGTCGTTTGACTTTTTTTGACCCAGCCTTCCCATGTGGGGATTCTGGTCTGCTTCCAGTAGATTGATATAAGACGTCTAGCCGCATTCATTAGATATGGCAGGGGGATCTTTTTGTATCTACCCATCGGGATCGGAGGGATGTGCGAAAGATAATTGGTTGGAGATAGTGGTAAATCCAAGTTCAAAATTGCTTTTATGTGGGATCGGATGTCTGCCCAGTATGGCTTTATTCGCGAGCAATCCCACCAAATGTGGAGGAGGGTGCCCTGTTGGCCACAATCCCTCCAGCACCGGTCCGATACCGAAGCGTACATACGTGCTAGGTCTGCTGGCACTCTGTACCAGCGGGACAGGATTTTATAATTAATTTCTTGGGTTTTGGATTCCATTGTGGTTGTGTGAGTGAGTTTGTAAAGGTGGGACAGTTGGGTCGTGGAAAAGTCAAACTGTAGGTCTCTCTCCCACATCCGTATGTATATTGGTCTAGCGGTCTCGGCAGCAGAGCCGAGCAGGTGGTACAGTTCTGAGATTATGTGGGGAATGGGTTCGTCTCCTACAAAGAGAAGTTCAAAGGGTGTAAGGGAAGCCTTGTCTCTTATTGAGTGGCCGTGGATTTTCGAAAAAGTGATGTAATTGCCTGTACCGCCAAAAATTCATGGTGGTGTTTGTGTGCCCTGCTTTTTGTGACTCGTAGCTGACCATCTTGCCTCCGTTCATCAACTTTCAACAGCTGGCATTCCCGTCGTCCACCCAGGGGCCGAAGAAAGCCCTCTGTTCCCCTGGTGGGAACCACAGGAACCCCCCCAGCAGGGCCAGCGGTGACACAGGAGGGGATAGACACAGGGTCTGATTCATTTTATCCCATATTGAGAGAGCCTGTACTGTTAGTGGGAAGGCATCCTCCGACAGTCCCCTATGTTTCCGGGCTAACCAGGGTGCATAAGCCAAGTCTCTCCCAGCTAGCCATTTTTCTAAAGAGACCCACATTTTAGACTGAGAATGAAACTTCCAGTTAAGTATCCTCTGTGGAATAATAGCCCTGTGGTACTTCAGGATGTCTGGGACCCCCAGACCCCCCGTCAGCTTCAAGCGCCTCAGCAATGTCATGGCTATTCTCGGTTTCTTCTTTGTGTTCCACACAAATGCCGATAGTATGCTATTCAGTTGGGTAAAAAACAGTTTGGGGAGGGAAATGGGTATCTTTTTTTTTTTTTTTTTTTTTTTTTTTTTTTTTTTTTTTTTTTTTACAAATAAGAGTACCCGGGGCAGGATGTTCATTTTGATAATATTCAGGCGACCTAACCACGTAAAAGCGGTTTTGGTCCACTGCAAGAGATCTGCTTTCACTGTGTTAATTAAGGGGGGGAAGTTGGTAGCATATAAGGTGGTCCGTCAAACTGAATGCCCAAGTACTTAATGGAAGACTTGGCCCAGGTGAAGGGGAAAGCCGATTGTAAATTCGTCATTAGCGACGGGGTCAGGTGAATAGGTAACATCTCCGACTTGTAAAAGTTTATCTTTGAAATTAGACAACTCTCCAAAGTTCTTCTGGACTTTTACTTTTAATGTTATGTTACTAGTGTTGCATAAATTTTTGTCTTTTATGCTTTTTATTGTCGCCATACAATTTATGTCAGCTGCTTTATTAGCACTAGCACAGTGATTAATTTTGAATTTATAAATTAAACATAGCTTTGTACCTTTGCTGTAGTAGAAGTGAAGTATTTTTAAGCTTTGAATATTTTAGTCTCTGGGCCCGTATTATGTTGTATAAAAAACAAAACAAAAAGTAAAAAAAATTTTTTGTTTCCTTTTGGCAGGTATAAGACTGGAAATCTGAACAGCCCAAAAACACTTCCTATTTTTTCTGTAATTATGAAGGTATGTACTATGATTTAAATTTCTGGTTTATTTTGTCTGAACTTGTTTTACAGCCGTTTAAGCTGCCCCCATACATGTTAAGATCTCTCGCATTCAAGACAAGAGAAATAACTTGATTGCCACATTCAAGCTAAACAGCATAGATGGACAAATGTTGACTATTGTAGTTTAACATCCTCCTAACATTCACGGTCTTCCACCAAATTCATTACTTTACACTTTTGATCACCACAGAGGAGGTTGTCCTAGGTTAATATCTCTGTAGAATGAAGCTGTAATGCAGAGTACCAAAGCCAACTTTGTTAGGAAGTCCTTACTTAGCTTTTTTATATTACTGTCTGCTATATCTTTTGCTATACAGTACTGAATTTGGTGATATTGTAGAGTGAGAAATTATTGGGAGAATTGAAATCCAACAGTGACTACTGAAATGTTGCATTTGTCTGTTGCTAGTTGCATCTACAGCGCTGCACAGCTTCCAAACTCTTGCTCTCTCTACTAGCATTACAGTTTTTACTTTCACTTTGGCTTTGTTTATTTGCATTTCAGCTACAGGGATATCCACCTGGAGCTGCCTGTGTCATATTTGGGAGCCCTTTATTTTTATGATTATGCTCTGCCTATCAGGTCAACTATGTTTGCTGCAGCCAAAAGGATATTCTTATTTTGCATGTGGGATTGCAAAGTATCTTAGTGTGCCATAGTTTTATTTGACCTTTTATCCTCCTTTTGGATACAGAAATACAGTGTGTTATCCGTCCATACAAACTATCAGCTACACGACAAATTTTAACATGCTAGATATCAGCAAAGTGATAATTTATGGTCTCAAAATATTTGAATTTCCCTGGCTATGCTCAAAGGAGTTCACAATATACACTAGGATTTTAGAACATCAGCATTGAAAATGCAATACAAACGATGGCTTTTATTGACAATCCATTATACGCTTACTTGCAAAATCTAATTTCATGTTGTGAGTGTTGCCTGTCTGCTTGCAATCTTTTTCACAGCTTCCTGGATTCCCTAAGGCCCCTTTCAAACATGCGGACAGTATGTCCGTATTTCATCCATCCGTTTGCGGATGAAATACGGACATACATGCATCCCTATGGGATGGCGGGTGTCTGCGGTTGAACATCCGCAGACACCCACTATTGTCCGCCTCCGCAATTGTCCGATTCTGCAGACGGAGGAAAATCCTATTTTTCTCAAGTAGTCTTCCAGGACGGCACCCTGAGAGATGACTGGTCCACCTGACAGGAAACACAATCAAAGAGGTTAAAAGCCCCCGCCCCTCCCCGTGCTCCTCAGTTTTTGATTGTGTTTCCCCACAGCGAAACCGTTTGTTATTTTTTTACTAGACACGAAGCCTGGGGCTGGTGGTCTCCCCCTGGGAGCCGGGCCAAATGCCTGGGAAGCCTCTGGGTCCGGCAGGATGTTCTCATCCTTCCTGGGGGGTTCCCCTATATTTTCCTCAGGGGGGGCAGCAGAAACTGGAAGAGCCCCCCTGAGCGCTGAAGGACCCTGGGTACAGTGGTGTACCCAGAACTTCAGGGGCCAATTTTCCTCTCCTCTCCTTACCTGTGCGGTGGCCTTGCAAAAAAGGAGCCTGGTGTCCCTTTTGGGCTCAAGGTATCTCTCTGAAGACTCTAGGTCCAGCAATCCAGAGGGTCCTTGGTGCAGCTGGAGGCAGTATCTCCCCTTTGCAGCAGAGGTGCTCAGCTTTCTGGGGAGGTTTGGCACCATCTTCCTGGAGCTTGGTGGAGGAATGACATCACTTCCTCCACAGAACAGGAAGTGAGCTCAGAGTTCGGGTCATTTCCTGTCTACAGCAAAATGGTGGCAATACCAGCATGGAGGTAACCCCAGCCTCAGCCAAATCTGGGACATAAATCCAGGAGGAGCAGGCGCCCACTTCTCCCACAGACCGCCTGTGTTAGCTGTCCGAAGAAGCTCACTGGCGCCAGCAGCGTGGAACGTGAGGAGAGACCCGTAGGGGCCATGGCCATGGAGGAGACCACAGGGGGTGAGTCTGACCGGCCGCCGGAGGTTTAGATGGGGGAGGGTACCCCAACTCTTCTCCTCTGGGTGGTACAGTGCTGTATTGTAATGCCTGTATGTTTTTGTTTCAGGGGACGATGCCACTGCCCTTGGGGTTGCCAGCCGTCCCGTGAAATCTTCCACCCGCTCTAAGCGTTGTGGAAACTGTAATGCTAGATTACCCCCAGATCATCCTAAACCCTTCTGCTTTAAATGTATACAGAAGCTGACAGGGAAGGAAACCTCTCAGATAATGGAGAAGTTTCTCACAGTACAAACTGAGATGCTGTCCACTCTGAAAGCCTTTCAGTCCTCCCTTAAGTCTAGAGATTCAGAAGCTCA
Source organism: Lithobates pipiens (assembly GCF_037356315.1). Lineage (NCBI taxonomy): Eukaryota > Metazoa > Chordata > Amphibia > Anura > Ranidae > Lithobates > Lithobates pipiens. The sequence continues at coordinate 209,358,249 of NW_027507758.1, forward strand.
CACCAGCAAGGACGCCTCCTCCCAGGAGGGCTCCACTTCCTCTAGGGGGTCTAGACGGCGGGCAGACAACCCAAGGTATCTCCGGTCTCAGGATTCAGAGGAGGAGGATGAGTCCGAATCCCATGGGCAGGGATTCTCGGACGAGGGTGTGTTGGACAGCCAGGAGGAGGATGAGGGGGAGGACTCCAGGTCTAGCAGGCATATCTTTTCAGCCGATGACATGGAGGGATTACTGAGGGCGGTTTACGCTTCTGAAGGGATTCAGGAGCCCACGGCACAGGGCTCTGCCCAAGACAAAATGTATAGGGGCTTAATTAAACCACAGGCCAGGGTTCTTCCGGTACATCCTGCACTCAAAGATATTATCTTAAGGGAGTGGAAGGATCCGGAGAAGAGGCTCCTAAAGTACAAAACATGGAAGCGTAGATGCCCCTTTACTGAGGAGGATGAGGAGAAGTTTTTCAAGACTCATAGGCTAGACGCCTCCCTGGCACAAGTTTCTAAACAATCCGATCTTTCCTTTGAAGACACTGGGAACATCAAGGATCAGATGGATCGGAGGGCAGAAACTATTTTGCGCAGGGCCTGGGAGGCCAACGCGGCGGCTATGAGCCCCGCGTTGGCCTCAGCCTGCATCGCTAGAAATGCGGACATGTGGATCTCTAAGCTGGTAGACCACATCTCCCAGACTTCCAAGTCTAAGGAGGTCTTAGATTCATTGGAGGTCGTAGGCAGCGCTGTTGCATACCTAGCGGATGCGGCTGTGGAGACGGTGCGCACAACCGCCAAGTCCGGTGCCTTACTAAACTCGGCTCGGCGAGCCCTATGGGTTAAAACTTAGGACGGGGATGGCTCATCTAAGACCCGTCTATGTGGCCTCCCTTTTGAGGGTTCCCTCCTTTTTGGTGCTGGCCTAGACCAAGCCCTTGCTAGGTCGACCGAAAAGGGGAAGAAATTCCCTACTAAACCGAGGAGGGATAGGAAGAGGTTTTTTCGTGGCCCCCAGGCAAAGAACTGCTTCTTGGAGAAAAAGGTCTCCCCTAATAGACGTTGGGGGGGGGCGCTGGGAAGGACAAGCAGAAGTCAGGCATTCTCTTTTCCAGCCAGAAGTCAGGCGACAAGACCTCCAAATGACATTCCAGTGGGGGGAAGACTTTCCCACTTTGTCCCTCAGTGGGAAAGGGTCACTCAGAGCCCCCATATTCTACAGATCATAAAAGAGGGTTACAGATTAGAATTTCTTTCCCCTCCTCCCACCAAATTTCTCCTGACCCACCTTCCCAGGGATCCCGGCAAGGCAGCAGGAGTCCTACAGAATATAGAAGAACTGGCCAGGCAGGAGGTCATAGTGCCTGTTCCAGAGAGCCAGCAGGGTCAGGGGTTCTACTCCCACATATTTGTGGTACCAAAGCCCTCAGGAAGATATCGCCTCATCATAAATCTAAGGCACCTCAATGTCTTCCTGCGGTACAAGAAGTTCCGCATGGAGAGTGTTTATTCTCTCAGGAGACACCTTCTCAGGGACGTGTTCATGGTAACCTTGGATTTAAAGGACGCCTACCTTCACGTCCCTATATTTCAGAACCATCAGGTCTTCCTAAGATTTGCAATTGCCTCTCCAGAGGGAGTTCAGCATTGTCAGTTTGCGGCCCTCCCCTTCGGGCTGGCATCCAGTCCAAGGGTTTTTACAAAGATCCTGGCAGAAGTAGTGGCCTTCCTGCATCTCCAGGAAGTAGCGCTGATTCCCTATTTGGACGACATTCTGATTTACAATCGGAATCGGGATCAGCTCCTTTTGGATCTAGCCAGGGTAGTGGAGACCTTAGAATCCCTGGGATGGATCATCAGCAAGGAAAAATCCTCACTGATTCCGGCCCAGACGAAAATGTATCTGGGATTCCTGGTGAATTCCGCGCTACAGAAGTTAGTTCTACCCCAGAGCAAGGTAGAGGGTATAATTTCAGCGGTCCTTTCTCTGTTAGAGGCAAAGACATCTCCATACAGAGGGATTATGAGGGTGCTGGGCCTGATGACGGCAGCTATCCCTGCAGTTCCTTGGGCACAGCTGCACTCCAGGACCCTCCAGCACTTCCTCCTTTCCTCTTGGGACAGGAAGAAAGTTTCTCTAGAAGTAGAGGTGGCCATTCCGATCGAGGTAAAGGATTCTCTTCACTGGTGGCTTCGCCCTCAGAGGCTTCAGGGGGGTCTCCTTTGGAGTCAGCTTCAGCCGCTCAGGATAACAGACGCAAGTTCCTGGGGGTGGGGGGCCCACCTGGAGGATCTAACAGCCCAGGGTTCCTGGGACATGAGTTGGAGAAGGACATCCTCAAATTTTCGAGAACTTTTGGCTCTATCTTTAGAGATCATGGGCTGGGCAGAGCATCGGATTATCTCCATTTCCGCAGTCCACATAAAGGGGTCCCTCAATGTGGAGGCAGACTATCTCAGTCAGCCGATTCTTCAGGGAGAATGGGAGTTGAATCCAGATGTATTCTCCCTGGTATGTCGGCAGTTCGGCGATCCAGAGATAGATCTGTTCGCCCGCAGAAAGAACAGAAGGGTAAAGAGATTCTTTTCCCTTGCCCGAGAGGGGGGCTCAGAGGGGATAGACGCCTTGGCCCAGGTTTGGGACTTCCGGTTGGCCTATGCCTTCCCCCCCCCCCCTGGGGCTAATTCCAAGGGTTCTTCAAAAGCTGTTTCTCTCGGAAGGCGCCCTGATTCTGATAGCCCCTTGGTGGCCCAAGAGAGCTTGGTTTCCGACCCTGCAGGGTTGGTCCATAGCCCAGCCTCTACACCTTCCTGTTTGGCGCGACCTTCTCCTTCAGGGTCCAGTTTGCCATCCAGACCCCAGCTTCTTCAGGCTGACGGCCTGGCTCTTGAAAGGCAGAACCCGCGGGAGAAGGGCCTGTCGGACAGAGTAGTGGATACTCTCCTCCTTAGTAGAAAGCCGGTCACAAGGCCGGTCACAAGGCGTATTTACGCTAAGACCTGGGGGATTTTTTCTCGCTGGTGTCAGGTGAGAGGGACTTCACAGCAAGAGATCTCGGCCATTCTGGAGTTTCTCCAGGATGGAGCAGAGCAGGGGTTGGCAACCAAGACACTTAAGGCACAGGTCGCAGCCTTATCCTGTTTTTTGGAGAGACGCTTGGCACTAGACCCTCTGATCAAGAGGTTCCTTTTGGTCAGAGAGAGGTTGTCCCCTGTCGAGGTGTCTAGGTTCCCACCATGGGATCTTACCTTGGTGTTAGAGGGCTTAACAAAGCCCCCCTTTGAACCAATAGACCAGATCCCCCTCAGGATTCTCGCCTTTAAGTTGGCCTTTCTGCTTGCTATTACATCAGCCAGGAGAGTAGGCGATATTCAGGCCTTTTCAGTCAAGGAACCATACTTTCGTTTATTTGAGGACAGGGTTATACTTAGGCAGGACCCCCTGTACCTCCCTAAGGTAGCATCCAGGTTCCATAGGACTCAAGAAGTAGTGCTACCTTCCTTTTGTAATAATCCCCAAAATGAGAGGGAAATTTATTTTCACTGTCTGGACGTCAGACGTTGTTTATTATCCTACTTAGAAAAAGTTAAGGAGTTTCGAAGGTCCAGCCATCTTTTAGTTAATTTTTCTGGCCAAAAGAAGGGCCAACAAGCCTCCAAAGCATCCATAGCTAGATGGATTAAGCATGCCATTGCTTTAGCCTATGAGCAGTCAGGTAATGCAGTTCCTAGGGACCTGAAAGCTCATTCCACGCGATCTCTGGCAACCTCTTGGGCAGAAAGGGCCGGAGCTTCAGTGGAGCAGCAGATATGTAGAGCCGCTACATGGACAAGCCAGAACACCTTCCTGAGGCATTACAGGGTGGAGTTGCTGTCCCCTCAGGATCTGGCATTTGGCAGGAAGGTCCTGCAAGCGGTTGTCCCACCCTAAGGTAGGCCTGAGCTACTTGCTCCTCTCTCAGGGTGCCGTCCTGGAAGACGACTTGAGAAAATTACCAGTTACACTTACCGGTAACTGTGTTTCTGGGAAGTCTTCCAGGACGGCAGGCCTACTTCCCACCCGTTCTCTTTAGGTACAATTTAAGGTATAGAGTGTGGTGGTGTGGTTTTCTTCACTCTCGTGCACTGGCGTGGGTCAATACTTTGTCACAACTGAGGAGCACGGGGGGGGGGGGGGCGGGGGCTTTTAACCTCTTTGATTGGGTTTCCTGTCAGGTGGACCAGTCATCTCTCAGGGTGCTGTCCTGAAAGACTTCCCAGAAACAGTTACCGGTAAGTGTAACTGGTCATTTTTCTATCCGTCTGCAGAGCGGATCGGATGAACACGTTCTCATCCGATCCCCCATAGAGGAGAATGGAGAGCTGACAGGGCGGTCCCTGCACAGTGTGCCGGGACCGCCCTGTCCGCCGCCGGCTCAGCGGGGACAACGGAGCGAACCCCGCTGAGCAAGCGGATCATCACGGGGCGGATCGTTACTGATCCGTCCCGTGTGAAAGGGGCCTAAATGCTTTGCAGCTTCAATTCTGCTGTTTACTTTTGATTTCTAAGGTTGCATTTGCACCTGAGCAATAGCGTCTTTGAACGTTGTTTTTTTTTAATTTTTCTATATTCCTATGCACGTTTTTGGCACTTTTTTTTTATACAGAATTATACAGCGTTTTTAAGCTTTTGACGTTGGTTTTCTCTTTTGGCCAACCAAAAAAATAAAACAATCATCTGTTGCATCATTTGTTGCTAGGTTTTTCAGCTTTTCTAGCTTTTCCATCAAGTTTACTTTCTCTTTCCTTTTTGTCCATTATTTATTCATATTATCCCCGTTAGGTTAAGGTTAGGTTTAGGGATTAATATTTTATGGTCCCTTTTTTTTTTTTTTTTTTTTTTCTAGGGTTAGGGTGTTAAAAATACTACTACATACACAAATAAAAATTGTATAAATTATAGATAAATTACAATAAATGAATACCATGTAATAATAAGTAAACCCTAACCCTAAAAAAACTTAAAATAAAAGGAAATTTATAATAATGTGGTTTTTTTTTTTTTTTTTTTTTTTGTTTAGGTTTGGATGTTTATTATTAAATATATAATTTTTAAGGTTGGGGGGTTTAATTTTTTTTCCGTGTATTTTATTATAATTATTTTTAGTTGTGTATTTACATTTATTCATATAATATTACACTTCTTGTTTTTATTAATAAAAAAATAATAATAATTAGGAAGAAAATTGCACAAAATGGCACACATTGTGTATTTACATTGATTTCTATGGAAATAAAAAAAAAGTGCCCAATTTGAGCTACAAAGAAACTCCAGATGTTTTTTGAGCTTCTAGCATTTGGCTTTAGGTGACCTCACGTGAACTTGTAAATCCAACTCTGTAGAAATTGTTTGTTTGTTTTTTTTTTTTTTTTTAATTTATTTTTTTTCCTCCTCCTCCTCTACTGTTTTGTAGCTTGAAGCTCCAAAACACTGAAGTGTGACTGGTGCCTAAAGACTACCCCTCCCTGTACCTTGCTGTCTACCAGCACCTCTGAAGTTTAAAAGGCATTCTCTGAATTCTGTGACACAGAAGTGCTTTACAGGACATAATGCATATCACTGCAATTAAGAAAGTAAACTTCAAAATCATACAGATTAATAGGAGTAGGTTAGAAATGAATACAAATCAGTGTAGAATTTACATTTTGACCTTATGTACACTTTTTCAATACAATACAATTCTTAATATATATGTATAATGGATTTAACTAGTCATGAAATAATTGTTTTAAATTTGCTCTGATCAATGGTTTATTACAACCCTTCAGGGCATCAATTAGCATTGTTATAAATATGTTGTTACATTAACATCGCTGTTATCTTCTTAAATTTTTGTTTTTTGATAAACCCTACTGAAGGGCTATGTTGGCTCCCGGTTTCGGATATTTATTACTCCATTGTTTTGTTTATTGCTGAAAAATTTTCAATAAAAATATTGAACAAGAAATAATTGTTTTAATATAATTTGTTTTAATATGTTAGTTTCAACCTAACTGACGAATCTCTATCTATTGTGGCAGGGCGAGGCTATGCCATTATTTTATTTATTTAGCCACTTCAGTGAACACTTTAGAGAGACTTCAATCAACTCTGGCGTTCATGGTTGTCCCTTCTCGTTTCAACATCATTGTAGCATATAAATTTTTTTTCTTACATCAGGGGACACAGAGCCGTAGTACTTACTACGTGGGTTATATAGGATCCATCAGGTGCTGGACACTGGCACGCCCCTTAAGGGTGAGCACTACTGACATCACTTCCTCCCCCGCGTTCCAGGGTGGTTAGCGTGGAGCTTCCCACACTATGTACAACAGGGACTAGCTGCTAAAACGAACAGGACTAACACCCTTACAGCTAAAGGACTGCCAGCAGAGCCTGCACCCTATCACCAACACACCCCAGGATTTCTTAACCTTTGATGGACATCACCACTTTATGAACCTGCAAACCAGTAAGTTAAAAAACCAATATATATTTATGTAATAGAACTACTGGAGTTTGCGCCTCCAAAAAACCCCTTCTTATCTTTTTTGCTTGTATACTGAGGTTATGGACACCCTCTGAGGATAGCTGCATTCTCACCTGCAAATAAATAGTGACTGATTTTAATGAGTCATTTAAGCTTGTATTGAACCATTCTAATAAGACATTACAAAAACTGGAGCGCCGGAATCCCTTCCTTTCTTTAAGACCCTCAGGTATAAAGGGGGGTCTGATCACTTCCTGGGCCCCAGATTGAAGGTTTTTGATCCTTTTAATGCCAGCCAGCTGCCTCTTCTTAAATAAAAAAAAAAAAAAAGTTTTCTGGGCAGGTCGCGGCCGCTCGTCGGGCTGAGGATTTACCCCCGCCGCCCGCCATGATGCCGGCACTCACACACTTCTCTGTTGAAAGAGGAAGGGGGCATGGTTAAACTGTCTTCCTCTCCTGAGAGGTAAAAAGAAAAATACGGTCAGTCAGATCAGCTGTCAAGGGTAGAACACTTATGTCCCTGTGTATTTCATACAAGCAGGTTTTTTTCTTCTTCTACCATTTAAAAGATTATTGCTATGATGTCTCTCCATAGTAGGACTAAACATAGCAGATTCCCATCTAGTCCTCGGGGCCCTTTTGTTGAGGTGCAGGAGGCTGGGGATCAGGGAGATCTTCCCAAATATTGGAAGATTCTTATTTTTCCTCTTCGGAGGACCCTAACAGGGAGGGAGTAGCCTCACAAGTCAGGTGTTTGTCTACTTCCTTACTTAACCCTTACTTAACCCTTTTGTTGCCTGCAGCACAGGCTCTTGAGGTATCTAACTCTAATAGGGTTAATTTGAACCTCCCCCACCTGGGGATGTTTTTCCTATTCATGCATAGCTATGTATTCTTAATGGGAACATTTCTATGAAAGAAATGGGGGGTTCCAGCTATTAATGCTGCAATCACCTCAGTGAGCAGAGTCTCACATGTCCAGTGGATAATGCACTGATGTTAAAGGATTCAGCAAGTTAAAGTTGGATTTTCCTTTTAAAGACAAGATGTCTTTTGCAGTTCAGGCTGCAATTGAAGTAGCTCAGTCCATTAACCCTTTAACGTATGCTCCACTATTGTGGTGGAGCATATTTTGAGTCAAGCCAATGCATGGAGGTTACTTGGGGGGGCTGGTTATAGGTACCGTACAGAAGAAGGTATTCTTACCCCAGTCGTGAATCAGTTCCATTGTAGGACTAATTAAACTTATCAGGATAAAGGAAAATTCCTTTTTAGGGGAAATGGTGATCTCCTTCAGGGTCGTCCCTTACATGCAGTTTTATTCAAAGACTGCTTCAAGACACCATCCTGTCGGTCTGGAATAAAATGGATTCGGGCCTTGTTTGTTTCCAATACACTTGGCTCCCAATATAGATCAGAGCCTAAATTGGTGGTTATCCAGCAGGAGGGAAAATCTTTATCCTGCAAGGTGTTAACAGATGCCAGCCTTCTATGCTGGGGAGCAGCCCTGGAAGAAGATTATGTCCAAGGGAGATGGTCCAGGACCTTGCCTATCAACTTTGTTGGACGTTTCAGGCAGTGCATCTGGCCATAGAATCTTGGTGGTCAGATTACGGGACTGTCCTGACAGGATTCAGTCTGACAGAGCCACGGCGGTGGCTTATGTCGATCAGCAGGGGAGGCACAAGAAGTTGTGCAGCCCAAAAAGAGGTGAATAATGTTCTAGCTTTGGCAGAACACAACACTCCTTGCCTATCAGCAATTTTAATATTTCAGGCGTACTACTTGAGACGCCAACAATTATTTGATCTCTTCACCCCAACATCTTCCTAGCAATATGCCAGATGGGGTACTCTGGACATGGACCTATTTGCGTCCAGATTCATTAATAGGGTCAACAACTTTATGTCAAACAAGGGGTCCGCTAGCAGGCGGAACAGACGCATTACTATTCCAAGGGGATCAGTTCTCACTGTTCTATGCATTTCCTCCAGCTCTGCTACTTCCGTGCCTTCTCCACAGGATTAAGCAGGATCAGAAAGAGGGGATTCTGGTGGCCCCAGCCGGGTCCCAGAACATCTTAATATATCGAGATCATAAAGAGGGCAGTAGAAGTCCTTTGGACTCTGCCATTATAGCCAGACCTTCTTGCACAAGGTCCGGTATTTCATCCTACTTTACGGACGGAGTTTAACAGGTTTGACTGTTGAATCCCACTGTATAAAAGATTGTGGGTGATCTCCTTCAGTAGTGTCTACTTTGACTAATGCCAGGAAGCTGGCTTCCAGAATCACTTACTATAGAATCTGGAAGGCATAGGTTTCTTGGTATGGATCCAGGGGTTGACACCCCAGGAAGTATGTCAATAGGCAGGATTCCTGCATATGGGACCTGAAATTAAGCTGGCCTTGACTTTTATCAAGAGCCAGATCCAGGTCGTGTCAATGTCTTTTCTTATGGCCTTTTGCTTCCCACTCTTGGTGCGTACCTTATTCAGGGGGTAACACGGTTTATCCCCCTATCAAGGCACCTTTAAATCCTTATGATTTAAAATTGGTCTTTTTGGCTTTGCTGAATCAGCCGGTTGAACCTTACGAGAAATTCTCTTGGTTCTTTAATAAGAAAGATAATCTCTTTTACTTGCCATTTCTTCTGCTAGAAGAGTATCAGAACTAACGGCTCTGTCTCTTGTAAGAGCCATATTTCATGATGCATATGGATGAGATGGTTTGATGTCCTCATCCTGAGTTCTTAACAAAATTGGTAACAGGTTTTCATTTAAACCAAGATATTATTCTTCCTTTTTCCCCAGAAGCCTTAATCTGGGGAAGAGAAAGCACTACAGTCTCTTGATGTAATAAGAGTGATCAAAAAAATTGAAAGGCAACCGCTCAGCTCTGCAAAACACACAGGTTTTGTTTGTACTGCCAGAGGGTCCAAGATATGGACAGGCAGCGTCAAGATCCACTATCTTCTAAATGGATTTGTCAAGTGATTGATCAAGCTTCAGCTTAAAGAAGAAAATTCTTCCTTCTCATATCAAGAGCACACTCATCCAGGGCGATTAGTGCTTCTTGGGTGGTGCATCATTGGGCCTCTATGGCTCAGATCTGTAAGACCATGACTTGGTCTTTGGTGCAGACGTTTATCAGATTTTATTAGATCTATATTAAAGGCCATGAGGATATTGCCTTTTGGGCACAGCATACACTGCAGGCTGCAGTATGAGTCCTTTGGCCTCCTGTTTCCTTTGATTCTGTCTCTCCCCCCCCCCCTTCAGTTGCCATTGCTATGGGACATCCCATGTAGTAGAGCCATGGTACTTACAGTATGTCCCCTGATGTAAGAAAAAAATCTTTGATGTACATCAGGGGACCCAGAGGTCCCTCCCCTCTTTTCTGTTAAAAAAAAAAGTTTTTATTTAACGCTTCAGAATAACAGTACAGTCAAAGTTCGGCATTTGATAATGTTTGTTACAGTGTCAATTTAAGAGTTCCATAGCAGAAGTTAACATCCTACAAATCCTTGCTGACCACCTTACTAACATTCCTGTACTGGTGAAGAATCCCAACAATCCCATTTCGTAGGGTATTCAATCTCTTCCCCCGTGGGGTTATGTATCCCCTGCTCATCAGCTGTTTGTAGTTTATTCCTTACCCCGTGTGGTCGGGTGACATTCAGAGCGAGGTGGGGGCAACCAGCCCCCGACTGAGACAGGGGAATCCTTCAGTTGGTCACCCTCCTCTCCGGCCCCTCACGCACTCTCATCCTCCCAGGCCGACCACACCTTGTCAAATTTAGCCGGGCATTGTCTACTCTCATAGGTAAGTTTGTAAAGGGGTAATACTGAATTAACAGCCTTTTGTTAGGAGTTCAACGTAGGGGGTTCGGCTAACTTCCCATGTATCATCCCTCTCCTAGCATAAAATAGTGAGAAAGTGATGCAGAGTTTTGCATATCTGTCCCCCTCAACCTCCCCCAAGTAGCTCAGCAGGAGCACCATTGGTTCCTTTGGTACATGTGTATCCAGCAAGTCGCTCAATTTCCCCGCAACCTGTTCCCAGTAGGCCTATATTTTGGGACAGGTCCACACCATATGCCAAAACGTGTCTACTTCTGTATGACATCTGGGGCAGGAGGGGTCTAAGTTCGGGTATATGTTAGCCATTCTGTGCAGGGTGTAGTACACCCTATGTATGAACTTAAACTGGATAAATCTGTCTTTGGCTGCTATCATAGATGGGATAAAGGTTCATATACAGTCTTCACATTCATCCTTTTCCAGTGCTGGGATGTCCTCCCTCCATTTGTCCTTTGTGTGTGTAGGTTTGGTGTCGTATGCTACTGTCAGGTATAGGTAAAGAGTGGAAAGAGGTTTTCCAATTACGCTTGACATGAGCAGGCGCTCAGTTGAGTCGGACTCAAGCGTCAGTGTCTCCGGGAACTGGGCCTTCATGGCGTATCTTGGTTGCCAGAATATAAATTCTGCAGTAATGGGGAGTGAGTATGTGCGTTTTAAATCCGTGAAGGGCATACGTTTTCCATCTCGCAGGAGGTGTTTTAGGGTGGTTATCCCCCGCCCAGTATGACTGATCCGGTATGATGTTTAAATGGGGGAGTGAGGGGTTGCCCCACAGTGTCTGGGCATACACAGTGTGGTTTATGATATATTGCTCTGGCCTCTTTCCACACCCTAAGCGTCGTTTTCATGGGTGTTGTCAGGTCGTATGGAGCCTTAGCTCCCCTAAATGCAAGGTTACTCAGTGCTGCGTAGGACCCCAGCATAGCTACCTCTAGTCTCATCACCAGGTTTTGCCTGGGCTGGGAGAACCACCACCTGACAGTGACCAGGACTGCCGCCCAGTAATATGTAAGGAAGTTTGGCATCGCCAAGCCGCTTGCAGAGAGAGGGAGGTACAGTATGCATCTTGCCACTCTGGGTGGCCTCCCAGCCCAAACAAACAAAGTCAGTATGCCCTCAAGACATTTGAAAAAGGCCCTAGGAATATGCAAAGGGGTATTACGGAAAAAATATAGGAATTTCGGGAGAAATACCATTTTTAAAAGATTGACTCTACCTACTGGGGTCAATGGGAGGCTGTGCCATGCTGTGCACCTAACCGTCAGCTGGGATACAAGTGGCTGGACATTCTGTTCCAGGATTGTCTCCGTTGTTTTAGAGATTTTTACGCCCAAATATGTGATTTGTGATGTAATCACAGGTACCTCATTTGAGAGGGGTACCTGTGACTGATCTAGGGATAGAGGGGTGCAGTGGGAACAGAACCGACTTGTCCCAATTTATGCGGATTCCCTGAGAATCTCCCAAACTGGTCAAATATCTCCAGAGCCCTTACAAGCCAATCGGAGGCATCCGCAAGGTAGAGGAGAGTGTCGCCCGCATAGAGGGACGACTTCTCCTCTATCTGTCCCAAAGGCAAAGCTATGGCCAAAGGCTCTACTGCCAGTGCAAATAGTCCCGGAGATGAGAGACACCCCTGGCGAGTACCCCCCTCCCAGAGGGAAACTGTCCGAGAGGCAGCAATTTGTGTGGACTTTGGCCGTTGGATTAGCATACAGCATCCTCAGCCATAACTTGAATCTAGGTCCAAATCCAAACCTGGAAAGGACCTTCCATAGATAACCTCACTCAACCGAGTCAAAGGCCTTCTCTGCATCGAGTGAGGCCACCACCCCTGCTGATTCCGGACTACTAACCCTGGCCATATTTGTAAAGTGTCCTGATGTTAATGTCCGTACCCCCTCCCCGGCATGAACCACGTTTGGTCCGGGTGGATCAGAGCCTGAATAACCATGCTCATCCTGTTGGCCAGGACAGCAGTTTTGCATCGACCTTAATCAGGGAGATTGGGCGGTACGAGGAACATAGAGAAGGGTCCTACCCAGGCTTGGGGATCACGCTATGAGGCTCCGTTAACAACATATCATGCAGTCTGACCATCAAGTCTTCAGCATATTGTTTGTAAAATTCGACTGGTATGCCATCCGGTCCAGGGGTCTTGCCCGAGAGGATAGTTTTTAGGGCCCTTAACAGTTCTTCTACTGAAATGGATGCATCAAGCACGTCGCGGTATTTAGGGGTCAGGACTGGGATGTCGATAGATCAGTTTATTCTGTGTGTATGTTGTCCTGGAGCTATAAAGGAGGCGGTAGGAGGAGACAAAGCTCCCGTTAATTTTGTCAGGGTTGTAATGAGGTGCACAGTTTTGGTCCTGTATAGAAGACACACATGTCCCTCCCGCTTGCTCCCGTGACAGCCAGGCCAAGAGTTTCCCTGATCTTTCTCCCTGTTAAAAGATTCGCTGGGATTGAGCCAGCATAGGTTTTTGAGTAAGGGAAGTGCGGACCCGTACCACCTCACCTGTTAGAGTCTATAGTCTAACGTAGTCCTGAGGGTCCCCAGTTCTAACAAATCTAGCTTCCTGCAGGCCTGCCTCTCTTTCTACTCTAGTCAGTTCAGCCCTTCTCTCCCTATGAACCCTGGCAATGATAAGCTGGTATTGTCCCCTCGTGTATGCTTTAAAGACATCCCACATCACCAGTGGGGAAGCCGAGCCCGGGTTGGTTGCCCAATATTCCCTAAAGGATCCCTGAAACTGACCATCCACTGCCTTGTCCAACACCCAGAACCTGGAGAGCCACCACAGCATGAACTCTGGAGCTGCGGATAGCTCCATGGTCAGCAGAAGCAGCACATGGTCAGAAATGCCCCTGGAAAGTATCTTGATATCCTTTGCCCTAGGGAGGGCAGCCCTCCCCACATAGGCCAAGTCTATTCTGGAAAAGGTCCGGTGGGAGGCAGAGTGACAGGTCTAGGCCCGGGTCTGAGGGTGCCTCCAGTGCCACACATCCGTCAGTCTGTACGTCTCCGCCCAGTCCAGGATGCAGGTTACCACTGACGGATAATCTATCCATGGTGGGGTCCGGAACCAGATTGAAGTCCCCCAAGATAAGAATATTGTCATTAGCAAAATCGGCAATCTTTGAAGTAACCTGATTTAGGAGAGTCAAAGATGCTGGTGGAAGTAAATGGAGATCCTGTTAGGTCACCCTGAGGCCAGGTGACACATGCACACCGTAGGGATTAGGAGTGCACCGCAAGGTTGTGGACACTACAGCTGACTGCTGCGGACAGGGGTCAAGGTGATGGGAAGGCAGGGCCGCCAGAACACCAAGATGGATCCCACCAGGGTTAGAGCCTAAGATTCCCTGGGGCGCGGAGTCTAAGAGCCAGCAGGTGTTCACCAGAGCCTCGAGTGGTGAGGATGGACTTGGCTGCAACTGGCTCCAGGTCGCGACCCCCAGGGTCCCCCAGCTCACACCCACAGTAGGCAACAGGAGGATAGGGATGGTGAGGGACAAAGCCAAGGTCGGGGCCACAAGCAGACAGGAATAGTCAGGGACACGCCAAAAGGTCAGGATCACAGGCAAACAGGGATGGTCAAGGACACGCCAAAGTCGGTAACGGAATAACAGCAGAGCACATGGCAGGTAACGGGAAGCTAACGCACAAAGGTTGATCAGCAGGGTTGGCTTGCAGTGCACAGGTTAATATAGAGCTCCCTGATAGGAGCTAGGGTGGAGCCATGCCAGAGGATGGATTACAAAAGCGGACAGGTGAGGGTTGGCTGGTCTCTAGATGAACACATGGGAACAGGTAAGCAGACAAACTATTGCATAACCATGACAGACCCGCTATGACCCACCTCATTGGTCACACCTGAGCATGCATCAGTACATATCAGAGTCCAGAAGCCTAAAGGGGATAGACTTATGCACTAAAATACTGACACCCCTCGCAAAGTTAGAATACGTGGAGTGGTAGTGATGGCCAATCCAGGGCTTCTTAAGGCACGTGGTTCTGCTGCCCACCAGGTGGGTCTCTTTTTAAAATGCATATATGGGGGTTGTGGGCCTTGATGAACTGGAACACCAGGGACCTCTTATCCGGCGAGTTTAACCCCCTGGTGTTCCAGGACAGAACGTTAAGGGATGCCATTATCAAATCTTGGTGTATGAGTATCCCGAATAGTAGGGCCCTCTGGGGATCCCTAGATGGACTTGGATAAGGCATTGCAGGCATAGATTCAGCTTTGACATATATATTATGTTTGTAGTAGTTAGCAATTTGACCATTAAATATAACCAAGCATTAGATGAAAACCAAATAACTTCCCCTATGGGGCAATTATCCACACCCCCTCCCCCCTCAACCCCCCAAAACTGAGGCGGGTATCCAACCCTAACAAATTCAGCTTGCTGGCTGCAAAAGGGGGTCCTGTGCAAATGGCGACCCCCCCCCACCCCCCAAACAAACTGGGGGGGGTGGGGATGAGTTTGATCGGGTCTTCAACTGCAGAGGCATCTGCCATTGTAATTAAAATTTGCTGCTGCGACCTTGGGGTATGCGGGTGAATAAAGGAGAGAGAAAAAAAGAAAAGGGGAAGCGAAAACAGGGAAAGGTTCTCTTGCAATACATCCAATAGTCCCACCTGCAGGAGAACTATAAAGATCCGTCCGTGCCAGTCTAGTCTGTATGCTCCTCTCTGACCTGGACAAAAGGTAGTGTCCAATAGTGGATATGTAGGATAAGCAGGTCTTAGAGGGTCTCCTGGCAGATAACATGCCAGGGGCAATGGCTTGTTCCCCCCCCGTGGGGAGGAAGAAAAAAAAAAAGAGAAAACGTCTCCCAAACCTCCAGTATGTGATCCTTGTATCTTAACGTAGCACAACATGTGCAACTGCAATCTACAAGAATCCCTGCCACTGGGGTCACGCTGGGAAGGGCGTGCCTGGTCTGGGCCCAGACGCACAATATTTCCAGGGTTAAAGCAAGTGTGCATGTGCAAGCCCCGGTCATCCATCTCTGGTAAGGGAGTCGAGCCAGGCAGAGGCCTCCCTGGGAGAAGTTAAGAAGCGAACTGTCTCGCCATCTTGGATTCTCAGCTGGGCAGGGAAGAGGACACTATGTGGATATTGCGTGCCCTCCTGGCGGCTTTCGCATGATCGAACGATTTCCTGAGCTTTTGAGTCTCCACCGAGTAATCAGGGAAGATCGTCAACTTGTTGTTTTGGTAACGTAGGTCACCCAGCCCCCTGGATGCCCTGAGGAGCTCATCTCTGTCCCTGAAGTTTAGGAGATGAAGTATAAATGTTCGCGGGGGGGTCCCGGTTTAGGGGAAATTCTGTGCGCCATCTCCACTGCATAGTGGGGAGACAGCCACGCATCCGGAAGCAAGTTGCGCAACATGTCTTCCACAAAGCATGTGGGATTTGCACCCTCTGAGCCCTCCGCCAGACCCACTATGCGGAGATTGTTACGTCTATTCCTGTTCTCTGCATCTTCTGCTCTATATTCCAGGGACTTCACTTTAGTCTGTAACATGTGCAGGGCCGCACCATGTTCAGCGACTGTGTCCTCTGTGTTGCTAACTCTCTGCTCCGTTTCTGCCACTCTGTTTCTAGGTTTGGCCATGTCCTGCCTCAGGAGCTCCACATCCATCTGTACTGCATCAATCTTGGCTGTAAGGGTGGACTGACATGTGGCTATAGTAGCCATCACCTCTGCTAACCAAGGGGGTCTGGCCTCAGCCGACTCCATTGGGCTTGTTTGTGAGGCCCTGTGGAGGCTGCGGGTGTACCTGTGTCCCTCCTCTGGGCCTGTGTGTTGCTGGGGGCTCTGTGATGATGGGTATTTGGATTTCTTTCTCCCCTTACCAGCTGCTGGTCCGGATGTCCTGCGCCTCATTCAGCTGTCCCTGCGGGGCCTCTTGCTGTCGGAGAGTGCCGCAGGACTCCACGTGGGGATGACCGATGACGGAGTGGACCGAACGGATCTGATCGCGGCGGGATTCGGGTGTTTAGGCGGCCAGAAAGGGCCCTGGGATCCGTATTTCTGCCGGTGGATGGCGGAGTTCTATGCAGCACAACTAACGTCGGTCCCTCCCTTCTTATACACTTTGGTTGCTTGGCTACAAAACTGAGGACTCCCAGTAATGGGAGGGGTTATATGGGGGAAGTTCACGCCTTAAGGGTCGTGCCAGTGTCCAGCACATGATGGTCCGATATAACCCCCGTAGTAAGAACGACGACACTGTGTCCCCTGATGTACATCAAAGAAAAGGATTTTACAGGTAAGCCCCCCCCCCAATTCCCTCCCTTAGCTCTCTCCAAATACCTAAAGTCAAAGCCTATTAAGGTCCTTAGTCGTACTATCGTTCTTCTGTAATCCTTTCAACGTATCTCGATTTCTTATATTTTACCCAATCTTCTCATCTTTTAACAAACCCTGCTTCTCCTATTTCTCTTTTATACTTCAATAGCTCTAGATTATAAATTTGATTAAGTTTATCGAACCAACTTTTCAGAGAGGGACTTTCCACTGGCAGCTCTTTGCTGTGTTGAGGACATGGTATCAATATTCTCCTGTATTGTTTTATGGACATGCTAACCCCATGGAGCAGGCAGATCCTAGGCTCTTCTGGTATTTTAATACCCAGGATTTCTTCCATTATTGATAGTACTCCTTTCCAGAATGTTTAAATTTTTGGGCATGTCCACCATATGTGGAACATGGATCCTATTTCTGAGCATCCCCTGCAGCATAAATTAGAGGCCCCTCTGTGAAATTGGTGTAATCTATCTGGGGTTAAATACCACCGTGCCATACACTTTTTTATAATTCATTTCCAGTAGGCTACAATCTGCTGAGATCGCATGCGGCATCTTTAGTATTTTATCCACCTCTGCCTCCGTGCTTCCTATCCCAATCTCTTCGTCCCATTTTTTAATAAATGAGCGGGGCTCCAAAATTTTTAAATCATTCAAAATGTTATATATTTTCTAAATCCCTCTTTTTCCGTCAGTCGACACATGCTGTGTGTGCCGACCGACGGAAAAAGAGGGATTTCGAAAGGGTGCAAACTGTCCTTCGACCTGATCGGCTGAGGGAGGGATCCCACAAAGTGTTTCAACTGTGCATACCTCCACCAATTTATATCTAACATCGCTTTTTTTTATTCCTTAATTCCTGTAAAGTGCAGATTTTACAATTTCTTGTGATATCTTTTTAGTTGTGCATCTTTATTCTTAAACCACCCACCATGGATCCTTTCTATCCCTGATGTAAAGTAACCTGTGTCGCATAGTGGTATTAATTGGGAGTTTTAGTTCCAATTTTGTTTTTTGTGAACCCTATCCCAGGTTGCCATAGCTATCCGTGTAATCGTGTGCGTATGTCCATCTAATTCTCTATTGTGTGTAGGGATCCATATTCCTTTACCCAGAGGAGCTTTACTAATCCCACTTCCTAACTTAACCCACCTTTTTTCTTTATCTTCTTTTACCCATTCAACCACTTGTGCCAAGAATTGAGTAGTAGTAGGTTTTAATATCGGATACCTCCAGACCCCCTTATGACTTATCCCTTACGAGAATTCCCAGACTTATTTGTGGCTTTTTATGCCTCTAAATGAACCTGCGGAATAACAATTTTTTTTTAAAATATATTATTGGGATTGGTATCATTTTGTATTTTATATAATATTTTAGGAAGTATTATCATCTTCAGACAGTTTATCCTCTTAATCCAAGATCTTTGTCTATATAGAATTTAACTCAGTTTTAATGTCGTTCATTAGCGGAATAACATTTTGTTGGTACATAGTACCAAATGTAGGTGTTATTTTGACACCCATATACTTTTTTTATTTTTATTTTTTCCGCATGCATCAGTAGGCAGCCAGCCTATTATAAAATAAGTGAAAAAATTGTGTTGCGCTCCCAAATAAAGCGAAGGACTACTAAATACGAGACTTATATCTTAAAAACAGATATCATAAATATAATAGTGTAAATAAAAACTAAAAGCAAATAAATCAAAGTGCACACGTGCATAACATATCTATCTAAATGTTAAGATCAAACATAAAGAAAATAAAAATAGGATTTTTATATACAGCTTACCTGTAAAATCCTTTTCTTGAGAGTACATCACGGGACACAGGAGCTTCATTACATAGTGGGTTATATAGGCACCTCTGGTGATTGGACAACCCTCAATTAAGGAGAATTCCTCCCCTATATAAACCCTCTCATATGGGAGGCACCTCAGTTTTGTAGCAAAGCAATAAGAAACCACGTAAAACCAAAGAGGGGCGGGAGGCCTGTGTCCCGTGATCTACTCTCAAGAAAAGGATTTTACAGGTAAGCTGTATATAAAAATCCTATTTTCTTGATCATACATCACGGGACACGGGAGCTTCATTACGTAGTGGGATGTCCCAAAGCAATGCTCAGTTTGAGGGGAGGGAGACACAGATCAGAATTATAGACCGCCAAGGACCGGAGGATCTAAACTGCAGCCTGCAGTACACTGCGCCCAAAGGCGATATCCTCTTGCCCTCTGACATCCACCTGATAAAATCTGGTGAATGTGTGGACTGATGACCAAGTTGCAGCCTTACAGATCTGAGCCAGGGAGGCCTGGTGATGCACTGCCCAAGAAGCACTTACAGCCCTAGTAGAGTGCGCTTTCACTTGAAAAGGAGGGATCTTCCCCTTTATACTATAGGCCTGAGAAATAATCTGTCTAATCCACCTTGAGAGAGTGGATTTTGATACCGCCTGGCCCTTCCTAGGGCATTCCGGCAAAATAAATAAGCAATCTGTTTTCCTTATCTGAGCAGTTGCCTGAAGATAGATACTGATTGCCCTTACCACATCTAAAGTGTGCAAAGATTCTTCTTCTGCAGACTGTGGGTCCGGAAAAAGGATGGTAGGATTACATCTTGATTTAGGCAGAAAGGACCTGTTGGGACGCATTACCACCCGGTCCTTATGAATAATTAGATACGGTTCCTTGCTGGAGAGAGCTGCCAGCTCTCACACTCTTCTAGCCGAGGATATGGCTATCAAGAAAACCAATTTTTTAGTCAAAAGAACTAATGAAGCCAGATGCCAAGGTTCAAATGGTTGCCCCTGCAAAGCCGAGAAAACCAAATTCAGATCCCATGGGCATACCTGAGGTTTGACTGGCGGCCTTATCTGCATAGCCCCCTGGATGAAAGCCCGCACAAGGGAATGTGATGCAAGTGGCTTCTGGAAAAACACTGACAAGGCTGAAATCTGCACCTTGATAGTGCTTACGGCCAAATTAATTTCCAGGCCTGACTAGAGCAGATCTGGCCGAGAGGGAGGATCCACGGCCTGCCTACTGCCAACTTCATGATCTCTGCGTACCAAGGTCGTCTGGGCCAAGCCGGGGCTACCAAAAGAACTGACTTTGTTTCCCTCTTGACTCTTTCCAGGAACCGTGACAGAAGGCATAAATCAGATTGTACTGATCCCAGGGAATTGTCGGAGCATCTGACCCCTGAGCAAGTGTATCTCTTGTCCTTGACACGAATTTGTCCAGATTTCTGTTGAATCTGGACGCAAACAGATCTACGTCTGGAGTACCTCACCTGCGACATATGTTCCGAAACACGTTGTGGTGCAGAGCCCATTTTCCTGGGCACAACTGCTGGCGGCTCAGAAAATCCGCCTGTCAATTTTCCACTCCTGGAATGAAGACTGCATAGAGATATGGAATAAGCCTTTCTACCCAGGCAAGTATGCGATTCACCTCTTTTTTGTGCAACCAGACTTCTGGTGCCACCCTGGTGATTGATATAGGCCACTGCTGTGGCATTGTCAGACTGAACCCGAACAGGGAGGCCCCATAGTCTGTAAGACCAGTTTATGAGAGCCATATAAACTGCCCGGATCTCCAAGACATTTATGGGCAATAGCTTCTCGATCACAGACCATTTTCCCTGCGAGCACGTCTCCTCCTACACTGCTCTCCAGCCTGTCAGGCTGGCATCTGTAGTTATGATCTTCATAGTTTCATAGTTAGTAAGGTTGAATAAAGACACCAGTCCATCCAGTTCAACCTGAGTGAGTGTCTACCCCTATCCCAGTACATTGCACACTCACATTGGTCGCTACCCTCAAGGAGCCCACAATCTAAGGTCCCCATTCATATACTAGGGACAATTTTTTTTTTTTTTTTTTTTTTTTTTTTTTTTTTGGACAGAAGCCAATTAACCTACCTGCATGTCTTTGGAGTGTGGGAGGAAACCGGAGTACCCGGAGGAAACCCACGCAGGCACAGGGAGAACATGCAAACTCCAGGCAGGTATTGTCATGGTTGGGATTCGAACCAGCGACCCTTTTTACTGCTAGGTGAGAGTGCTAACCACTACACCACTGTGCTGTGGAAGAGGAAGAAAAGTTTTGCCTTTCAGCAGATTCTTGGTTTGCAACCACCAAACGAGACTATTTAGTGTCCCTGGGGATAGACACATGGGAAGATCCAAGGCCTGGGGCTTCCTGTTCCAAGTCGCAAGGATGCATCTTTGCAGAGCCCTTGAGTGGAACTGGGCGAATGGAACGGCCTCGAAGGAGGCAACCATTTTCCCTAACAGTCTCATGCACAACCGAATGCCCAGAATTAGGCGCACCAGATCCCCCTATGGCCAAGGCTTTTTGCCTTGGTAGAAACACCCCGCCCTGAGCGGTGTCGATGACCATGCCCAGATACTCCAACCTGGTAGCAGGCTGTAGGGACGACTTTTCTAGGTTTATAATCCAACCTAGGCGTTCCAGGTGTTCTAGCGTTCTGGTAACACTGTGGTTCAGGAGCGCTACTGTTCTCTCTATGAGAAGCAAATCGTCCAGATAAGCCATGACGGCTATACCCTGAGCTCTTAGGTTTGTCAAGAGAGGGTCTAGAATCTTTGTGAAGACTCGAGGAGCCGTAGCGAGACCGGACGGCAAGGCCACAAATTGAAAATGGTGCCGATCTACCGCGAACCTTAGATACTTTTAGTGTGCGGAAAAAATTGGCACATGAAGATATGCATGCTTGATATCCATTGATGCCATAAATTCTACCCCTTGCAGGGAGGAAATCACAGCGCGTATTGACTGCATTCGGAAGGACCGGATGCGTAAAAACCGGTTCAGATCCTCCAGATCCAGGATAGGTCTGACACCTCCATTTGGATTTGGAACGGTGAAGAGATTCGAGTAAAAGCCTGAACCCTGTTCTTTTGGGTCCACTTCTACCATCACCCCCTGGGATAGTAAGTGATCTAAGGCCAGAAATGGCGGTCTTTGCTTTACTGGATCCCTGGGGATCCTTGACCTTAGGAAGCGAGAAGGTGGAATCTCCTGAAACTCTAGTTTGTAGCCCAGAGATACCGAGGAGACTACCCACTTGTTCCGGATCTCTTCCCGCCAGGCTTCTGCAAACTGCAGGAGCCTTCCCCCCCCCCCACTCGGCCGAGCGGGGGCGCCCCTTCACAAGGAAGCTTTTGGGCTCTGCTTAGCAGGCTTTCGCCCCCAAGTCTTTTTCTGCCCCTGGGCCCGGCCTTGAGCCTTTCCTGTAGAGGGAGGTTGGGAAGGCCGTCGCCACTGCTTGGAGCTTGATGCTCCGGGAGAAAGAGAACACCTAAATGAAGGACGTCTGCTCCTTTTGTTTGGAAGGAGAGTAGATTTACCCCCTGAAATTTTTTGGACGAAATTGTCCAATTCTTCTCCAAATAAACGTTCCCCCTTAAATGGGAACCCAATCAAATGCTTCTTGCATGATAGCTCAGCTGCCCAATTTTTTAGCCATAGGGCCTTTCGCATGTGTACCAACAGGAGAGACAAACGAGATGCTTGCTGGACAGAATCCAAAATCGCATAAATCAAAAAACACAGAATTTAAGGTATTTCTGCATAATTCTCCACTTCCTCACTGGGAAGGAGGCCAAGCATCTGCTTAACTTTTTCCTTGAGGAACTGACAACCCCACGGCTGTGACTGTAGGTTGCACTACAGCGCTAGTCATAGAAAAGGAGGCTTTCAATAACGTTTCCAGCTTCTTATCAGTTGGATCCTTAACCACATGAGATCTGCGCTATAGTCAAATGACGGCTACAGCGCGGATCTCAATTTCCGGGACGACGTCTATTGACGTCGTCCCCTTTAAGAGTTCCCCGCGCGCTCCCGGGAGCGCGCATCGGGGAAAATCTGTGTTGGCCGTGTCCCCTGGACACAGCCAATCACAGATCGCTGTAAACGGCCAATCACAGCGGCCGTTTACAGCGCGATCGCCTCCTCCAATGGCTGATTATCTCAAATGTAAACAAATGAGATCATCACCCATTGCCGAATGTGTCTCCTCACACAGCGATAGCGTGTGAGGAGACAGCTAACAGTGAGTGAGTGTTCTCTACGTGCCAGTCCTAATATATACCCTGCCAGTGCCCAGATATACCCTGCCAGTGCCCAGATATACCCTGCCAGTGCCCAGATATACCCCACCTGTGCACCGCCAGTGCCCACCTGTGCACCTGTCCTAATATAAACCCTGCCAGTGCCCAGATATACCCTGCCAGTGCCCAGATATACCCCGCCTGTGCCCAGATATACCCCGCCTGTGCCCAGATATACCCCGCCTGTGCCCAGATATACCCCGCCTGTGCCCAGATATACCCCGCCAGTGCCCAGATATACCCCACCTGTGCACCGCCAGTGCCCACCTGTGCACCTGTCCTAATATAAACCCTGCCAGTGCCCAGATATACCCTGCCAGTGCCCAGATATACCCTGCCAGTGCCCAGATATACCCCACCTGTGCACCGCCAGTGCCCCATCTGTGCACCGCCAGTGCCAATCGGTGCCCATCTGTACCAATCTGTGCCTCAGCAGTGCCCATCTGTGCTTCAGCAGTGCCTATCTGTGCCGCCTCAGCAGTGCCCATCTGTGCCCATCTCCTGCCTTATCAGTGCACATCCCTGCAATAAATCAGTGCACATCTGTGCCGACCCATCAGTGCCCATCTGCCGACTCGGCGGTGCCCATCTGTGCCGACTCGGCGGTGCCCATCTGTGCCGACTCGGCGGTGCCCATCTGTGCCGCCTCGGCGGTGCCCATCTGTGCCGCCTCGGCGGTGCCCATGTGTGCCGCCTCGGCGGTGCCCATGTGTGCCGCCTCGGCGGTGCCCATGTGTGCCGCCTCGGCGGTGCCCATGTGTGCCGCCTCAAAGCGCCCATGTGTGCCGCCTCAAAGCGCCCATGTGTGCCGCCTCAAAGCGCCCATGTGTGCCGCCTCAAAGCGCCCATGTGTGCCGCCTCAAAGCGCCCATGTGTGCCGCCTCAAAGCGCCCATGTGTGCCGCCTCAAAGCGCCCATGTGTGCCGCCTCATCAGTGCCCATCAGTGCTACCATGGCTAAACGTGTCTTTTCCGCTGAGGAGGCGTACCAAATTATTTCCACGGCCGACGAGAGCAACAGGGAGCTCTCCTCTTCAGATTCCTATTCGGATTCTGAAGCCGACGTAAATTATGAGCCAGTCCTCAGCAGTGAAACACTGACTGATGAATCCGAGGAGGAAGATATCCGGCCCATCAAGCGAAGGCGTTCTAGTGAGGCAGTGCCGTCCACCAGCACCGCAGTGCCGTCCACCAGCACCGCAGTGCCCCAGCAAGAAAGCCCAAGTACCAGTGGGGTGTCATCTCAGCCCCAAAGGGTTAGGAGCCATGCTGGCCTTCCCTATGCCCTTCAGAACCCCTTGTGGCTTCCTCCTAATTCAGGAGAGGCCAATGTTCCCCCTTTCACCGCCCAGCCAGGAGTCCAGGTGGACACGGAGAATTTTAGCCCTATAGATTTTTTTAATTTAATTTTTACGGAGGACATGTTGGCGTCAATTGTGGCCCAGTGCAACCTGTATGCACAACAATTTATTTTTCAAAATCCGACCTCCTATTATGCCCGTCCCTACGAATGGAGAGACCTAACGGTGGAGGAGTTCAAGCTTTTTTTAGGCCTCACATTTAATATGGGACTCAACAAAAAAAATCAATTACGTACCTACTGGTCAACCCACCCCCTCCGCCACTTACCGCTCTTCTCCGCGGTAATGCCCAGAACCAGATATCAGATGATCCTGAGGTTCTTACATTTCAGTGACAATTCCCAGTGCCTTCCACGAAATGATCCAAATTATGACCGCCTTTACAAAATTCGACCAATACTAAATTATTTTTCAGAAATATTCCCCAAATTGTTTACCCCGGACCAACACATATGTGTGGATGAGTCCCTTATTAAATTTAGTGGCAGGCTTAGAATGAAGCAATTTATGCCCAGCTAAAGGGCCCGCTCTGGGGTGAAGGTCTACAAATTATGTGACCGAGCCACAGGGTACACATATTCCTTCAAGGTGTACGAAGGGAAGGACACCCAGCTACAGCCCCCTAATTGTCTGGACTACTTGGGATCCAGCGGAAAAATTGTTTGGGACCTCATATACCCCCTACTGGATAAAGGCTACCACCTGTATGTAGATAACTTCTACACATCTCTGCCCCTGTTCCACAACCTTCACCGGAAGAAGACGCCAGCATGTGGCACCGTAAAAAGGAATCGGAAGGGCTTTCCTCAAAGTCTGGTGAACAAGAAGCTGTGGAAAGGAGAAACCGCAAGTCTAAGAAACAAGGAGGTTCTGGCAGTGAAGTGGAGGGACAGAAGGGATGTATACATGTTATCTTCTATCCACAACGATACCTTCGTGGAAATCCCCAGAAGGAATGGCCCCGTAAAGAAACCCGAATGCATTTCCAAATATAATTTGTTCATGGGAGGAGTCGACTTCAACGACCAAATGATGGAACCATATCTGGTCACAAGACGGACATACCATTGGTACAAAAAAGTAGCAATTTATTTTTTTCAATTGGCCATTTATAATTCATATGTCATTTACCGCAACGCCACCCAAAACCCCAAACGTTTCTTTGGCTACCAGGAGGAAGTTTTCACAGCCCTTATTTTCCCAAACGGCCCACCAGAAAATATCAGATCAGACATTGTTAGTCGACTCTCCGAGCGCCACTTTCCGGATAAAATCCCCCCCACACCAACAGGCAAAAGACGCCAAAAAAGATGTAAGGTGTGTACCAGAGCAGGAGTCAGAAGAGACACATCTTATTATTGTGCACAATGTCCTTCCCAACCAGGCCTCTGTATAGGTGACTGTTTTCGGCGTTACCATACTTCAATACATTTTTAGTGAAGTATGGTAAACATAATCCTCAGTTCCTGCCTTCATACACCTTCACACCCCTTATGCCACTGCCTGCTCTGTAACTGACCCTGGCTTGTTATTTGACCACTCTTATGCCTGCCGATTCTGTACATACCGCTGCCTGATCTGGAACTGACCCTGGACTGTTATTCGACCATGCTTCTAACGATTCTGTACATATCTCTGCCTGATCTGGAACTGACCTTGGACTGTTTGACCACGATATTTGCCTGCTACTTGGACTGATCTTGTATTCTGCAACTGGACTAGTGGGATTCAACACGGGGTCTCACATATGTGAGGGGCTCCAGTATAGTTTTTCTGGAAGAAGAAAACAATTTTCTTTGTTTTCTTATTCCTAGATTAGGGTCTGGAGACTCGGAGGCTTCAAAGAGATGGGAGGGAGAAGCCTCTACCCCTATCCCCATTCTGTCCTGAACGAGACTCTACTTCTGTCTGCTGCCTGTAGGACTTACTGCCGTCATGCCGCACTGACCACACCACAAGGACCTGCCTACTACCAGGACCAATATTTTTGGCACTGCTGATATCTCTGCACTAACCCTGGACTGTAATATGGACAGTATCCCTGCCTGCTGCCTAAAAAACTGTGTTCGCTGTTGCTGACCAAGTCCCTGCCTGCTGCCTGGACCAGTGATATCCTCCTGTGGACAACTGCGCTTCTAAAACCACAGGTAATCTTTTCTTTACCCTTTGCTCAGCATAATGTATTTGGGGGTGTAATTCTTGGTATGTGCAGGCTATGTGTCCCTGGAACGCCGACTGTGTTTCTTGCATGTTGCGCCTCTGTATGTGGCCAGGCTGTGTAAACGTCTCACACATGTGGTATCGTTGTACTCAGGAGGAGTAGTAGAATGTATTTTGGGGTGTTATTTTTGCTATGTAAATGCTATGTGTTGGAAATATCTTATAAACTGACAACTTTGTGTGTGTAAAAAAAAAAAAAAAAAAAAAAAATGCGTTTTTTTTTTTCCCCAAAAACTTCTGGAAAAAAATGAACCATTGAAAAGACTCATTATGCCTCATAGATTATACGTTGGGGTGTTAGCTTTCCAAAATGGGGTCATTTTCTGGACGTTTCCATTGCCCTGGTGTTCCAGGGCCTTCAAAACTGTAATAAGTGGTTGAGAAATGAAATGTGTAATTTATGCTCCTAGAATGCCTGAAGGTGCTACTTCAAAATTAGGCCTCTGTATGTGGTCAGGCTGTGTAAAAGTCTCACACATGTGGTATCGTTATACTCCAGGAGGAGTAGGAGAATGTATTTTGGGGTGTTATTTGTGGTATGCACATTCCGTGTGGGAGAAATAAGCTATTACAATGAGAATTTTGTGGAAAAAAAAAAATCGTAATTTTGCAAAGAATTGTGGGAAAAAATTACAACTTTAAAATGACTAACCATGCCTCTTACTAAATACATTGGAATGTCTACTTTCCAAAAAGGGGTCATTTGGGGGGCATTTGTACTTTCCTGGCTTGTTAGGGTCTCAAGAATGGAGATAGGCCTTAGTACATCAGATGTGATCTTTTTTTGCAAATCTTTGATTTGCACCATAGCTTGTAGACTCTATAAATTTCACACAGATCATATAATATGCAAAAATTTGGGTTATTTTTTACCAAAGATGTGTAGTAGTATAAATTGTGGCCAAAATTTATGAAGAAAAATTGCTAATTTGCTAAATTTTGTCATAGAAACGAAGAAAAATTCATTTTTTTTTCAAAATTTTCGGTCTTTTTTCATTTATAGCACAGAAAATAAAAAACCGAGAGGTGATCAAATACCACCAAAAGAAAGCTCTATTGGTATGAAGAAAAGGACAAAAAAATCATTTGGTTACAGTGTTGCATGACTGAATAATTGTCATTCAAAATGTGAGAGCACTGAAAGCTGAAAATTGGTCTGGGACTGAGGGGGGTTTAAGTGCCCAGTAAGCAAGTGGTTAAATACCTGAGCATTATCCAAAGGACAGGTCAGGTTTCTATTCACGCAAGAAACAGCTAGAGGTCGATCAATATATCGGCCGGCCGATATTTGCTGTTTTTTAATTAATCGGCATCGGCTGATTGAGCTGATAAAAAGGCCGATTTAGAACAGCGGGACTTGGAAATGACTTCTGTAATAGAAGTCAGTGTAAGTTGCCTGAGTCGTCATAGAAACGTCTTTCCTCCTCTCTGGGCAGTCTGCCAAGAAAAGAACAGAAAGATACAATGTTTACACTTGAATGAAATCATCAGTGTGTATAGTTCTCAGTTTAACCATTTAAAGATTAAATCTTTTCTGACACTTGTTGCTTACAAGTAAAAGTCCTATATTTTCTGCCAGAAAATCACTTAGACCCCCAAAAAGTATATATATTTTTTTTAGCAGAGATCCTAGGAAATAAAATAGCGGTTGTTGCAACATTTCATGTCACACGGCATTTGCGCAGAGGTCTTTCAAATGCATTTTTTGGGGGGGGAAATGCACTAAATGATTTATAAAAAAAAAAAAAAAAAACTAAAACAGTAAAGTTAGTCCTTCTTTTTTTTTTTTTTTTTTTTTTTTTTTTGTATTTTTCGTCCAAAAGTTTTGAGTACTTGTTTTTATTTTATAGGCTGCTTGCACACTGGAGCGGGCAGACGTTGATGGTAAAATGTTGCTAGTTTTAGCAGTGCTTTACCATGATTTTAGCGGTGCTATTCGGCTGCTAGTGGGGCACATATAATCCTAGCTAGCGGCCGAAGAAGAGGTTAAATGCGCCCGTGAAGCACCGCTGCCAAATCACATTGCATGCGCTTGGGCAGTGGTGCCCATTAATATCAATGGGCAGGAGTGGTGGAGACGCGGTATACACCACTTCAAACGTGCTGCTTGCATCGCCTCAGTGTGAAAGCACTCTGTCTTTCACGCAGACTGCAGGGGAGCCGTTTTGCAGGCACTTTACAGGCGCTATTTTTAACCCAAAAGCGCCTAAAAAAACGCCCCAGTGGGAAAGGTGTCTGTTTTATGAGATGAAGGGGGATAAAAAAAAATAAAAATAAAAATAGGCCTCACATATCGGCCCAAAAAAATCGGCCTCATATATCGGCCATCGGCTGCCATGATTCTAAATATCGGCATCGGCCAGAGAAAAACCCATATCGGTCGACCTCTAGAAACAGCCGCATCGACAGATGGGACCCCCCATTTCTTGGTGAAAATTTCCTCCAGAGGATAAAACATAGAAAACCTTTTAGGAGGAGCAAACAGTTTATCGGGATGTCCCCAATCCTCATACAACAATTTATCCATTAAGGGATGAATTGGAAAGGGAAGAAACAGAGGATGTGGCGACCTCAGCATTGGGCATTCTGCATGTGGTACGCACCAACTCAGTATAATATTGAACCTGTTTTCTGAGCGCCTGGGAGGAGGGGACTCTCTCCTCTTCCTCTGATTCATCTGACTGCTCAAGATCCCTGTCCCGAGATAGGTATCTTTCCTCATTGTCAGAGGTGTCATCTGAAAGAGGAATCTCAGCAGAGGGAGGGGGGGATCTACCCCTTTTTCTGCTATCTTTTAGGGAAGCTGAAATAAAATTCATGATTCTCCCTTCAAAACCCTCCAATGTAGCCTTAAGGGAGTCCTCAGTGACATATACCGGGGCTGAAACATTAGGAGAGGCTGCAAAACCTGACAGGGGCACTGACTCATCCTGTGAGGCTGGCTCCAGTCTTGCAGGGGGGATGGTAATTTACAGGCATTTTTAGAACCTTGTTACCTCCCCCTGAGACCCTCTTACAAGGAGACATAAGCTACAAAGCAGAGGTACTAGTACAAAGTGCAATCACTGTTGTGCTTAGTCTCACAATAAATATAAATGCTTAAACTGCACAACCTGATGCTGAGTAGTTGTCGTAGGTTTGCCTGGATCCAATCCCTTAGGATGCTTACTGCCCACAGCTCCTGTGTCTTCCACTTACAGCCCCCTGATGCTCTGGGCTTTTTAAAATTGCCGCCTGGCGCCTGCGCAGTACAGCGCCGTGCACACCGACGTGCACGGCTCGCAACCACACTCTTCCCCCCCCCCTCCATTAGCATGGGAGCGCGCGTGCACGAGGACTGCCGGCCATCCAGGGGGGAAGGGGGGGGGATTACCAGCGGAGCCGCGCGGGACCCCTAGACTACGTGGGACCCCTGTTTTACCTTCATTGTGGCAGAGATTGCAGTGGAGACGTGAGTCATCTGGAAGAACCTGGCTTCACTGAGCGTGTGTATCTGAAAGGCATGTAAGTATGCATCAGGCTGCTTTTACTCCCTCTAGTGGTGGAAACCAGGTAAGACAGACAACTACTCAAATGAAGAAATCCATAATATATAATTTATATAGGATTAACTTCCCTTTGCTGTCCTCGCCGCAGGAATTGCTGAAACAGACAAATTCCAGCCTTCACCCATCACGACGGGCAGAGTTGTGCCAACCTTCAGGATTTTTTGGGTTCCTTCTCAGAGGAACCTCTTACCTGGACCTTGTAAAAGACTCTGCCAGAAACTTTCGTGCCACTATGTAAATAGTACACCAAGTCTGGTTTTCCCAGAGCCCAGTCTTCCAATAGGAGAGGACTTGCAGGCAAAACCTCGTTTCTTCGGATGGCGAGGCCCGGGTACCATACCATCTTGGGAGTCAAAAATATCGGCCCGAGATATGGATCCGGTCATCATAGCCCTTAGGCCCCCGCAGGGACCTGCACAGAGCTCTCTTCATAGCACATGTTTTACGTGACCAACCACCTTAGACACTGGCGAAAAAACTGAGGTGCCTCCCATATGGGAGGGGTTATATAGGGGAGGAATTCTCCTTAATTGAGGGTTAACCAGTGTCCAATCACCAGAGGTGCCTATATAACCCACTATGTAATGAAGCTCCTGTGTCCCGTGATGTATGATCAAGAGTGCAATAACGTCCTTACAGGATGTCGCCGACCTCAATGCTCTGTCTAATTGGGCGACTATGTGGCAGATGAGGTTTAATGTTGAGAAATGTCAAGTTATGCACTTGGGGGCTAAGAATATGCATGCATCATACACTCTAGGGGGAGTACAACTGGGGGAATCCATAGTGGAGAAGGATCTGGGGATTTTGGTAGATCATAAGCTCAATAATAGCATGCAATGCCAAGCTGCGGTTTCCAAAGCGAGCAAAGTCCTTTCCTGTATTAAGAGAGGTATGTACTCCAGAGAGAGAGAGATATATAATTTTGCCCCTGTTCAAATCATTAGTAAGACCTCATCTGGAATATGCAGTTCAGTTTTGAGCACCAGTTCTCAAAAAGTATATTGGGGAACTGGAGAAAGTGCAGAGAAGGGCAACCAAACTGATAAGAGGCATGGAGGAACTCGGCTATGAGGAAAGATTAGAGGAACTGAATTTATTCACTCTTGATAAGAGGAGATTAAGGGGGGATTTGATCAACATGTACAAATATATAAGGGGTCCATATAGGGAACTTGGTGTTGAGTTATTCACTTTACAGTCAACAAAGAGGACAAGGGGGCACTCTTTACGTCTAGAGGAGAAGAGATTTCATCTCCAAATACGGAAAGGTTTCTTCACAGTAAGAGCTGTGAAAATTTGGAATAGACTCCCTGCAGAGGTGGTTATGGCCAGCTCAGTGGATTGCTTTAAGAAAGGCCTGGATTATTTCCTAAGTGTACGTAATATAACTGGGTACTAAAATTTATAGGTAAAGTTGATCCGGGGAAAATCCGATTGCCTTTCGGGGGATCAGGAAGGAATTTTTACCCCTGCTTTAGCAAATTGGATCATGCTCTGCTGGGGTTTTTTGCCTTCCTCTGGATCAACTGTGGGTATAGAATTGGGTATATGGGCTGGTATGATATTTATTATATATTATATATATATATTTTTTTGGTTGAACTGGATGGACTTGTCTTTTTTCAACCTGACTAACTATGTAACAACAATAGTGCTGTGGTAAAGCACTGATCCACAGAAATAAAGTGCTAAAGTGCATATAGCAAAACGGCTTCAAAACCAATTAGGTTAATCAAGGTGACTAATAAATAGTCCAATCGTGAATAATGCAGTGAAATATCACAACCAAATAAGGTTAAAATGGTGCAGTTGTGTGTTCAGTGCCAAGCCAACTCTCTCCATTTGGGTGATCTCCATGTGTTTAAATGGGCACACCAGGTAATTACCTTACTGCTGTAAGGTATACCGCCAAAATAGCCTCTAGCAGGGAACACTTCTCTAGCGTCAGTCATCCATCAAATTCCTCCGTGGGAAATGTCAGCATATACACTCAAGGAATAGATAGAGCCCACCATAGTGTAGTAGAGTTGAATGATATTGAGTTTATTAAACAGTGTAAAAACTACTCACAAAGCTGGGATAGACAGATCGCACAGCAAACAAGACAGCGAGCTTCCCGCTCGGGTGTAGACGTCACTTCCGGTATCCTACGCGTTACGTCACTTCCCGTGACTTCAACTGGGATGTTTGAATGACTACCGGAAGCGGCTTTTAGAGGACTGGGCGGGTACACCCCGCCCATTATTTACATGTGGTGTCGCGCTCAGACACTAGGGGAAAGAGCGAGCGGCCGGACAAACTAAACGGAGCATGTAGCGAGTAGTAAATAATAAAAAGTGATAATAAAGTGTTAAAATATAAACATGGGAAGCACACCGCTTATTGTGCAAACCGAATTTCTGACTAGGCAGTACCTTATATGTTAATATGATGTTAGTACATCGGCAGCGCTCGCAGCCATTTTCTTGGAGACTAGAGATCTGTCTCTACAATGGTAAGAGTGGCCATTATTTCGGAGATCAATGCCTGGTTATATATCAGACACATGGTGTTAACCTAGCTGCCATTTTTTAGGTGTCGGCAACATATGTTATGTTCAATTAACGTCATCTTTAATCAGTTATTGGGCATGACACCATTTGGAGATGATTCCAAAAGGCAAGTTAAAGGTAAGCAAGTACAGAATTCCCCAAAAATTCTAGAAAACCACCTAGTTTAAAACAAATATCAAATATAAGAAATATAAAAATATTTTTCCGTAATAAAAAGGATTATAAAAAATGTAAATATAAAAGCCACAATAAAATGGGATCTCGGAAGTGATGTATACATTACAAATCTCATAATGTATCCAGAGAGATGGAACGAGGAGAGCAAGAAGAGGGGAGGGATTGAAAAATAGGGAAAAAGGAGGAAACATATGGAGCAAAGGAAGACATTAAAAATTACTAATAAAACAATTCAGATCGAATTCGACATTGAGTCCTCTAGGGGCAAAAGTGTCAAGAGAAAATATCCATTTTGATTCGATCTGGCTTAAAGTCCTCACTTTGTGCCCCCCTCTCCAATGTTTGGCATACGGTACAATACCCCAAAACTTAAGGTCCCTAGGATCCTTTTTATGATGTGTAGCGAAATGCTTGGAAACGCTATGTTTATCGAATCCCTTTAGGATGTTTTGTACATGCTCCTTGAGCCTAACCCTCAAGGGCCTTTTTGTTCGACCTACATACTGTAGGCCGCAACTACACTCTAAAACATAGACGGCACCTTGTGTGTTGCTGCAAATGAAATCTCTGATTTCATGTGTATTGCCTGTACTTGTAGATGAAAATTGAAATACTTTATTGGGTTTGTTTATTCTAGTGCACGCAAAGCACCTCTTACACAGATAAAATCCTTTCCCTGTAAAGAACGTAAAGTTCTTTGTAGGTGGATCTGGGATATTTCTTACTATCTTATCCCTTAACGTCGGTATATAAATTTTGGCGTAGATGGTAAAACATTATGTAGATCTTTATCGTTCAACAGGATGTGCCAATGTTTTTTTTTTTTTTTTTTTTTTTTTTTTCCAACAGTTTTATATTGACTTTTGAAATCCAAGATTATAGCCTATTATACTGGTCACCATAACTGTGGCGTATATACCTGAATTAGTGACCAGTTCGTTATCACCACTCGTGTGACGCTAACTGGGCTGCTGAGCCATCAAATGCATATAGTTTTTCCATTTTCTTTTCTTTTTCTTACTTTCTATTTCCTTTGTATATTCTCTTTTGTTATACATATAATCTTACAGTTTACCAATGTTTATTCAATATTAAGATTTTTGGATATCAATACATAATTAAACTTATAATACTCCCCCTCTCTCTCTCCCCCTCTCCCGCACTCCCTCCCCCTTTTTTTTTTTTTTTTTAATCTTCCACCATTATTAGATGTTCCACTGTCTTTTTAAACTCCAACCACCCTCCCCATATACTATGAAAAACTTCCACCCGATCTTCACTTCTGTATATAGTTTCTTCTATTGGTCTCAACCAGTCTATCCTTCCTATCCAATCTTTAATTAATAGCGGGTTAGGGGTTCTCCAGACTTTCGGTATTAAACTTTTGGCTGCGTTTAACAGGTGAGGAACCAGGGTTTTTTATATTGAGCTGATGTTTTATCCGTGTCATGGAACAGACACGTCCATGGTTCCTTCCTTACTTGTTTTCCTGTTATCTGGTATATATTATCTATAATCTTTTCCCAGTATGGCTGGATCTTTATGCAGTCCCACCATAGATGTGCAAAGGTTCCCGGAGTGTTACAGCCCCTCCAACACATTGCTGAGGTCCCTGCACTGATCTTCTGTGCTCTTTGTGGGACAATATACCATCTCGCCAGCAGTTTATAGGACATTTCCACTGTCCTAATATCCCCAGAGGTAGTACATACTGTTCTCAAGATCCTGCTTCTATGTTGCTCGTCCGGAAGAGCTCCCATTTCTTCAAATAGGGCAGATCCCTCAGTTCCCTTTCCTCTCCTAGAATTTTATATATTTTTGACATACTCTGTCTCAGACACCTCGAGGAGGAGAGAAATCTCTCCATAGGTCTCAAATCCCCCTCTCCTCGAAGTGGGCGGGGGAGCGTCTGTGTAAAGTGCTGTATTTGTGCATACCTCCATCTGTCTAATGGCCTATTTCCCCACTTTTGTCTTCATTCAAAGTGCAAATTCTATCTCCAACCACCACATCCTTCAACATTATGTCGTTTTTCTTTGCCCACCTAATAAAATACATATATTCATCCTTCCCAGGTTTGAAATAATTTGTGTCTAATAAAGAATTTAAAGGTGAATTAAATTGCCAGTAACATAGTTTACCCAATTCATCCCAAATTCTAAAGATGTTGTTAATGGGTTTGTGCTACTTGCTAATTCCCGGTGCTCCCGTGGGACTCATATCCTTTTTCCTAAATCTTTGCTTTGCGCTTTCTCAATGTCCACCCACACTTTATTACCCTTATCGTGTACCCAACCCGTTATACGTGGAATAATAATTGCCTGATAGTATCTCTTAAAATTCGGTGCTGCTAATCCCCCTCCTTGCTTCCCCTTTTCCAGTGTTGCATATGAAATTCTAGGATTCTTACGCCCCCAAATAAATTTTATTACCAAAGTTCTTAATTTCGTAAAGAACTCTTGTGGGACTTTTATTGGAATCATTTGAAATACATATGTTAGCTTTGGTAGTATAAACATTTTTAACGCAATTTATCCTCCCTATCAACAAGAGGGTTTTTTATCTCATATGTCTTAAAAAATCTTTGACCTTATTCAATATAGGGGCATAATTGGCTGCATACGCAATGATGCTGTAAGTTTTATGCCAAGGTACCCCAGCTCTCCCCTGCACCAAACAAAAGGAAATGAGGCCCGGAGTATCTGTTGTTCTTTTTTAGTCACTGTTATGTTCAAGATTTCCGTTTTTGATATATTGATCTTAAAATTTGTCAACTTTCCATATCTACTCATTTACTTCATTATGTTAGGTATGGTTATCCTGGGATCTGACACATAAAATTAATATGTCATCTGCGTATGCAGCCACCTTATACTCCTCTTTACCTATTTTCACCCCTCTTATATCCCCATTTTTCCTAATTGCAGCTAATAAGGGCTCTAAAGCCAGTGCGAATAGCATTGGTGACAGGGGACAACCCTGTCTTGTACCATTGTATAATTCCAATGGAGGGGATAAACTTCCATGAATTTTTATTTTTTTGCTGTTGAATGATAATAAAATGCCATTATTCATCTCATCATTCTTTCTTTTATTCCCAGGTGTCTCAAAGTTCCCATCATGAAGCCCCAGTCGACCCTGTCAAAGGCCTTCTCGGCATCTACTGACAGCAGGACGACAGGGGCTTCCCTCCTTTCAGCCTCATGTATCAATAGCAAGGTTTTAAGGCAATTATCCTTTCCCTCCCTCCCTGTAACAAACCCCACTTGGTCACTGTGTACCCAGTAAGGCAATAATGATTAAAGCCTTCCCGCTATTATTTTGGAGAAGATCTTAATATCAGTATTCAGTAAAGAAATTGGTCTGTAACTCTATGGTGCCATTGGGTCTTTACCTTCCTTTAATATCAAGATATGTGCCAACAGCGCCTCTTCCCTTAATTTTTCAACTTCTGACAAAGCATTCATATATTCGCATAGTTTGGGTACCAGAATTTTTTCAAACCTCTTATAATACATGATAGAGTACCCATCAGGGCCCGGACTCTTCCCAATTGCCATCTCCCTCACTGCTCTTGAAACTTCTTCCTGCGTTATTGGAGCCTCTAAGAGCTCCAAGTCTTCTTGAGGGGCCCCAGGCAGGTCAGGCTCCCTCAGGTACTCCAAGATATCTTCCTTATTTCTTCTATTTTCCTCATCTTGTCCTACGCTATACAGCTGACTATAAAAGCTATGAAAAACTGCTGCCATTTTGGGGGAAGAGTGCATAATTTCCCATTTCTGATTTTAGCTATGAATGATGCGTTTTTTTTTTTTTTTCCCCTCCTTTATATCTCTTTTTATCCATTATATGGAAGGCACGTTTCCTTTCCTGGTCCATTTAGTTCTGCCAGTTTTGGTCTCCCCTTGGTCTCGTCAGTTGTTCTAATTCATGTATTTCCCTGCATAGATCTTTCATCTTTTTTCCCCTTTTCTTTTTTTTTCCCTGCCCCAATACTTATTAGAATACCTCTTATATATACTTTGTGGGTTTCCCATATAATACCCCTAGGGATATCCGATTTTTCATTCCTAAGAAAAAACTCCTCCAGCTCCTGCTCTATTTTCTTCTTTACCTCCGGGTCTTGAATCATGGAATCATTAAGTTTCCACATTCCACTCTTAAAGGGGTCCATTGTTATCTCTAGTTGTATTATCACTGGGGCATTATCAGATAAAGAGATAGATTTTATTCCTGTATCCTTGAGTAGGGGGAGCATTTGATGTTCTATCAATACGTAATATATTCTATAATATGTCCCGTGTACTGCTGAATAAAACGTATTGTCCCAGATTCCCGGGTGTCTGATTCTCCAAGCATCTACCAATTGATATTCCAATAGTAGGGACTTTATCCTGTTTTGTCTTAGCGTTGACAAACGGGGGGAGTCCTGCGTAGAGTCCACCCCTGGGTCAATACACATGTTAAAGTCTCCTGCTACTATTAGTTTACCCTTTTTAAATTCTGCCAGCTTATCAAGGGTTTTCCTTAGAAATCTATCAGGATCTCTATTTGGTGAATAAATGTTTGCAATAGTATATTCTATATTAAATAATTTCCCTCTTATAAAAAGAATTCTCCCCTCTGGGTTAGCTAATTGTCCCTCCTATTTCAAACCTTGTACTTCTATCAAATCCTATTGCTATTCCCCTTGCATAACTTGATGTAGAATCTTCATAAAACCACTTGGGAAATTGCCAAGAGGATAATCTCCCTCCTACTGCATGTGACATATGTTTCCTGGAGACATAACACATTCCCCCCATAATACTGTAATTCCTTATTCACCATAAATCTTTTCTTAGGGGTGTTTATGCCCCTTATATTATATGATATTAAATTTAGCGTAGTCATCCATCACCTAAAATCACCCGCCCCCTTTCCCCTTCTCCTCTCCCCCGGATCTGTGTCCATTGCATACTGCTAAGGCCCTTCCCTTCTTCTCCCCTCACCTCCCACCCCGGCAAAGCCGGTGGGGGAATATCTAATTTACTGCAGAAATCTGATAGATCTTCTGGAAACCTCAGGACTGCAGAGCGGCCATCTCTCCTACCCTTAAGACAAGCTGGGAATCCCCATTGATACAATATATTTAATGTCCTCATTTGTTCCGTCAATGGTTTAAGGAGTCTTCTTCTTGTCAATGTTTCTCCTACTAAATCTGAAAATATCTGCAGCTCCATCTCTTTAATCATAATTCTATCCATCTTACATCTGTTTTCTATAACTTTAGCCTTTTCTTCATAATAATGGAATCTGACTATTACATCCCTTGGATTTTCATTTGCCTGAGGTTGGTATCTTGTAATCCTATGCACTCTATCCAATTTGAATGTTTCTTCTTCTCTCCCTAAAATGGGGTTAAACAAGCCCTGCATTACTTTACTTTTTTTAAATGTTCTGCTATTCCTCTTATCCTCAGGTTCTTCCTTCTGCCTCAATTTTCCTGGTCTTCGATTTTATATAAAATCGATCTATTTTTTTTTTTTTTTTTTTGGATGAATTCCATTTGTTCCTTTTTTATTTCCACCAATTTTTGCTCGTACTTATTCATTCTTTCTTCAATTTCCTCAACTCGGCCCAGGACTTGCCTATGTCCGCCCTCACTGCTGCTATATCGGTTTTCAGCGATATCTCCACTTTAGATAGTGCTTCAGTAAGTATTTCTCTTATTTGCCCTAGATTTGCTTGGGGCCCCTCTGACCTTAATCCACCTTCTATTTCGGGGGTACCTCTCCTTTCTTCTTCTGGTCCCCATTTTTTTTTAACCTTGTCACATCCTTGAGCACTCTCCCCCCTATTCTAGAGTGTGAAACACACGTATCATTGGTTTTCACTGCTCCGGACCCCTCCGCTGTTCCTTTGGGCTTACTGGCTCCAGTTCTTACCGAAGTTGCCTGTCTGGGGGTACCATGACCGTTCTCCACTAGGTTGGTCTCCCCCATCATATACCGCTGGATTCCCCCGGGACTCACGGCCAATGGCCCCGTTTTTTTATTTGCCTTACCCCTCATTATACTAAGCCCTGCCGCAACCAGCCTTCTACTTCCACACAAATTTCCGGAGCCTTTAAAAAGTCAGTGCACACAGAGAGAGAGGAAAAAGGTCTCTCCAAACCAGGCCTTAAAATAGCTTGGCTCTTGTTCTTGATATACTATTATTGCTCTATCTCATGCAATGTAATATTTGAACAAGTTAGCTGACAGATGGATGGCAAAGCAACGATCACCAGATTGGGGAATAGTTGTTTCTCTATTTATGTTTACAAGAGCTGTAAGTTTTGATGTAATACACTGATCCACGACTCCAATATACCACTCCTTTCAGCATCCAGCCTTAAAGGGATTGTAAAGTGATTTATTTATTTATTTTTTTAAATAACAAACATGTTATACTTACCTCCACTGTGCAGCTCGTTTTGCACAGAGTGGCCCCGAACCTGCTCTTCTGGGGTCCCTCGGCGGCTGTCTCGGCTTCCTCCTGCAGGTGCTTCTCACGTTCATGCGAGGGAGCTCGCATGGTGAGAAGCATCTGCGGGCGCTCTCCCGTGATACAGCCGGCGGCTATAGCCGCTCGATGTATCACACGGCCCCACCCCCGGCGCTCCGCATCAGTGAATGTGATTGACAGCAGCAACAGTCTTTTGAAGGAGGGGGGGAGGAAAGAGGGGAGTGCTGTGCCGATCTACCGATCGGTTCCTCTAAGAGCCCCACTGTTCTATACGGTGTGTGCGGCATGTACGATGCTGCATCCCATCCTGTCTGGGGCTTCCGCTACAGCCTGGGCGGGTGATCAGGTGACGGTAGAGCGCTTCGGCGTGGCGTGCATCCGCTACGTGCGTTTGGCTCCTTGACACCCATATAATTAATTCCATTGTCCCTCCAAGAAAATGGGAAGTCCTCTTTAACCACTTGGCGCCCATACTACGTCTATTGATGTCATGGGCTTTCGGTGGTTATATCTGAATGATGCCTGAGGCCACAGACATCATTCAGATATCGGCATTTTCAGCCAGCGATTCCCTGCACCATAAGAACGATCATAGTGGCTGTTCTATATGGGGTCTTATCACTGTAACTAGGCCCGATCGTGCCATATTCCTATTACAAGGGATGTTTACATTCCTTGTAATAGGAATAAAAGTCATCAATTTTTTTTTTTTTAAGTGTCAAACTAAAAAAATTTAAATAAAATTAACAATAAAAAAAAAAAGTAAAAATAAGCGCCCCTGTCCTCGTGAGCTCGCACACAGAAGCGAACGCATACGTAAGTCCCGGCCCCAATGAAAACGGTGTTCAAACCACACATGTGAGGTATCGCCGCAAACATTAGAGCGAGAGCAATAATTCTAGCTCCAGACCTCCTTGTAACCCAAAACATGTAACCAGTAAAAAAATTTAAAGCGTCGCCTATGGGGATTTTTAAATACCAAAGTTTGGCACCATTCCACGAGCGCGTGCAATTTTGAAGCATGACATGTTGGGTATCTATTTACTCGGCGTATCCTCCTCTTTCACATTATGCAAAAAAAATTGGGCTAACTTTACAGTTTTTTTAATTTTTTTTTAGCATGAAACTTTTTTTTTTCTGAAAAAAAAGTGTTCGAAAAATTGCTGCGCAAATAACGTGCGAGATAAAAAGTTTCAACGACCGCCATTGTATTCTCTAGGGTCTTTACTAAAAAAAACATATATAATGTTTGGGGGTTCTATGTAATTTTCTAGCAAAAAAATTAGGAATTTTACATGTAGGAGAGAAATGTCAGAATTGGCCTGGGCGCGAAGTGGTTAAGCATTTGTGCTTCCTGTGGGGCAACATTTATATTTAAAATTTCCGATTTTAAGGGATTCATTTTGAAATTTGATACTTCTCCACCCATTTTTAGCATGTTCAGTAGATTGGGGAGGGTTACCTTGGGACTAGTGACATAAAACAGAACGTCATTGGCGTATGCCACTATCTTATGTACTTCGTTATCGATCTGTAATCCCTTAATGTCAGGGTTCACTCTTACCCTAGCCAACAATGGTTCCAATGATATAATAAATAATAGAGGGGGCAGGGGGCAACCCTGCCGGGTCCCATTAAACATTTCAAAGGGCCACAATATGGACCCATTTGATCTTGACCCTCGCTGTGGGGTGCTTTATAAAGGGCGTTTATCCATCTTGTCATCTTGAGGCCAACTCCAAATGTCTCCAGAGAATTTTACATAAAACCCCAGTCTACTCTGTCGAATGCTTTCTGAGCATCTATCAACAGTAGTAGCCCTGGGGAGTTACTCTCTTTCAGTTTATGTATAACCAGTAGGGTTCTGATACCTTTGTCCTTTCCCTACCAGGAACCATTCATTAACGTCTCCATTCGATTAGCTAAGATCTTTGAATAAATTTAATACTTTTCTAGATTTTCAAAAATGTATTAGAAAAGTCAACATTAAAAGATTTTTTATCCCAGCCTATTGTATCACTATGTGATAATATGGAGACTTTTAGCCCCTCAGGGTTGGCTAATACCTCATTATTTAATCCTCCGGGATTTGTTCCCCCTTCTGTTTCTGTTTTTAAGGAATTGGTCTGAAAGACATTGATAAACTGAAAGTGAAAAAGGGATGTAATAGTTTTAGATTTAGGGCTGTCTTAAAGTCACTTAAAGAGAGAAGGGACATTGTAGTTTGTCCGGCTGATAAAGTAGGGGGGAAAGTGGTACTTGATAAAATGGCTTACATTACTGAAATGAATAATATTCTCTCTGACACCGCTACTTATGTTCCATTAAAATATGATCCAATTTATAAATACACCAAGGAATTGAAAAAGATTATTGATCATGGTTTTAATCAGAAAATTCTAAATAAGAAGGAAAAACTATATTTAGTACCTGTAGCTCCTAAAAAAAAAAAAATAAAAAAAAAACTGTTATGTACTTTTTACCTAAGGTCCACAAAGACCCTGTAAATCCCCCAGGAAGACCTATTATTAGTGGCCTGGACTCTATCAATTCACGTATCGGGAAATATGTAGATGGTTTTTTACAACCTCTTGTCTTCTCAGACTCCATCTTATATTAACCACTTACAGACCAGACCATTTTGCTGGTCAAAGACCAGACCACTTTTTGCGATTCGGCACTGCGTCGCTTTAACTGACAATTGCGCGGTCATGCGATGTGGCTCCCAAACAAAATTGACGTCCTTTTTTACCACAAATGGAGCTTTCTTTTGGTGGTATTTGATCACCCCTGCGGTTTATATTTTTTGCGCTACAATTTTGAAAAAAACGCATTATTTTTTACTTTTTTTATAATATCCCCCAAAAATATATAAAAAATTTTTTTTCCCTCAGTTGAGGTCGATATGTATTCTTCTACATATTTTTGATAAAAAAAATCACAATAAGCGATTGGTTTGCGCAAAAGTTATAGCGTTTACAAAATAGGGATAGTTTTATGGCATTTTTATTAATAATTTTTTTTTACTAGTAATGGCGGTGATCAGCGATTTTATTTTTTATTTTTTTCCCCATTGTGACTGCGACATTATGGCGGACACATCAGACATTTTTGACACATTTTTGGGACCATTGTCATTTATACAGCAATCACTGCTATATAAATGCAGTGATTCCTCTGTAAATTACACTGGCAGTGAAGGGGTTAACCAGTGGGTGGCAGTGTAGGAGTTAAGCGTTCCTAGGGGTGTGTTACTAACTGTGGGGAGCTGGGCTTTCATTTAGTGAACACTGATCTCTGCTCCAGTCACATGGAGCAGAGATCAGCATCACTAGTTGCTAGGCAGAATGGAGAAATGCTGTTTACAACGGCATTTCTCCATTCAGCCGCCCTGTGAGACAATCCTGGGTATGCCCGCAGCAATCGAGTCCCCAGGACCTGCGACCGGACTCACAGGGGTCCCGACCGGCGTGCTCGCGATGGCAGGGCGGCATTAAAGATTGGACGTACCTGTACGCCAATATGCCTGCCCGTGCCATTCTGCCGACGTACATCGGCGTGCGCTGGTCGGGAACCGGTTAAGGACTCTGCTCAAGTGATTCAAGCACTTGAGGGATTTGTAGTGACTGAAGGTTTAATTATGGCCACAGCGGACGTGGCTTCCCTTTATACTATTATATCACACACTGATGGCTTAAATGCCGTTGACCTATTTTTACAGAGAGATGCTAGTCTAATAGATTCCCAAAGATGTTTTCATTTTAGAATTATTAAAATTTGCAATGACACATAACTGCTTTTGGTTTGGTGGGGTTCACTACCTACAGAATCGTGGAGTTGCCAGGGGCGCGAAGTTTGCGCCTAGTATGGCAAACCTGTTTATGGCCAAATGGGAGGAGGATGTCATCTATGCCAACAGGAGACTGGAGTTGGTCTTCTGGGGTAGATACATAGACAACATCCTCCTCCTATGGAATGTTGACATGCAGTCACTATCATTGTTTATGAAACAGCTTAATGAAAACTCTTTGGGTATTTCATTACAGTTTGAGTTCAGTACTTCTAATGCCGCGAACACACGGGCGGACTGTATGGCGTACTTAGTCCGTCAAAACACATTTCAGTGGACAATCCGCTCGTGTGGGCTTCAGTGGACTTTTTCAGCGTGCAGTCTGGCGTACTAAGTATTTTGTTTTTTTCGAAATTCTGTCCGTCGTACTTTGGTTTCAGCGGACAGTACGGTCGTCAGTATGCTAGTCGGACGGACTAAGAATGATGCATGCCCAGAAAGGATTTACACGGCGGAAGGA
This sequence comes from Lithobates pipiens, assembly GCF_037356315.1. NCBI lineage: Eukaryota > Metazoa > Chordata > Amphibia > Anura > Ranidae > Lithobates > Lithobates pipiens. The sequence goes on from NW_027507758.1 coordinate 209,401,733, forward strand.
TGCTTTGCTGTGTATTGGACTTCCTATTTCTAGTCCCGTCGTACGTGCTGTACACGTCATCGCGCAAGCTTTCGATGGACTGTTTGGGTATCCGTGTGTGGTCAAGTCCGTTCAGTGGAAAGTATGACGGACTGTCCGGATTGTATGACTAAGTACGCCATACAGTCCGCTCGTGTGTACGCGGCATGAGATACATTTTTTGGATCTTAATATTGAGATTGTTGACGGGAACCTCCTCCACATACTTCAAAAGTACTGACAGAAATGGCTATATTCGGCGGGGAAGTTGCCACCACCCTCAGTGGTTAAAATTTGTACCAAAGAGGCAATTTATACATTTGCGACATAATTGTACTCATCAAAAAGATTTCTTCAGACAGACCATTGTGTTAAAAGAAAAATTTATCAATAAGGGTTATGCTGCCACTGATTTGGATCCATTAATTGGTTCAGTTGCGAGTATGGATCGTCCATCAACGTTTACAGCTAAAGATAGAACATCCTCTGGTGAAAATAGTTTCGCCATGGTAACCACTTATTCTCAGCAACATTATGATATAAAGAAAATGTTATCAAAGCAATGAAACGTACTTAAGAATGATAAAATTTTAGGGCCTACCCTGCCCGATCGTCCACGCCTCATTTTTAAAGGGGTATCTTCACTCAAGCTTCAAGTGCACCGAATAGTGTCCTTTTCTTTGAGAAGTCTAAAGGCTTCTTACATAGTTAGTAAGGTTGAATAAAGACAACAGTCCATCCAGTTCAACCTGAGTGAGTGTCTACAATTGTCCCTATCCCTGTAAATTGCACACTCGCATCGGTCCCTACCCTCAAAGAGCCCACAATCCAAGGTCCCCATTCATACACTAGGGCCAATTCTGGACAGAAGCCAATTAACCTACCTGCATGCCTTTGGAGTGTGGGAGGAAACCGGAGTACCCGGAGGAAACCCACGCAGGCACAGGGAGAACATGCAAACTCCAGTAGTGTCTTGGTTGGGATTTCGAACCAGCAACCCTTTTTACTTCTAAGTGAGAGTGCTAACCACTCCACCACTGTGCCGTCCTGTCCCAGTCCCCTGTCGGAATTGTAGAGTTTGGCGTCATAATACAATTAAAGACAGAAAAATCTGCCAATTCAAATCTAACATAACTGGTAAAACGTACAATATTATTAATACATGTATTACCTGTACCTCAATGAATGTGGTTGACTTAAAAACCTGTCCATGTGGCCTATAATACGTAGGTCGCACTATATGAGCTATGAATGTCTGTATTAATGAACATATTAGGAATATTTACAGGGGATTTCTGAAGCATAATGTCTCACAGCACTGTAAGACTGTGAATGTCACAAAAAAAAAATCCTCGTGGTACGAGTTTTATTGCTATAGATAGATTTACTCCACACTGGAGAGGTAGCACATCCAAAAGAGAAATTTCACGATTAGAAACTCTGTGGATTTTAGTTTCCCCCTAATTAGGGCTTTGTGGGCCTCCCAGAGTGTAGCCCTTGGGATCTCCTCTAAGTCATTGGCTAAGAAATATTGTTCAATTTCATGTTTAATAGTGTTTTCTGTTTCCACGTTTTCCAGGAGGGACTCATTTAATCTCCATGACCCTTTACTATAATCTCTTCCTAGATCTTTTAATTTTTTTATTACGGGAGCGTGATCCGAGAGGGTTATAGATCCTATTTTAGCTTCCAATATATTTTCTAGTAATTCGTGGTCTACAAATATATAGTCCAATCTAGCATACATGTCGTGTACTGTGGAATAATATGTATAATCCTTTTTCCTTAAATTAAGTATTCGCCAGGTGTCCATTAATTGATGTTGCAGCATCTTCTTTTTCAGGGTTTTATGTTGTTTAATTTCGTGTACCATGGCCGCTGAAGTGCTATCTATATACGGATCTATGGCGAAATTTAGATCCCCTCCCAAGATTATATGACCCTGTTTGCATGTTTCTAAAATGTTCAGCATTTTATTAAAATATTTCTTTGGGCCTTTATTAGGGCAGTATATATTTACCAATGTGTATCTAACTCTTTCTATTAGTCCTTTTACGAATAGGAACCTCCCCTGTGGGTCCGTTTTTATTTCTTCTACTTTCCAATTGAGTTTTTTAGAGATCCCAATTGCCACTCCCCTAGAGCCCCTAGTTGGGGTGTCTGCATAATACCACGTTGGAAAATTCTGTGTGTTTAATCTAATACTTAAGTCTAGAGGCAAATGTGTTTCTTGTAAAAACACGATGTCTACTGTATAACGCTCCAGCTCCTTTAGTATATTATATCTTTTTTTTGGAGAATTCATACCTCTGACATTATATGTTGCTATTTTAATTTCTGGCATTATACGTATCTAACATTTTTTTATCCTTTTTTAGTGGGAGCAATGGTTTCTTGTCAACAGATTTAACCCTCCCCCCCCACCCTCTACCCACCTCCCACTCCCCCTTTACCCTCCTGTCCCACCCCCCTCCCCATCCCCCCATTAGATGTATATTTGACCTACTGGTCCGGGACCTATTATCTGGAACGTCCTCGTTCCAGTTATCCCTTGGCCCTAGGGTGGAGTTCTGCTCAAAGGTGCGATCACCCATCCCGTCTATCATTGGCGGGGTGGTTAATCCACACACAAAGGGGCCCCCAACCCCCACCGCTCCCTCCCTCCCCCTCATCGACCAGATAGAAACACATCCCACCCTCCTTGGAGTGGAACTCCCCCCTCTCTACCGTTTATGTCTCCATCTTTCACTCCTCCGCCCTATCTCCTCCCGGGAAGGGGCGGGACTAATTTTCATCTCTATTTCCAACTCTCCCCTCCACCCCACCCCCCGGAACCGGGATCCCCAATTTGCCACAAAATTCTGCGGTTTCTTCAAGAAATCTTAGTCTTGCTATGCGACCTTCCTTTCTCCCTATTAAACTTGCCGGAAAACCCCAATTATATTGCACTTCGTTCTCCACCAGAACTGTCAATAGCGGTTTTAGGGCTCTTCTCCTCTTCAGAGTTTCCTGAGAGATATCTTGGAATATCTGAATGCCATTTCCTTCATATCTTAGTGGTGCTTTTGATCTTATATTCTTCCATATTTGGTATTTTTCTTCTTCGTTTTGAAATCGCACTATAATATCTCGTGGCGTTTCTTGTGGGAGACCTTTAGGTTTCCTTATTCTATGCACCCTTTCTATTTTTATCTCATTGGTACTTTCTTTATTCATTAAAGGATTACAAATCTTCCTAATTATATCCGTTAGGTCCTCACGTTGTTGTGCGTCTGGGACACCACGTATTCTTAGGTTTTTTCTTCTGTGTCTATTTTCTTGATTTTCGATCTTAAATGCTTGATCTTGCTGAGTCATTTTTAACCTTTGTATTTCTGCTTCCAAATTCTTTATTGTATTCGTGTCTTTTTCCACTTTTTTTTCCACCTCTACCACCCTTTCAAGTATATGTCCTAGGTTCTGATGTAATCTTTCCATTTCCACCTTCATGGTATTTTCCAAGGCTGCAAACATAGAGATTATCTCGTTTTTAGTGGGCAATACTTGAAGGTTTTCTTCTTGTATCCCGTAATTTTTTTTTGGAGTATAACTTTATCTTCCTATTAGGTTCATTCAAGATCCAGCAGATTCAGGCTTTTTTTTTTCCTAAGCACATTACATTCACTATATGTTCTATAGGCAGTGTCTTACTTTGTCCAGCAGATGGCGTCCGGAGCACTATGCATTCATTTCCGAGGCTTACCGAAGATTACCGAGCGCAGCCCTGCACTGCCCGCAGTGCCAATGGACCGGCCTCGGCCGCCGGTATACGAGCGCTCCAGCGATGGAATGGAATCTCCGAAACCTCACAGAGGCATCCAGCCCGCCAACGAGGGAGCCGCACGGCCCGTTGTCCTGCGTCCCGGACCGAGGGGAAGGAACGAAGGGGGAAGGTAGAGGAGATACTCCTTGCGGAGGGAAGCAGCCAGGGGGACGGGTCGGAAGGGGGAGATCAGCAGACAGCCGCGAACGGCGGCGTTGTCCGTGCGATGGGGGCCATGGAGCTCCCGCTAGGTGCAGACACGCACCATTACAGACAGACTCCTCCCCCGGAATATCCATAGGATCCTGGGTAAAAAAAGAGAGTGAAAAGAAGCTAAACGATTTAAAAAATGAACTTTACTTATTAGAGCAAAAACATAAGGGTCAATCCGATAAAAACATATATAAAGAAATAATACATAAACGTATGCAATTAAACAATAGATTGGAGCAAGAAGCAAGAAAAACTTACAAACACGCAGCTAAAGAAAGATACATGTGGGGTAATAAACCGGGGAAACAATTGGCTAGAATAGTAAGGGACAAAAAAGCTATTAATTATATAGAAAAAATCAAAAACGCGAATGGTGAAATAAAATACAGAACATCAGAAATAGCAAACGCGTTTAAAACATATTATAGTGCCCTATACTCAATTAGGAACAACGAGACTGAAAATCAGAAGGAGATCAGGAAAAACAAAATACAAGAATACTTGAGGGAGGCTGACCTACCAAAGATAACCCCCGAAATGGCTAAAAGTTTAGAGGCCCCAATTACTCCAGAGGAAATTGAGTATGCAATAAAGGATACGCCCAACGGGAAAAGCCCAGGACCAGATGGTTTTACCATCAGGTACTATAAAAAATTCAAACAGCTGTTGGTCCCCCAGTTATGCAAACTCTGGAATAAACTGGCAGAGGAGGAGCTCCCGAGGAAAGAATCACTCCTAGCTAATATCATATTAATTCCAAAGCCGGGTAAAGATCCTTCGAGTTGCTCTAATTACCGTCCAATTGCACTTTTGAATACAGATATTAAATTGTACGCAAAAGTGTTGGCAACAAGGATAAAAAATCTACTTCCAGAATTGATCAATGAAGATCAAGCAGGATTTGTACCAGGGAGGGAGGGTCGTGATAACAGTCTGTGAACGCTGTTATTAATGGGGAAGGATAAGGAAACCAACCCTCCAATGATTCTGGTCTCGATCGACGCAGAAAAAGCTTTTGACCGTGTTGATTGGAGCTTTATAATGGAAACATTACAGTCAATGGGACTTGGCCCCAAAATGCTAAAATGGGTAAACAATCTATATACATATCCATCAGCCAGGGTGGGGGTAAATGGGAGTATGTCGTCCGCGTTTGATATGCAGAATGGTACGAGACAGGGGTGTCCCCTGTCGCCATTGCTATATGTGTTAGCTCTGGAACCCTTATTAGCAAAAATTCGCAACAACCCAGTCATAGAAGGAATAAGACTGGGGGGGGAAGAGCATAAAGTGGCGGCATACGCGGACGACATACTCCTATATTTGATCAACCCCCAAACATCTCTATCAGGTATGATGAAGGAGATCAAAGAATATGGGGCCCTTTCTAATTTCAAAATAAACCCAATTAAAACAGTTATCCTGAATATAGGACTAGACCTGCATGAGGAAGAAAAAATACGGTATAAATTCCCTTTCACATGGGAAAAAAAAGAAATAACTTATCTAGGGATCAAATTGACAAAATCAATTCAGGGGTTATATCAAGCTAATTTTATCCCGTTGATAAACGAAGTCAAAGCGGAATTAATGAAGATGAATAAAGGAACAATATCTTGGATGGGAAGAATCAATGTGCTGAAGATGGTGGTACTGCCAAAAATTATATACAAATTGCAAATGCTTCCGATAAAAATCCCAATATGTTTTTTTAATATAACAAAAACATTATTTTCCAAATTTATTTGGCAAAAAAAAAACCTAGGATAAAATTTAGTTTATTAACCAGGAAAAAAAATAGGGGAGGAATGGCACTACCGGATATTCACAGATATTATTTAGCAATTATTTTTTCAAGATTGGTTGAATGGACAAATCAAAATACAAAAAAGAAGTGGGCAAAAATGGAGGAGACACTGATCGGGTCACAATTAAAAAAAAATATATGGATTCCACCTAAATTTAGAGCAATTAGTAGCAGGACACACGATATCACTTTAACGGCACTAAAAAAATGGGACACAATACAGCGCAAAAATAATTGGCAATACAATTCACCACTAATCCCTTTGGAGGGAACGAGTTTTTTTACACCAGGACACGGCACATCACTAGGGAATCGAATGAGGGATTTACAATTAAAAGACATCTTAATGGAGGGGAAGTTAATGTTAAAACAAGATTTAATGACTAAGCATAATTGGCAAACATTGAAGGATTGGGAATACCTCCAGATTCAGCACTTCGTTAATTCCATCCCAAAACCAATAAGAAATGAAAAAAGCTTAACAGCAATGGAAAAATTATGTATAAAGAAAATAGCAGTTAAACATTGTGTCTCGCAGCTATACGACTGCTTATCGGAAATAGAAGGCCAAGGACATATCCCATCTACAGCTAAATGGGAGAGGGACTTGGGCTATGAAGTTGACGAGACCCAAATGATTAACTCAGTATATCAGTCTGTATTTGACACAAGATCAATAGAAGTAAATTATAAATGCCTAATGAGATGGCACTTAACACCAGATAAATTGCATAGAATGGCACCATCCAACTCGAAGTTATGCTGGAGAGAATGTGGGTTACCGGGAACGATATTCCATTTCTGGTGGGAATGCCCAGTAATAAACCAATATTGGAGTAGAATAATAGAATATATAGAGAAAATAACAGGGCAAATAATACCTTTAACCCCAGGGGAATGTTTGTTTTTGGGGGTTGATGTAAAAACGAGTAAGTCTTTCAAAAGAAGTATACAAAATTCATTAATACCCGTTTTACTCAACGCCGCAAAAGCTCTAATACCAAAAAATTGGTTACAGGTGAAGCAACCCCTGATTAGAGATTGGATCCAAAGAATAGAATATATTAACAATATGGAATACCTAAGAAAAATGGAGGAAAATAAAATGATAAAATACCGTAGAACGTGGGAAAAGTGGAGAATATTTAAAAGGACGAAGCATTATACTCAAGCATTAACGGAATAAAGAATAGTGGTTATGGGGTATGTCAACAGAGGGGAGAGAAGATGGTAGGGCGGGTGGGGGAAAATCTAACCAAATAATGGCGTCAAATAAATAGTTAAGGCAGTAAGAATATGTTGGCAACGATAACTAAGTCGATATCAAGTTTATTGTGGGTTTTTTTTTTTTTTTTTTTTTTTTTTTTTTTTTCAAATATGTATGTGTTTTCTCTTTTTGATGGAAAATATTAAATTGAATTAAGCCTATTATGGGAAAAGGAAAAGAAAAAAAGAAGGAAAAAAAGGGAAAAAAAAAAAAAAAAAAAAAAGATTGGGAAAAGATAATGAAATTTTTGCCACAATGATGTTAAGAATACAGGATAAGACTCAGACAGCTAATCTGATTAGAATCCATAAACAACAAATCTTACTGAGTGGTAAAAAAAAAAAAAAAAAAAAAAAAAAAAAAGAAACTCTGTGGATTTGGGAATGAATATTGATTGGGATGTGAATTGTTTCATCAATAATAGTTAGATCAGTTTATGAATTTACATATATATAATTTTATTTTTTATTATGATCAATTTTTTAGAATTTATGATTATATTTGATTTGTATATTTTTAGAGGTGTTAATCAATAACTATTTGACCAATTATGATGTGAATTGCTGACTATGTATATGCATTGGCTCCATATAATTGATTTTATCATGCTGATTGTAGTTTTATTATTCCTTTTTTTATTATAAATTTTATTTGATCGTATTTTCATATTGCTTGTGTTCTATATGAATTCATTTTAGAATTTCTATGTTCAATATCCCTTATTTTTGGATGCTGAGAAAAAAAAATCGGACTTTAAAGGTTGGATTTTGTTTATATATTTTGTTTTCATGGTCCATGGGTCGAATGTAGCGCAGGACGGCATACTATGATGGCTGGGAAGGCAATCTCCACTCTGTCCTAAGCCCTCCCTTCTCCTGGTATTGGTGGAGGGAAGTTTGTGTTTTACTGTTCATTTTGGCTCCCATTGTATTGGGCGATCGTTGCACTCCAATGACTACTTCTGGCTTCGCTCCAGTGACCACTTCAGGTTGTCGGTTGCGCTCCGGTGACCACATCTGCTTTGTATCTTACTGTTTGGGTGGAGGTTATGTGTTACCTCGTGCCTGATAGGGTGAGAGGTGTCTAATGCTTTTATCCATCTGATTTGTTGAATGCTGCGCTCCAGTGACCACTTCTGGTTTCAGGATATGTGGCCAGGTGCGCTCCATTGGCCACTTCCAGTCCTTTATTCGGTTTTTCCGGAGGTGGTCACCTCTTCTTTTTGTCTTATCTGATAGGGTGGGGGGGGGGGGGGGGGGGACGCAGAGAATTTCTCATTGGACCAGAATTTACCCTCTTGGGACACCATGGTGAGCTATTGAGTTTTTCAGCCTCACAGTGCGCGTGTCCTGACGCTATTGGACATACATTGCATACAGTTGCTGCACTGAAAGTGAAACTCAGCACCTGACATTCATATTGGGTTATTATATATAGAGCATGCTTGTATCATTTGGTCATGCCTCTGACGATATCCCTCTTGGATGAAACATCTAAGGCTGACTGATGAAAGCATGTTGGATATGCAATTCTGACGTTAGCTACTACTTTTCTTGATGCCCGTGTGTAACTTCATTACTGTAAGTGCACTACAATAAAATGTATTTCTTTTTATGTACGGGCATCACTATGTTTTGTTGCTTCACCTTTTTGCTTTACATGTCATATGTAAACATTTAGATTTCTGTGGCCTGAAGTTAAATGAGTCATCCCGATTGCTTTTTGGATATATGCATGGTGGTTGTGAGAGATTGATATCAATTAAGAGTGGCCCAGTCCTGGTGTTCAAATGTTCATCTGGTGGAGCGTGCACGCTGTGATTTATTTTGATGCTCTTCTCTATCTGATTTCTGTTAAGCAGATTTGATGCACCAGAGTGTTGTGTGCCTTTCTCTGCACCTCCTGGAAATGGTGGAAGCCTTTTTTCTGCATTTTGCACTATATTTTATCAAGTTTGATGATCAACGAACTGTGCTGGCTGCTATTGTTCCTCTTTAGATTTTTGATTTCCTAGCGCTGATAACCACCTTTATTTGTTTTAGTTGTAAAGTACCATTCTAGTTCTCTTTTTATCCTCTCTACTACCTCTGTATCTTGCAGCAGTACTTCGTTAAGTCACCACCTATTAGCCCCCCTGTCGTTCCCCCGCTATCTTTAATTTTATTGACACTGGGGCGTGGTCCGAAAATACACCAATTTCTATGCTTGAGCTCTTCACAGCATTCAACATCCTATGTTCTACCAAGAATATGTCTATCCTTGAGTACGTCCCGTGCACAGCGGAATGGAATGAATAGTCCCGTATTTTTACATGTGTTCTCCACACATCCATCATTTGATGTTGGTGGAGCTTTTTAAGTCATTTTCGCTGCTCAGTCTTCATCCGCTGTGCCCAGGGCATACTATCCACCTCTGGATCCATGCTAAAGTTGAAGTCTCCAGCCATCATGGCCAAGCCCCTTTTGAACTCCATGAACTTTTCCAGCACCCCCAGAAAAAACCCTATTGGATTTCTATTAGGACCGTAAATGTTTGCTATTGAGTACTGTTTCATTTATAATGCCCCTTAGAAACAAGTGGCACCCTTACAGGTCCACCCTTCTTTCCTCGGGTACAAACCTGATGCCTCTCGCAAATCCTATAGCGACTCCCCTAGCACGTTTAGTTGGGGAGTCCCCATAGAACCACAACGGATAGTCGCTGGACCATATCTTCAGGCTGGAATCCAGCACAATGTGGGTTTCCTGGAGTAAAACTATATCTGCATTTAGTTATGTCAGTTCTCTTAAAATGTTGGCTCTTTTGCTGGGAGTATTAAGCCCTGGGACATTATAAGACACTACCTTTTAATGTGGTCATCTAGGTTAAAACCGCTCACCGGTCCCTGTCGTCCTATGAGGCTCATCTACCCATCCATCCATCTTCAGCTTCCCCTGGCTCAGTCTATCATCCCTATATTCTACCTTTTCCACTTACATGCTACTAACCGACATCCTTATGTTACTTCCAGGCCTTAGCTGACTCAAGCCTCTGTTAACCCTTTCCCTGTATATTGGAGAGACCTTCCGCAAGACAAGTCTTAGATAATGTACCTGAGAGGGGTTTTTTTTTTTATTTTATTTTTTGAAAGCTCAAAAGTCTTCTTTCTGTTTTCCGTCGTATTTGGGGGATAGGGTCTGGTATCTTATGGAACAAATAGAAGTAAAGGACAGGAAAGTCCTTAGAGTCCTTAATGATCTTGTAGAGGTAGCAGAAGAAACAGAAGCTTATCTCGGACCCCCTCTCGTGTTACTGGGTATACTATTCTTACTGGGGTTCACTCCAAAAGCAGTCAGAAGCAGTCTCCTTGTTCTAAGATCAATATCAAGCAGCCTCAGAGAGCTTCCACATGTGTTGGCAAATCAGAGTATGTGCCAAGTATTCCGTAGTATTTCATCTGTAACGGATGCTATATTTACCTATTTTTTATTTTATTTTTTTATGTTTACATAACTGTCCTGGAGCATTCATGTTTAGAGATAAATTGGCACCTGTGAGTATGGGTGTGTTTGTTATCGTCTAAAAAATAGGCCGTTTCTCGTTTTTTTCATAAAAAAACATTATCTTTATCATTATAATGTATCAAACACTGTCCAGCCCTGTATGGTAGGCAAACTCTTGCAGTTTACTACACTGATGAAAACAATATGAGTATAGAAACCATCTGAACACACTCTAATTCAGTTTTGTTCCATTCATATCACAATAACCTCGCTTACCCTTTCAGATGTCTTCAGCTCGTTTACTCTGAACCTTGAGTAGAATTTTCTTTGGTGAAACAAAAAAGAGGGGTTACCTTGATGACATAATGTCACTATTTAGCTGAGAGGCTCAGGTGAGGGGGGAGGGTTCCCTCTGAGGTTCTGATGGATCCAGTCACCCGTATCCTCAAGCGCTGAGACACCCCAGGCACTTCCAAGCCGTACCTGGACCGGCCCTGGGCCACTCCAGCCCGGCTCCCCAGACTGGAGTGACTCCCTGACCTGGTCTCCAGACCCTCACCCACTGCCGAGGCAACGGCGGATCCCCGCTGTGTTTTCACTCTCTCCGTCACACACCGCTCCTCCTGTGTCCGGGGGGGGGGGGGGTAGGTGCGACTAGTGGTCCCTGCCGTGTTCGGGAACTTCCCCTTTGCACTCCACGACTCCCTCGGGTGAGGGATCGGCGAACTGGTGGCTAGAGGTGGTGGGGGGGGGGCACGGGTCCACTGCGCTACATGCTGGGGGGGAGGGCTTACGGGCTAGGACTTAGTAGCGCTCACGTGGCATCCTCATAAGGCTCCTCCCTCCCACCAGCAGAGTGTCTATGCCACTGTTGATGTCTAGGCCAGATTGTGGAGAAAATAGGCACATTAATGGCACAGGTGTGTGTGCTGGTCTTTAAGGCTGCTCTCATACCGAGGCGCCGGCGGTAAATTGCCGCTAAAGCTTTACCGTTTATGCAGAG
>NW_027507758.1:211223324-211460824 GCF_037356315.1 Lithobates pipiens
TATTAGCGGTACTATGACATTGCGGTGGACAGATCGGACACTTTTGATCACTGCTATAGAAATGAACTGATTACTGTGTAAATGTCACTGGCAGGGTAGGGGTTAACACTAAGGGGAAATCAAGGGGTTAAATGTGTGTTCCCTAGGTGTGTTCTAACTGTGAGGGGATAGGACTGACTGAGGGAGGAGACATATCGTTTTTCGTAGCAGGAACAAACGATATGTCGCCTCTCCCCTGATAGAAAAGGGATTTGTGTGTTTACACACACAGATCCCTGCTTTCGTGCACGCAATCGCATGTGACTGGCGGTGATCGCACCCGCCGGCCACGCGCATCGGGTTCCCCGCTGTCAAGTGTGCGCTCGTCTGCTATTGCCCTTAAAAGGTACAGACATACCCATACAGCGATTCATGGGAACTAACTGCTGTATATCGGTGCCAGACGGTTGGCAAGTGGTTAAAATCATTATTACCTGATACAAACACAACACAACTTGCAAAATTTCTGCTAAATCTAAAATTAAAAACTGTATTGAAGTAATAAATAAGGCGTAAATGAGGGTCTTGGGCGCATTCAGATGGGCCATGTGGCCTGTACAGCATGAAACAGTAAATTGTTTGTGGCTGGAGCCAGCTGTTTTTCATGGTTTTATGCAAATAAAGGCATTTGGATCTCAGTTGTGTCTGAAGGCTTCCAGATTTTCCTTTCATTATTGTTTCAGCTGTGACTGGGCAAGCACCCTGCAGTGAGGAGAACTTGCTGTTGGAGCCAGCTCACCTGTTAGCAGCCTGGATCTTTTGTGCAATCGGGAGACTTATTGACCTCTGTAAACAAGGATGCCTAAAAATCAAAATTTTTCTAGTGCATCAAAACTTTCTGTGCTTTGCTGTGGGCATACAACACTACAGGTTCATTGCTCTTCTTAGATATGGCTCTGTCTAGGGTTTCTTTTCCACCGGAGAAATTACAGACCCACTACTCCATGGAAAGTTAGATGCAGCCACAGGGTGGTACTATGAATACCATGTCAAAAACAAATGCTGCGTCCCTAAATCAGACTATAATAGTCATAGAGAATTGTGGACTTTATTGGTACACTACAAAAATGTTAAAATAATTCCATCTTTATTACAAATATATTAAAAATGATCTATAATAAATTCTAATAAGTCATACAGTAAGATTCTGTACTCATATTAATATTTGGAATTACTACCCCATGCATGACATAGCCATAAATCTATTGACACTTGAAGGCCACAGGATTTAATGTGAGGCTGGCTTGTTGAAGATATGGGGGTTCCAAATTCCAAATAATTGTAACTTGCTCAACATGTTTTGTGACCTAAGTTGCTTTCTAAGGAGCTGTGTTGCTTTCTAAGGAGCTGTATATGTGAAAAAGCTAAATTACATGTAGCTCTGACATCCTTGTTTACTGATGTGATTATGCATGTTTTAATGTGAGGTATATGGACATTACTGTGGTTTCGCACTAGAGCCATCTAGTGACCAAATATGGGTAATGCACCTGTTTATCATTTACCTCAGAACAAACTAAAGACTTGTACAGGAAGTGACTGTTTGTTTGGATTCTAAAGGTTGACCTCGTTACCCAGGAGTCCGTGTGTGACCTACCTATGAACACACTCTTATACAGTGCATGCTGGGTAGAGGATATAAGGGACAGCAGCAGCCATTTTAGGTCTCTTGGGACCATGCGACAGCCATCGCAGAGCGCCAGCCTGTTTGTTCTGTTGAGGTGGCCTGACAGAGCCTGAGAGACGGTAGCCGGATTGAGAAGGTCCAAAGACATTCAGCAGAGAAACTGAGAAACTGGATTGATTCGGTGGAGTGATACAGAGTGTCTGGCCCAGCTGATCGAAAGACAAGTGACAGTCACCAGACCAAAGTGATCACATGGAACTCTGATCCAGTTGGCGAGCAGGTTACAACCCACTGTTTGTTAATCTTTGCACGCAGTTAGAATCACATACAGGCCTCACTGGAATCTGCAGTTCCACGGAGGCGTAGCAGAGCCTCTGACACTGAGCAGGCTTAGGCCTATTTACTTTGGCGCTTCAGCGCATGTAAATAAGTTACTGGAATTACTAGGAGCATTTCAGCTTAATCTTCCACATTATTTTGGATTACAATTACAAAGGAGTGACTTGAGCTAGCAAAGAAAAGAAAACCCCCTGGATTGAAGTACTTTAAGTGAGGCCTCACGTATAGCCTTTCAAGCAAGAGGAGCTCCCAGGTTCATATAAATAGATTTACACATATATGTTATATTTTTTCATATTGAAATATATTGTGCTGTCGTCCTATGTTGGGATGACAGCACAATTACTGTAACCACCTGTTGAAATATTTACAGTAAACAATATTTTTGGTTAACTATCCAGTTGTGTGGTGTGTTGCCTGCCCCCCTGGCATCACTATGGATCCAGTCAAAGTAATCCAATGGGGCGAAGCAGAAGGGACACGCTCAGAAGCGAGCGTGGCCATCGTACTTCCAGGAAGCCACTGGGGAGATAAACAAGTCAAAGAGGTGGTCCAAGTCTTGTCCCCAGACGCATGTGGTCACAGTGAAAACAGACCACAGCACCGGTTGCACCTACACACTGATAGAGTGGGGACAGGGCATCCCTGAAAGCTTCCATGGTGCCAGTATGAAGTCTGAAAGAACAGAATTACAACTGACACACCCAATCCAACAAGTTGGGGCCGCTTGCAGGAAGTGACTATCCAGAAAGACTTCCGCTGTCATAAGATATGCGTGGGTAAAGCGCTCTGGCGCACAGTTGTGCGCAATAGGAATGTGCTAAAGCACACAAGCACACAAGCACACACCTATAAAGGAAGTGAGGTCATCCAAACACACTGCTGGTTCGTCTTCAGCTTCCTGTGATCCCCACATCTGCTCTTGTGATCTGTATTACCCGACCTCTGGCTTGACCTTGGACTCCCGCTTTCTGAACTTGTTTGACCCTCAGCCTGTATCTGGACTTACCTGTTATCTCCTGTGTTCGACCCCTGGCTTGTCTTTAGATTACCCCTCTGTCTCAGCGTTCCTGGTACTTGTTGTCTTCTGATCTGGACTGTGTTTGACCCCTGGCCTGCCTCCTGGATTCTGCCTTTGCCTTACGGACTTGCTACCATTGCTTCTGGGCCTTCCCACGGAACATCACCTTTCAGCTCTGCTCAAGCTACCTGCTGATCTACTAGCAAGTGACTGTCCTACTGGTAGCTTGTGCCTCTTGGTGCAACCCTCTGTGCAACCTCTGTGCAACCTTCAGGGGTGGTCTGCGCCAAGTCGCAACAGCAACCGCTCTCGGCATCTTGGTCTCGGTGAGTACATTTATATGATATCCGCATTGATGGCCAGATAGGAGAAAAGGCACAGAAGGACAAACTGTCTTACATCAGTCACCTACACCAGGTAGAGTTAGGGTTACAGAAAGGATACCTGGAGTCTGAAATCAGAGAAGCTGTAATCCATGGCATTAGCCCAGGCTCAAGTGTCAGTGACATGTTGGAGAGGAAGACTGGAATGGCCTGGAATCAGTTAATGAGAATACTGAAGAGCTACTATGAGGAGGAAGACACTGCTAAACTGTATCACAGATTGATGAACATAACTCAGGATAGCAAAGAGACTCCTCAGAACTTCCTGTTCCGGGCTATTGAGCTTAAAGCCTGCCTGCTGTCTGCAAGTCAGGAAGAGGGAATTGGAGAACACTTTGGAGCAGAGTTAATCCAGAAGACTTCTACGACTTCTACGACTGACATCTCAAGCACCTGCGCTACAGAAACAGCGGGAGAGGCTGAGACGTTCAACACTCTGGTTGTAGTGTGTCTTCGCCCCCCAGGGGCCGACAAAATTTACTTTATTATTGAGATGAATACCGACTTGGTAAGAAGGCTTCTTGCACCGTTGGTGCTCCAGAAGGGACCCCCCCCCTCCTAATAAAATACATCCAATGTTGGCACAGCCCGGTGAGGTTGTTTGCTTGAGGGCCTTTCTTGAGTTGGAAGAAGCCAGGTCCTTTTGTTGTCCTTGAAGAGACAAGAGAGAAAGTCAAGAGGGGGTTAGAACTCATCCCAGAAGTGTTATCCACCAGGGCCTTGAAGAGAACTCACGGCAGGGTTTTCGTCACTGTCTGGAACGTAGAAGCTGCACCATTGTGGGTGCCATCCAGATTACTGTTGGGGCAGGTTAGTCCAGCCGTCCCAATTTCAGCATGTAGCCTGAAGGAAGGATTGGGGGCAGAGATCCCTCAAGAAGAGTTCTGTCTCAAGGACACGCCCCTTACTCCTGCCTGGAGGGAAAGAGACCAACTTTTAAGATGGAGGGACGCTTTCTCAAAAAATTTGACGTGGGATTAGCCAAAAGTGCCACCCATCGGATTCGACTGGAGGAACACAAGCCTTTCAGAGAAAGGGTCAGGCGAATCCCACTGGGAGATCTGGAAGATCTGAGAGAGAAACTGGCTGAGCTCAAGAGAACAGGCATTATCCATGAGTCCAGGAGTCCTTATGCCTCCCCAATCGTGGTGGTGAGGAAGAAGAACGGGTCTTTACGCCTATGCATTGATTATAGGACCCTGAATCGGAGAACCATTCCTGACCAGTACACCACACCTCGGATATAAGATGCCCTGCAGAGCCTGTCGGGGGCGAAGTGGTTTAGTATGCTGTACCTGAAAAGCGAGTACTATCAGATCCCCATGTGCCCTGAAGATAGAGAGAAGACTGCTTTCATCACCCCCTGGGGGTTCTTCGAGTTCAACCGGATGCCTCAAGGACTGTCTGGGGCCCCAGCAACTTTCCAGAGATTGATGGAGAAAACAGTGGGTGACATGAACCCAATAGAAGTACTGGTCTACCTGGATGACATAATAGTGTTTGGGAGAACATTGGAAGAACATGAGGAACACCTGGAAAAGGTCTTGAAGAGGCTCCATAAGGAGGGCCTGAAGCTCTCTATGGAAAAATGTCAGTTCTACCAACCCTCAGTGAATTACCTGAGACACATTGTGTCTGAAGAGGGAGTAGCAACTGATCCCAAGAAGTTAGAGGCTGTCACTTCTTGGCCCAGGCCTACCAATGTAACTGAACTCAGGTCATTCTTAGCCCCTGTACACACGGTCGGAGATTTCCCTAACCAAATCCGTCAGATTTTGCCCGTCGGATTTTGTCCGTCGGATCTTGTCCGAAACAGTTGCATACACACGGTCGGACAAAGTTGGCGAAAAATCCGATCTTTCAGAACGTGATGACGTCATTTCGTTACGATGGGACTATATTCAGGCTAGTAGCCAATAGCTTTGATGTAGGAATTTGATCTGAGCATGCGTGGCACTTGGTCCGATCAAAATTCTCTACACATGATCGGAGTATGTCCGATCGGCCCAGTTGGCTGGGAAATATTTCCAACATGTTGGAAAATTGGGTCCGACGGATATTCCGAAGGAATCAGTCCGATGCATACCACACACAGTCGGATTATCCGACGACACGGTCCGATAGGACACATTCCGACGGATTCTCCGACCGTGTGTACAAGGGCTAAGGGTTCTGCTCTTACTACAGAAGGTTTGTGGAAGGGTTTGCAAAGATAGCCCATCCGCTCACTGAGCTTATGAAGAATCAAGAAGAGGCTAGTGAAAACTCAGATCAGTCGGTAAAGCCAAAAGAAGGACCGAGAAAAAGAAAGAATCCATACAGGACCAGTGGACTCCAGAATGTGAGAAAGCCTTCAGGCAGTTGAAATGGAGCCTCACCACTGCCCTGGTACTGGCCTATGCAGATCCTGCCAAACCCTACGAATTACACGTAGATACCAGCCGAGACGGCCTAGGAGGGGTGCTCTACCAGGAGCATGAAGGGCATCTGCGACCCATTGCCTATGTAAGCAGAAATTTGATTCCCGCTAAAAAAAACTATCCAACTCACAAGCTTGAATTTCTGGCTCTGAAGTGGGCAGTGGTAGACAAGCTGAAGGACTACCTTTACGGGGCTGAGTTCATAGTGAAGACGGACAACAACCCCCTTACTTGCTCACCACTACAAAGCTGGACGCCACTGGTCACAGGTGGCTAGCCGTTCTTTTGGCATTTACCTTCAGCCGGAAGTACAGACCAGGAGCTGGTAACTGGGATGCGGATGCTCTGTCCAGAAGGAAATATGGAAAAGGTGGACCCAGAGCCGAAGAAATAAGAGTATCCTCAGTGGGAGTCCCCAGGTGCTGTTGCAATGTCTCCCTGGTTGTGCAAGAAGGTCTTCCCAAGCTATCCAGGAAGGATCTTAGGAGAGATCAAGAGGAAGACCCATTATGCGGTATGGTGATAAAGGCATTGGAACACAAACAGTCTGAGGTACTGAAGAAGAGTCCCAGTAAAGAAGCCCAGCTGCTATTGAAGAAATGGGATCGGTTGCAATTGCAACAGCGGGTGGTCTACCGAAGGGGCCCCTCCGATGATCCAGAAGAGAAGTGGCAGTTGTTCTTGCTGGAAAAGCACAGAGAGAGAGTATTGATTTCCCTGCATGACCACCATGGCCATTTGGGAGCAGAAAGGACCCTGCAATTAGTGAAGGACAGATTCTACTGGCCCTACATGAGGAAAGAAGTTTCTGTCATTCCTGCCTCAGATGCATACAGCAGAAGACATTACCCCAAAGGGCTGCCCCGATGGGCCATCTGGAGAGTCAGGGCCCAATGGACCTAGTTTGCATAGACTTTATCTGCTTAGAATCGGACCTAAGTGGGCAAGGAGACATTTTAGTGGCGACGGATCACTTCACCCATTATGCCCAGGCCTTTCCCACTAGAGACCAGCAAGCAGCTACAGTGGCAAAGACTCTAGTTGAAACGTTTTTTGTCCATTTTGGCTTACCTCGAAGGATACATTCGGACCAAGGGAGAGACTTTGAGAGCAGGTTGATTAAAAGACTGCTGGACTTACTAGGCATACAGAAGTCCAGGACTACTCCTTATCACCCACAAGGGGATCCTCAGCCAGAAAGGTTCAACAGGACCCTCCTGAATATGCTGGGAACATTAACAGCAGAGCAAAAACCCCAATGGAGTAGACACATCGTAGCACTGGTCCATGCATACAACAGAACTAAGAGTGACACCACTGGGTATTCACCCTACCGACTAATGTTTGGCCGTGATGCCTGATTGCCAGTGGATCTGGCTTTTGGAACCTCCTTGGATCACACATCAGAGACCTCCTATAGAGGATATGTGGATAGGCTGGGGAAGAATCAGAAAATTGCCAAGGAACAGGCCCAAGCCACATCGAGCTCCAGGGAAAACCGGAATAAGAGGAACTTTGACCTGAAAGTGAGAGTTCAAGATCTTCAACCAGGTGACCGGGTCCTACTAAGGAATCTAGGTATCCCAGGTAAACATAAGCTGGCTGATCGCTGGAGGTTGCAGCCCTATGTTGTGTGTAGAAAACTTCCAGGGCTCCCAGTGTATGAGATAAAGCCAGAAGGAAACACTGTACCAGTGAAGACTTGGCACATGAATCACCTCTTGCCCCTCACTGAGGCAGTTAGGATAAGTACAGAGGAGGAACCCTCATCATCATCCACCATGTGAGAAGGCCAACAACCAGATTTCAGCCTGTGCATTCTGCAGAAGAAGATGAGGAAGTAGAAATAAGTTGGTTGTGTCAGAAACCATGAATCAGGCTGAGACAGAAGTACAATTAAATCACACTTGTTTATTAATAAAAATAAAAAGGTTAATAGAAAAAGCGTAGTCAAGCATAGCCAGGGTCCAGTAACCAGACCGGGTAGTCAGCCAGGCCAGAAGTCAGGGATCCAAGTAAAGCACAGCAAGCAGGATAAGGAGCCAGAAGGGATGTCAGCAAGCCAGGAGATGGTTTCTAGTGATGTGACCAAGGCGAAGGCAGAGGTGAAGTGAGCTGGAAAGCTTTAAGTAGGCAGGTCAGACGAGCATCATCAGGAACAGCTGGTAACTGTGGAGAGAGAAGAGAGCTGGCAAATAGCCGACAGCTGAGCAGCCAGCCCAGAGAAGGAAGGGTTAAGCCAGCCCTGACAGTAGCCCCTCCTCAATGACCCCTCACCCTCGGAGGGCCACCGGGCTTGAGGGGAAACCGTCTATGGAACTCGCGGAGGAGGACAGGGGCATGTACGTCAGAGGATGAAACCCAGGGGCGTTCCTCTGGACCGTACCCCTTCCAATGCACCAGGCATGGAGTCTGTACCTATCATTAGCATGACGCAAAGCCTCCTGGACTTGTACCCAAGTGGAACGAAGACCACGGAGATGCTCCTCTAATGCAGGAATACTCTGCGGAACAAACGAGTCAGGCAACATGGAAGGTTGGAAACCATAATTCGCCATAAATGGAGACAATCGGGAGGCAGAATTCAAGGCACTGTTGTGAGCAAACTCTGCCCAAGGTAATAGGTCAGACCAGTTGTTATGATGGTCAGAAATATAGCAACGTAGGAATTGCTCCAAGAACTGATTGGCTCGTTCTGTGGCCCCATTATATTGCGGGTGATATGCAGAAGAGAACGCAAGCTGGATTCCCAACTGTGCACAAAAGGCTCGCCAGAACCCGGGAGACAAACTGACTGCCCCAGTCTGAGACAATCACCTGGGGTAGCCCATGTAAGCAAAAGATCTCCCGAGCAAAAATGGAAGCCAGTTCCTTAGAGGTGGGCAACTTCTTAAGTGGAATACAATGACACATCTTTGAGAACCGGTCAACCACCATAAGGATAACAGTGTTGCCTTGGGAGTTGGGCAATTCCACAATGAAATCCATAGACAGGTGAGTCCAGGGCCTCTCTCCATTGGGTATGGGTTGTAGGGGACCCACTGGGAGGTGTCGTGGAGTCTTACTCTGAGCACACACGGGACAGGCAGCTACGAAGGCAGTAACATCAGCCAGTAGACTAGGCCACCAGAATTGTTGGGAGATGGCCCAAATGAGTTGATTCTTCCCAGGATGGCCAGCTGCCTTGGGAGAATGGTAAGTGTGGAGCACAGCAGTATGTAGACTCTCAGGGACAAAGCAGCGGTCACAAGGTTTATCAGGAGGAGCATGGACCTGAGCAACAAGAATTTTGACACCCAAAGGAGAAGTAAGACTGGTGCGAACCGTAACCAAGATACGATCAGGAGAAATCATAGGAACTGGAACCCACTCAGACTTGAAAGTGGAGGAAAATTGTCGTGACAAGGCATCAGCCCTTACATTCTTAGTACCGGGTAAGAATGAGACAATGTAATTAAAGCACGACAAGAAAAGAGCCCATCTGCCTTTCTGGGAGAGAGTCGCTTAGCCTCAGACAAGAATGTAAGATTCTTATGGTCAGTAATAATAAGAACAGGCACAGTTGTACCTTCAAGGAGATGTCTCCATTCTTTCAGGGCTAAAATGATCACCAACAGCTCTCTGTCACCAATCTCATAACTGCACTCAGCAGGTGACAATTTCTTGGAAAAGTAGCCACACGGATGTATAGCGCTCTCAGAGTTAGGACGTTGAGACAGAAGGGCGCCAACTCCAGTCTCAGAAGCATCAACTTCTAGGATAAAAGGCAACGTAGGATCAGGATGTGCCAACACAGGAGCAGAAACAAAGGCAGCCTTGAGAGTCTTAAAGGCCTTAATGGACTCCGGAAACCAACTCTGTGGGTTACCGTCCTTTCTGGTCATATTAGTCAGGGGCTTGACCAAAGACAAGAAGTTACGAATAAACTTCCGATAGTAGTTGGCAAAGCCCAGTAAACGCTGCAGAGGACGTAAACCCATGGGTCGAGGCCACTGTAGGACTGCCGAAAGTTTCTCTGGGTCCATCGAAAAACCAGCAGTGGAAATGAAATAGCCCAGGAATGTAACCTGTTCACGATGAAACTTGCACTTCTCCAGTTTACAATAAAGATTGTTCTCTCTTAGTTTCTGAAGCACACGATAGACATCTGTGTGGTGGCTCTCCAGGGACTTGGAAAATATGAGGATATCATCGAGATAAACCACCACACACAACTGCAACAAATTTAGGAGGACATTGTTAATAAATTCCTGGAAAACTGCCGGGGCATTACAACGGCCAAAAGGCATTACCACATGTTCATAATGGCCTGTTCTGGTATTAAACATAGTTTTCCACTTGTCGCCCTCCTTAATGTGCACGAGATTGTATGCCCCTCTCAAGTCAAGCTTCGTGAAAAATGTTGCTCCCTTTTTTTCACAAAGAAGAAACCAGTACCACCAGGAGACGAGGATTTGTGGATGAAACCTCGAGAAAGCGTGTCAGCAACATACTGCTCTATGGCCTTATCCTCCATGACAGACAAAGGGTAAACCTGGACACTAGGAGGTATGGCACCAGGTTGAAGGTCAATTGTGCAATCATAAGACCGGTGTGGAGGCACACTACCGGCTTGACCTTTATCAAAGACATCGCTAAAATCACGGTACTCCTCCGGCAGGGAAGGGAGTGAAGAGGTGCACAGGACCTTGGATACCTTCAGGAAGCATGTCTCACTGCATTGTGGTGACCAGGAGAGAACCTCAGCATGGAGCCAATCAAAAGAGGGGTTGTGCCTCTGTAACCAAGGATAACCAATAACCAGCGGAAACCTGGGTGAGGAAATAACTTGAAATTGAATTATCTCATGGTGAAGAGCCCCTACCGCCATGGACAATGGAACTGTCTCATGAGTTACATGAGTTACATGGGCAGGCTGTAAAGGTCTCCCATCAAGAGCCTCAATGGCAAGTGGAGTGTCACGCAGCTGCATCGGAATCGAGTGCTGCAAAACAAATGCAGCATCAATGAACAGTCCTGCAGCCCCAGAGTCGATTAGAGTCTGTATCTCGCTGGATGACTCAGCCCAAGAAAGGGTGACCAAACCAGGGGCTTATCCTTCTGGATAACTGGGGACGAAACAACGCCACCTAAGGTCTGTCCATGACAGGACCTCAAGGATCGGGCGTTCCCTGGACGGGTAGGACAAGACTTCAAAAAGTGACCTGCCTGGCCACAACAAAGGCACAATCTCTCCCTCCTCCGCAGAGAGATGCGTGAAGCCCAGGTGCATGGGTTCATCTTCACTGACCAACTCGGTACCAGGAGGCATGGGAGGTGAGGGAGTCATGGGTGGGACTACAAATCTCGGAGGCCAATGTCTTTCTCTGAGTCTGGAGTCAATGAGGATGGCAAACAAGATCAAGCTCTCCAGCTCAGCTGGTATATCTCGGGCTGCTATCTCACCCTTGATGGAATCCGAGAGACCATGAGAAAAAGCAGTCACAAGGGCCTCATTGTTCCAAGCAACCTCTGCTGCCAGAGTACGGAATTCAATGGCGTAGTCGGCAACAGTTCTCGTACTCTGATGGACATGAGGCACTTGGCAGCAGAAGCGGAGCATGCGGGAACGTCAAAAACCCTTTCAAAGGAGGCCACAAACTGAGGGTAACTCAAGACAACAGGTTTTTGCTTCTCCCATAGAGGATTAGCCCAGGCCAAGGCTCTCTCAGAAAGCAAAGATATCACAAAACCTACTTTGCTTCTGTTGTACCGGAGCAGCCTCCGTGGGGGATTCCAGGTGAGCCGTGCGATTCAGGAGCGTTTGTAACACCATGGCAAACTGATCCATGCGGTGATCTTGCTCATCCTATCTGGAAAAAATATTACCAACAAGTGGATTGACTGTATCTTCTGAATTCAGTGCCTTCACCTACTGTCAGAACCCATGAATCAGGCTGAGACAGAAGTACAATTAAATCACACTTGTTTATTAATAAAAATAAAAAGATAAATAGAAAAAGCATAGTCAAGCATAGCCAGAGTGCAGTAACCAGATCGGGTAGTCAGCCAGGCCAGAAGTCAGGGATCAAAGTAGAGCACAGGAAGCAGGATAAGGAGCCAGAAGGGATGTCAGCAAGCCAGTCTTTAAACAAACCACAGGAGATTGTTTCTAGTGATGTGACCAAGGCGAAGGCAGAGGTGAAGTGAGCTGGAAGGCTTTAAGTAAGTAGGTTAGACGAGCATCGTCAGGAACAGGTCGTAACTGTGGAGAGAGAAGAGAGCTGGCAATTAGCCAACAGCTGAGTGGCCAGCCCAGAGAAGGAAGGGCTAAGCCAGCCCTGACAGGTTGTGCCCTACAGAAACTTCAGAAGTAGATGCTGATGTCTCTTCAGAGGTGGAAGAAGAAACTGATGGGACTCTCAGAGCAGAGGCCCCAGAATTTGTACCAACGACTTATCCTACAGAGGAGCTTAGTACTCTAGATTGCTCCCCACCTGCAGACACTGAGGAAGGGGTTGAAGATACTTACCAGAAGGAGATGGATACCACGAAAGTGCCAAGAGCAAAGAGAGACATTCGCCCGCCTCGCAGATTGACCTATGATACA
The DNA here is from genome assembly GCF_037356315.1 of Lithobates pipiens. Classification (NCBI taxonomy): domain Eukaryota; kingdom Metazoa; phylum Chordata; class Amphibia; order Anura; family Ranidae; genus Lithobates; species Lithobates pipiens. The sequence continues at coordinate 211,235,743 of NW_027507758.1, forward strand.
TTGGGCGAATGCTCTGAAGTCTCTGTCAACAAAAGAAACTCTGAATGGCCTGGTCCCTCTACTACTGATTCAGTAGGGGACAGCCCCACCTCACCCCTTGGCACATCTGTACCAGATATGATAGCATCAGCTGTGAGTGCACAGGATAGCTCCTCACCATATGACAACTGGTGGGAAGCTCCTCTGTCCCTATTGTATGATCATATAGATGCTAAGATAGAAGATAGAGCCAGCAATTTGAGCCTCTTTGGGGGCTAAAGAGTTAAAGCAGGGGGAGTGTGTAGCACTGACAACCTTGTTTACTGATGTGATTATGCATGTTTTAATGTGAGGTATATGGACATTACTGTGGTTTTGCACTAGAGCCATCTAGTGACCAAATATGGGTAACGCACCTGTTTATCATTGACCTCAGAACAACCTAAAGACTTTTACATGCTGGGTAGGGGATATAAGGGACAGCAGCGGCCATTTTAGGTCTCTTGGGACCATGCTACCGGCCTGTGCGGATTTGTGGAGGGGTGTCCGGAGAGGCAGCGGCGGACAGCCATCACAGAGAGCCAGCCTGTTTGTTCTGGTGAGGTGACCTGACAGAGCCTGAGAGACAGTAGCCGGATTGAGAAGGTCCAAAAACATTCAGCGGAGAATTGGAGAAACCAGATCGATTTGGCGGAGCGATACAGAGTGTCTGGCCCAGCTGACGGAAAGACAAGCGACAGTCACTGGACCAAAGTGATCACATGGAATTCTGATCCAGTTGGTGAGCGGGTTACGACCCACCGTTTGTTAATCGTTGCATGCAGTTAGACTGGCATACAGGCCTCACTGGAATCTGCAGTTCCACGGAGGCGTAGCAGAGTCATTGACACTGAGCAGGCTTGGGCCTATGTACTTTGGCGCCTCAGCGCATGTAAATAAGTTACTGGAATTACCAGGAGCATTTCAGCTTAATCTTCCACATTACTTTGGCTTACAATTACAAAGGAGTGACTTGAGTTAGCGAAGAAAAGAAAACCACCTGGATTGAAGTACTTTAAGTGAGGCCTCACGTATAGCCTTTAAAGCAAGGGGAGCTCCCAGGTTCATATAAATAGATTTACACATATATGTTATATTTTGTCATATTGAAATATATTGTGCTGTCGTCCTATGTTAGGATGACAGCACAATTACTGTAACCACCTGTTGAAATATTTACAGTAAACAATATTTAAGTATCCAGTTGTGTGGTGTATTGCTTTTCCCCCACCAGGTGGAGCCAGCGGATCCTGAGGGTACAATACATGTATTTTGCATTGTTGTAACTGTGTTACATTGCACCATAGCTGTGCCAAGGGGATTAAGCCAAGACAGTGGGGTTTCTAGGTAGAGTACAGGCCTAATTAAAACCAGCAGCTCCTTCGGGGGTCAGTGCTACATACATATATAAGCACATGTGCATAATTTACAGGCAACAAGAACCCCTAACAATAATAAGGCCTCTTTCACACTGGAAGGATCCATGATGATCCGCCCCGTGAACATCCGGGATGGACCTGTCAGAGCGCTGCTCTCCCCTATGGGAGATCGGATGACGATGGACCGCAGAGTCTGTCGTCACCTGATCCAATTCTCAGATGGATGGAAAAGTAGGTTTTTCCTCTGTCACACTTTTTCAGATCGTAGCGGGTCAGATGTCAGCGGAAATGTCACCACTGACATTTGAAGCTCCATAGAGGTCTATGGAGCATCCGTTCAGGTCCGCCTAAAAAAATGACTGGTCGGACCTGAACGGACAAAAGCTTGTTGTAGGCTTTGCATAGATGGAATTTACTATAGCCTTGCTGTAGGAGGCATTGGCATAACTGTGCAGCTAACATTCTGAAAACATGTTATTGTGTTAGTTTACGATTAATATATTGTGCGTATGGTATACTACGGATCAGTGCTGATGAATGGGCACTCTGGACATGTAGGATACTGGTTGCTGCTGTGGCCTTTCATTATAGCCTCGTGGTAAAACAGTTATGAGTTGTATATTTGGAGGTCTGAAAAACGCAATAGATTCCATATGTTAATTGGTAGTAAATTGGAGACTGTAGCTATTTTGATTAAGCATAGCCATCAATTTGTTAAGCATGTCAACTTGTTCTGGGTTTGCGTCAGGAATTGCCTGAATGATTAGTTATATTGAGTAATTTAGACCAGTCAAATTTCTTTAAAGGAGAAGTATGGGATGGGTTTAAAATAAATATCACCTATTACATTCATCACAAATGAGCTAATCTTTTTTGTCCTACCTCCTTTTAGCTTTTCCAGCATGTACACTTGAACTTTCCTCCGGCTGCCAAAAACGGTCCATTTGCTGTTTGAAAATTTCTTCAGCAACACACCAACACATCCCTTTCCTCTATCCCCCCTCCCCTGAGAAACGTGGCTGTGAACAAGCACGTTGTTCATATGGCTCTGTTTGCATAGTAATATGACTTCATAAAGGAAACAGAAGCTGCTTTGGCCAGATAATAAACGGTGTGCACAGCTCTAATCTACTACTGGTTGATCAGACTTTCACAGAACAGAAAGTTTTCACAGGCTTGTCAGGATGTGGAGGGTGTTGGAGAAAGTTCTCTCCTCCCTTCCCTGATTTTATTTGCATTCTCCTTTCTGTCGATGCCCTTTTCCTCTCACTTCACACACACACAGGCACTCAGAGCTCCTCCTCCCCACATAGCACACACTTATTACAGAATTATCTTACAAACAGCCTGGAATATGCACAGAGACCTGAGATACAGCCTAATAATGCTCAATGTTTACACAGACCGAACCTTGATATGCACACTGTATACACAAATAGCCTGAATGTGTGTCTATAGACAGTATAGTTGCCCTCTATGCTTGCTACAGCTCCCACATCAGAAAATCTAAGCAGAATACCATTCAGGGGGATGATTGTATAGCATTGTATGCCGTACAGAGTCATGACCTGCGTAGCCCGATTGTCCCCCCTTTTTCCAATCCCGTACCTCCTACCAGCCTTCTTATAGACCATAATAATGAGACCACACCTGATCTTTGGAGTAAAACTGGCCACAACAGCCTTTTATTAACATAACCAAAATATATTTACTCCCTCCAAAGATATGTATATATAAATATATAAATACATATAAACAACCATAAACAAACATTTTGATCAACTTTAGAAACTCCAGTTTGGTGATCTCTGACGGTGACCCACTTTAACTCAAACACCAACCTCACTGCTTTTTACCATTTTACATCCCAGGCCTCTAGCTGTGACCGCTCAGAGACAACCAAATTCCTGCAGTGCAAACACCTCCCAGTATTCCGTCCACCGTTCAGGAATACACCGGGGGGGGGCCCCTATTACCAATGAGCCCCCCACACCTTTAGATCACCTCTGTTTACCGCCACCGTCAAAGACCACCAGAAAATATCACGCCACAGCCTGAAAGGGTGACCACCTTACCCTTGAGGGCAACCCCACACCCGCAAGGCTTTCCGAATCCCATCTTGCAAGCCCAAGGACCACAGATCAATTCCAACATCCGTTAGGTGCACCCCGTCCTTTCTAAGGTACAAACCCACATTCACCTCCAGTTCCCGGTGTCTGATCACCAAACCACCATTCTGAACCACAAACCTCCCCACCACCTTATTCACCCGGATTCGCATCTTCTGGATGCTGGCCACCGACCTTGCCCATCGCCACTGAGTCTTAGCGACAATGTCAGACCACACCAGGATAGTATCGGGAAACCTGGCACGTAGCCGCAGAAAATCAGCTTTTATATCCATCAGCAGATCCTGTACCTTCCGGGCTCCCAGGTCATTTCCCCCAGCATGTATAACCAACACATCCGGGGGCCTATCCAGCCACACATACCTTTCAACCACACTCATCACCCTGCCCCACTGCATTCCAGGTATCCCCAACCAATGTAATTCAGCTTCATTTCTGGAAATCCCCAGCTGCCTCCCATCCGGCCTCACGTCTCCTCTCCTGGCCCCCCAACAAACGTACGAGTGGCCCACGATCCAAACGAGGCGCCCTGCACCTCCATCTGAAACGAAAAAGCCAAAACTGAGAGATCCAGGGAAGCCGCCACCCACCATAACAAACCGCCTCCGCGTGCAACCCCAGGGGCCCGTGACCCCCCCACTCTTTTGCAACCTTTATTTTTATTTTTTTTGTAAGGAAACGTTGGGCACGGGAAGGGATGCACGCAAAGAGAAAACCACTAAGGACGCCCCCGCTCCAGGGACCGCTCAACCGCCAACTGGGGCCTCACGTAGGACCGAAACCTACGCGACTCCCAGCGACCGATTCTACGAACCGATGCCTCGTCCAACCCACACCGGGCCGCCTCGGTGGCCCCCCCTATGCGGAAGGAGTGCGAAGCATATTCAGAGCCCACCAAACCACACCGCCCAAGACAACGCCGAAACACAGACACAAACTGGAATCTTGACAGGAACGACCCATCCTCGTGTATAAGGAACGGACCCTGAATCCCTGGCCTCACGGCCCTATAGCCCTGAACCGCCACCAACAACTGAAACAGACAAACGTCCACTCCCTTACCTCGCTGGTCTGTTTTAGATCTCCGCAGAAATATACGCACCACCGACTCCCCCACCCGCACATCTTGATCCCACAGGCCCCCCGGCACTGTCCGAGCCGGGCTGACCAACTCCCCAATCCGAAATGCCCCATAAAAGGCCAAAGAAAAAGCTGCGGTGAACAACGTCACCTCAAACTGTGACGCGCAAATGGAGCCCAAGGCGGCGCATATGGCCACCAAAACCCCGAACGTCACCGGACGCCTCGCGTCCTCCCGCCTCGTTTGTTTACGATAACCCCGCAGCATCTGCCGAACCCAGAAATCCTTCGTCCAGTCCTCCGACCATAGCAATTTAAACAGGAAGGACAAGCCCGCTAACTTCTTGTCGATTGCGGACGCCGAACGCCCGCCCTCCACGTTCCGCACAACAAAATGCAGCACCAGCAGGTGCCAATCGCCGGACACCTCCTGCACCAAAACCTGCCATTCCCGCCATATTCTCGTACGCAGTCCAGGTAGAACCACTTACAGACCTCCGGATCCATCCCGCGGCGACTCCAATGGCAGTGCCCAGATCCACCCCGGGCAAGGAATCCCAACCGAAGCCGCTCCCGGCACCAAGTCCCGGAATTTGTCCCACTGGAAACGAGACAGTGAGTCAGCTAAAAAATTCTCCACCCCTGGGATGTGAACAGCATACAAGAATATGTTTAAACTCAGGCACCGCAGGACCAATTGGCGCAACAGTCTAATCACAGGGGGGGGGACGCGGACATGCGATTCACCACCTGAACCACCCCCATGTTATCACAATTGATACGCAACTTCAGGTCCCTGCAACTCTCACCCCACAGCTCCAACGCCAGCACAATCGGAAAGAGTTCCAGCAGTACCAGGTTGCCCAGGAAACCCGCTTCCCGCCAGGAACTCGGCCACGGTTCCGCACTCCACTTGCCCTGGAAGAACGCCCCATAGCCCGTAGACCCGGCCGCGTCCGTGACCAGTTCCACGTCAAAATTGCTCACCGGCCCAGACATCCAACCGCCCTCCCGTTATAGGAGGACAAGAAAGCATGCCACACACCCAGATCGTCCCTGTGATCCTTAGTCAAGCGGATGAAGTGCGTCGGCGCACGCACCCCCGCCGTCGCCGCCGACAGCCGTCTGCAGAACACCCGCCCCATCGGAATGATGCAGCACGCAAAATTCAGCTTACCCAGCAAGGACTGCAAGGTCTGTAACTGAACCTTCCGACGGCCCTGAATCTCACGAACGTCTTTCTGCAAGTCCACCAGTTTGTCCTCCGGCAGCCTGCACTCCCTGGCCTCCGACTCAATCACGATGCCCAAAAAACTCAACACCCCCACCGGGCCTTCGGTCTTTTCTGCCGCCAATGGCACCCCAAAAATGCTCGCGATGTGCTGCAACGTGGACAAGAGAATCGCACACACAGCGGAGGCGCGGGGACCAATGCAGAGAAAATCGTCCAAATAGTGAATGATTGATTCGAGGCCAGAGACATCCCGCACCACCCACTCCAGAAACGAGCTTAACTGCTCAAAAACAGAGCACGAAATGGAGCTGCCCATAGGCAAACATTTGTCTACGTAGAACTGCTCCCTCCAGTGACAACCCAACAAGCGAAAACTGTCCGGGTGCACCGGAAGCAACCGAAAAGCCGACTCGACATCCGCTTTTGCCATGAGCGCCCCACGGCCGTACCGGCCAGCCCACCAGACAGCCGCGTCGAACGACGTATAGGACACCGTGCAGATTTCGGGGTCAATGAAATCATTGACCGACCCACCCTTGGGAAAAGATAAGTGGTGTATTAGCCGAAATGTACCCGGCTCCTTCTTGGGGACAACCCCCAGCGGAGACACCACCAGATCCTCCCATGGCTTCCCCACGAACGGCCCCCCCATGCGACCCAGGGCCACCTCCTTTCCCAATTTTTCATCAACCACTGCAGGGTGCAGGAAGGCTGACCGCAGGTTCCTGGCCACCGGCGGAACTACCCGCAGGTCGCAAGGTATCCGGAAACCATCCGCGAAACCCCCCGCCAACAGCCCGGCCGCCACCCTGTCGGGATACTTACTTAGGAAAGGAAGCATCCTTTCCACCCTCACCGGCATCCTCCCTCTAATTCGCAGCGTCTCCGGGACGTTTCCCTTTCCTAAAGCACCGAGACAACGCGTGGGCCCCCCCGCAGCCGGAACATTCGTGCTTGAATCTGCACGCCCCCCGTACTTGCAGGCGCCCTCGTTGAATTGCCAGCACACTCCCCACTTCTTTCCGGCCGACAGTCCTGAGGAGGGTGTACCCCCGGCCCCCCCCTGAAAAAACTGGGGCGGGGCCCGTGCTGAGGACATGAGCCTCATCCAGAGGCTGATGTCCTTGTGATCCCAGCGCAACTCCGGACGCACCGCTTTTCGCTGCCGAAACTGCTCATCGTACCGGGGCCATGCCACCCCCCCCGTAAACCCGGTGGGCTTCCCCAATGGCGTCCATATAGCAAAACAACGCCGAGCAGTGCTCGGGGTTCTTTTCACCAATGACGCTCGCCAAAATCGCGAACGCTTGCAACCAATTCACAAATGTCCGCGGGATCAAACGGTAGCGCCTCTTCTCCTCGTCATCTTTCTTGGAGTCATTGGGCTTGACCCGATCCAAGTTAAACTTCTCTAATGGGAGCAGCGAGAATATCTCCACATACTCACCCTTAGCGATCTTCTCCCTGACTTCCGACTTTAAATGTGCTCCCAGCGGGCCCTCGAAGCAGACACTTCGCACCTGGCCGCGTCACCAATCCGCACCACATCCGTCCACGCGACCGGAACCTCCCCCTTATCGCCGGCAGTCACCATCGCCCCCGTGGCCGCAGGTACCAGGGAATCCACACCCGCCGACGGCGCGACCACAGCCGCCCCCTCGACCGCACCCGCCACCCATGGCGCCGCCAGGGCCAGAGTGCCCTGACCCCCCCAGACCTATCCACCAACGCCCGCAACCCCTCAAACAGACCCTGCATCATAGCCGCGGGCTCCGGGACCGGAAGGCCCGACCCCGGCCGCTCAGCACCCCCCAGAGGCACCACCGGTGCCACCGTCCCCGATACCCCTTGTACCGCCCCCAGCAACCCCTGCAATGCAACATTGAAATCAAGTGAAACAGACTTACCGGGCCGACCAGGAACTCGTCCCACAGCCGCACTGCCGCTCTCCACCGCCGGGGCCGCCTCTTCAGCATCCGTGGACAGCTCCCCCTCCGACCGGTCACCAGCGGCATGGTCCGTCACGTCTTAAAGCCCCCTGGGCGAACCCCCCCCAGAGGCTGCAGAAATCGGGTGGTTGAGAAGTACGTTCCCCACAGGGGCCTTGCTCTGCGACTGGCGGTGGGAACCAGACCGGGAGCGCCCCCCGTACCACCCGCGGGCGTCTGCCGTCTCCCGCTGTCCGCCGACAAGCCTTCCTCCACGCTGCGTTTCCCTGCCCCCGACCGGGGCCGCCGGGACACCGGATCATCCCCTCCGTCCGCCATGCGTGCGCCACACGCCGTCCCCCTGCTAGTGCTGGGCCCCCCAGGGGGATCCCCAACGCGACGGGATGCCGGGCTGGATGGCGGGGAACTGGCGCCATTGCGGCCTGTGAACCCGCCCCCCGGGGTGGGCTGGCGGCGGGCCGACCGCCCAGGGCCCCGAGAATCCTTGTTCCGTTTTTTAGCCGGGGGCACCGATCTATCCCCCCCCGGGCTCCGCCGATCACGAGGTGGCCGGGGGGCGGGGCCTGGCGAGAAGCGCGCGCCGGAGGCCGAGACCTCCGAGCCCACAGCACAGGCTCCCCGCTGGCAGTCCCTTCTCCTCCGTCCCCCATCAAGCCCGCCACTTGCCTCGTCAGCCAAGCCGATCCCCTCACTATCGCTTGCTCCCGCAGCCGCTCCAAAACCGCCTCGATCGCCGCCATGCCGAAAATAAAACGGAGGAGCAGTGGCAAAAACTGCCTCCTCCAGGTCTACTCCTCGTGACTTGTCTTCCGCGCTGGCTCCGCCCCCTTTAAATAGAACTCCTCTCCCCGTTGCTCCACTCCGCTCTGCGCCTATCCCGATATCCCCTGGGTTCCCCTGGCACCCGGTCATGCCCGCCCCTCCATTACCCCTCCCCTTCGGGCGGGTCATTGCGGGGCTCACTTTACATGTTGTACAGAGCCATCACATGCCATACAGTGTCATTACATGTTGTACAGAGCCATCACATACCATACAGTGTCACCACAGGCAGTACAGTGCCACCACAGGCCACAGGTAGGTATTGCCTGTAGACTTATACAGAGAAAATGATTTGTCTCCTTGCAGTAAAGGCCCTCGGCTCAGGCCTCCTCTCCTCACAGTGCTGTGTCCTCTCTCTGTCGCCCCATTTCCCTCTGCCAAGTGGATCTCACTCCGCCTCCATCTCCTCACTGGTAGCCAACTCTAGGTGTCCTGTCGAATAATGCCTCCCATCATCCAATGAACATTGCATTTACAGCAATGGCTTTGTACAACATGTGATGAAACTGTACGACATGTGATGCCTCTGTACGGCATGGCATGTAATGGCTCTGCACGGCACTGGCGAGGAGTATGTCCACTCACATCGTGCACATTGCATATTCTACCCTTTCCCCCTGTAAAACTCCTTTCTTTGTGTGCGAGGTGAGTTGCTGCTGCAGTTTATTGTTCTCCGAGATTTAACTTCTGATTAAATTGCAGTATTATAAAGTGAACTATTAGGCTATAATGTGAGCCCAACACTTCCCTCTCCCCTTTAAGGCTTCCTTCCACAGACGTGCACAGAGCGAGGCAGGATATGACTGTCAGATTCTACCTTCATGATTTTCAGTATGTCGAATAATGCCTTCTGTTGGATAATGCATCCAGCGATCTGCGCATGCGCAGTGCCTAACCTCACTGGTCTCCCGGTCAGCTGTAGTGATGTCATCACTGCGCATGCTTGCTTTGTCTGATAAAGCTGTGTATGTAAATGTCAGCTACATGTTACTATCAGTGACTTCTCCTACCTTAGTCACTGAAGTGCTGTTATCTCTGCTGAATTCCTCTGATGATTGGAACAGGCTCTAGAGGAGGCAGAAAGGAGGGGGGAGCAGCTATGCTATGTGAAGAGTGAGCAGAGAGTCGACAACAAACAAGAAAGAGAACATTAAAAAAACACCTAGTGCCAAGGGTACGGTGAACGACCCCTTAGGGTCATTAATAGACAGATCAAACCAAGAGTAAAAAGTTATACATTTTATTACAAAATATCAATAATATACAAATAAGAACAAAGCATATGAAGCATAAAAGCCATATCTAATACCCTGAATGATACAATTGTATAGACTAGTCACCATCCTGGTGCAGGAAGGACTGGTGGCAATCGACATTGTATATAACATCCTACATGTTATTGACAAGGAGTACTTCAGAGGTGTATGTTATTAATTCAGATGGGTGTAGAATTTCTACAAAAGAGAGTATGCAGATAAGTTTAACATTAATGAAAAGTAGTAATAATCCATAATTATTCAGCTAAACAGCAAACCATGCAGTACATTAACATGACATGTGATATTGAACATGAACTAATTTGCTTACATGGCAAACAATTCACATTAGGTATATATCTGAAGAGAATGACTTGGTCAGAAATACTCATTGATCATGAAGGCAAGTCCATCAAGCAGCTAAACCACATGGAGGAACTGGGGCTTGCTTCGCTGCGAGGTGGGGCAAAAAACAGCCACCTTCAATACTGGAGCAATACTGCTGTGGATGGTATAAAAAAATCTGAATCAGAATCAAATGCTGTGAGAGTGTGTCCAGGAAGAGATAAAAAATCAGAGCATTCAATTGCCCTTACATCCCAGAGAGTATGGTTGCAGGGGAAAATATGCTGACAACGGTAAAATTAAATAAACCAACCTAGAAGATGGAATTTGCTCCCTCATAGCCGACCGCTCCTTCAGCATCTGAAAAGAAGCCTTGGAGACGGTATAAGACCACCTATGGGGTGGTCGGTATCCAATCGCAATTGCTGTCAGCTGGTGCAGTGAATGAGAGGGACCGTGCAAAGCCATCTCACGATCCTCCTTCCTGTGGCGCAGGTCCTCCCCTTCAATGATGGGTGAGACTGAGTCACGTATCATCATGCCGCCAATGAGCAAATGGCAAAGTCCGCACTCCAGAGTGGAATGCAAACACATGGAGGGCCAACAGGACATACTCTGCCAGAAAGTGGGTGTCCTAAGCCATGTGCCCCAGGACCCCTGCGTGCCGGGAGCAAAGCAATCCCGCCCAGGTCCAGCGTCAGATGAATGGAACACATGCCAAAAGATCAATGGATAAAAATACATAATTGGGGGACACACATTTTACTGATGATGGTATACTAGCCTGTACAGATGAATACAACATATGAAGGCATACAGAATGAATAAATCACAGGATAATACAGAGAATAAGCACCAAGCACTGATATGCAGCACTAATGGGTACCGATAGACGGGACTGACAGATGGCGCTGATGGACAACACTGATGATAAGGTACGGATTGGCACTGTGGTGGGCACTGAGATACTTTGAGGGGGCACTGCTGGCAGCTGATGGGCACTGATTATAAGCACAGCCCGCATCAGATGTGTCAATTAATGTGCTGATTATCAGCACAGACCCCCCTCTGACAGGGAGAGCTGCCAAATGGCTCTCCCTATCAGCGGAAACTGAAGAATGCAGTTTGCCGGCACTTCTTGGTTCACACGATGAGCAGCTGTGATTGGTCATATGACGCCCAGTCAGGATGACAGAACCACTTCCTGGCCAGGCGGGAAGTGGTTAAAAAATACAAATTGATCAATATGAATACAGACTAAACATGAAAATGAATAAAAATGTATTCACAGTAAATGGTTAGATTTGTGGATGACATAGATAACAATCATACATACAAATAACAAGATCGCATGCAACACTCGCTAATCTATATTGCTACGTATATATGAATAAAACAAAAGGATTAATTTCTCCCCGTGGACAAAATACTCATATATACAGTATCTCACAAAAGTGAATATCCCCTCACATTTTTGTAAATATTTTATTATATCTTTTCTTGTGACAACACTGAAGAAATTACACTTTGCTACAATGTAAAGTAGTGTTCAGCTTGTATAACAGTGTAAATTTGCTGTCCCCTCAAAATAACGCAACACTAGGCAAATTAATGTGTAAACCGCTGGCAACAAAAGTGAGCACACCCCTAGGTGAAAATGTCCAAATTGAGCCCGGTGTCAATATTTTGTGTGGTCATCATTATTTTACAGTTCATCGGAGTCTTACAGTTTGCCACTGGGGTCCTCTTCCACTCCACTCCATCACAGAGCTGGTAGATGTTAGAGACCTTGCAATCCTCCACCTTCCATTTGAGGATGCCCCACAGATGCTCAATAGAGTTTAGGTCTGGTGACATGCTTGGCCAGTCCAACACCTTTACCCTCAGCTTCTTTAGCAAGGCAGTCTTCTTGGAGGTGTGTTTGGGGTTGTTATGTTGGAATACTGCCCTGCGGCCCAGTCTCCAAAGGGAGGGGATTATGCTCTGCTTCAGTATGTCACAGTACTTGTTGGCATTCATGATTCCCGCAATGAACTGTAGCTCCCCAGTGCTGGCAGCACTCATGCAGCCCATGACACTCCCACCACCATGCTTGACTCTAGGCAAGACACACTTGTATTTGTACTCCTCACCTGGTTACTGCCACACATGCTGACACCATCTGAACCAACTAAGGTTATCTTAGTCTCATCAGACCACAAGACATGGTTCCAGTAATACATGTCCTTAGTCTACTTGTCTTCAGCAAACTGTTTTCTTGTGCATCATCTTTAGAAGCGGGTTCCATCTGGGACGACAGCCATGCAGACCAATTTGATGCAGTGTGCGGTGTATGGTCTGAGCACTGACAGGCTGACTCCTCACTCCTTCAACCTCTGTAGCAATGCTGGCAACACTCATACATCTATTTCCCAAACACAACCTCTAAATATGACGCTGAGCACTTGCACTCAACTTCTTTGGTTCACCATGATGAGGCCTGTTCTGAGTGGAAAGTGCCCTGTTAAACAGTTGTATGGACTTGGCCATTGGGCTGCAGCTCAGTTTCAGGGTCTTGGCAATCTTCTTATAGCCTAGGCCATCTTTAAGTAGAGCAACATTTTATTTATTTTTTTCTGATCGTCAGGGAGTTCTTGGCCATGAGGTGCCATGTTGAAATTCCAGTGACCAGTATGAGAGAGTGAGAGCAATAGCACCAAATTTAACACACCTGTTCCCCATTCACACCTGAGACCTTGTAACACTAACAAGTCACATGACACCAGGGGAGGGAAAATGGCTAATTGGGCCCAACTTGGACATTTTCACTTAGGGGTGTACTTACTTTTATTGCCAACGGTTTAGACATTAATGGCTGTGTGTTGTTATTTTGAGGGGACAGCAAATTGACAGTGTTATACAAGCTGTACACTCACTACTTTACATTGTAGCAAAGTGTAATTTCTTCAGTGTTGTCACATAGGATATAATAAAATATTTACAAAAATGTGAGGGGTTGTGCCTTGTGAGATACTGTATCTAAACACAATAATTTGTATACTTAAACTATTTCTACATGTAGGATAATTCTACTCAGATTAATACATCACTACATTACGAGATGATTATTACACCAATAGACAATAAAATCATGACTGAACCCATTTTAGGGTATATAATAATTGCCATCATAGTCGCATCATCATACACTCTTACATATGTGAAGATGGTGCAGTTCTTATTGGAATATTCTCATCGACACATGAAAAGTACTATGGAGGTTGTACATCAATAAACATGCTAATATTCCTAGTTGGATATCTTTTGTACAGTGCCTCTCCACAGTTACTCAGCTGTTGAAGATATACTGCTCATCAGTCCTGCCTACTTAAGCCGTCCAGTCCAGAGGAGCTCTGCCTTCACCTTGATCAACATCACAGAAACTATCTCCTGCGATCCTGTTCAAGATTTGCTTTGCTGACATCCCTTCTGGCTCCAGATCCTGCTTGCTGTTCCACTACATTGATCCCTGACTTCTGCTTGGCTGACTATCTGTTTTCAGTTACTGAACTTTGGCTATGTTTTGACTAAGTTTGTTCTTTACTTAATAATACTTTTATTATTAAACAAGTGTGTTTTTACTGTACTTATGTCTTGGCCTGATTTCATGGTTTCTGATAGTAGGTGAAGGACATGAATTCAGAAGATGCAGTCAATCCACTTGTTGGTAATATTTTTTTCCAGATTGTATGAACTGGATCACCGCACGGATCAGTTTGTCATGGGAGGTTTCTCTATGGGAGACGCAAAAACATGTTGTCTTGAGCTACCCTGAGTTTGTGACTTTGTTTAAAAGGGTATTTGATGTTCCTGCATGCTCTGCTTCTGGAGCCAAGTGCCTCATGCCTATCCAACAGAACTGTTGACGACTACGCCATTTAATTCCGTACTCTGGCAGCAGAGGTTGCGTGGAACAATGAGGCCCTCATTTTTTTTGGTCTCTCGGATACCATAAAGGATGAGATAGCAGCCCAAGATATACCCACTGAGCTGGAGAAGTTGATCCCATTTGCCATCCTCATTGACTCCATACTGTTTTAAGGAGCGCTTGCGTAAGCCTCCTGTACGTTTTCCTCCGAGCTTAGCAGTCCCACCTGTGCCTCCTGGTACCAAGTCAGTGAAGGTGAACCCTTTGGTTTCACACATCTCTGTGGATGAGAGAGCATTTAGGAGGAGGGAGAGATTGTGCCTTTATTGGGGCCAGGCAGGTCACTTTTTGAAGTCTTGTCCTAACCGTCCAGGGTACACCTTGGGAAGGCGTTGAAAAGACCTTAGGTGGCGGCGTTTCATCCCCAGTTATCCAGAAGGATAAGCCCCTGGTTTTGGTCACCCTTTCTTGGGCTGAGTTGTCCGTCGAGATACAGTCTCTAATTGACTCTGGAGCTGTAGGCTTGTTCAGTGATGCTGTCTTTGTATCAAAGCACTCTATTCCGCTGCAGCTGCATGACACTCCACTTGCTATTGAGGCTCTTGACAGGAGACCTCTACAGCCTGCCCATGTGACTCATGAGACGGTTCCGTTGTCCATGTCCATAGGGGCTCTTCACCATGAGATAATCCAATTTCAAGTTATTTCCTCACCTAAGTTTCCTTGGTTACAGAGGCACAACCCCTCTTTTGATTGGCTCCATGCTGAGGTTCTCTCCTGGTCACCACAATGCAATGAGACATGCTTCCAGAAGGAAGCCTAGGTCCTGGGCACCTCTTCACTCTCCTCCCTGCCGGAGGAGTACTGTGAGTTTAGCGATGTCTTTGACAAAGATCAAGCCGGTAGTTTGCCTCCACACCGGCTGTATGATTACACAATTGACCTTCAACCTGGTGCCATACCCCCTCGTGGCCGTGTTTACCCTTTGTCAGTCTTGGAGGATAAGCCCATGGAGGAGTATGTTACTTTCTCAAGGTTTTATACGCAAATCCTTGTCTCCTGCTGGTTTCTTTGTGAAGAAGAAGAGTGGTGAACTGAGACCTTGTATTGATTGTAGGGGTCTCAATTGTTTCACGATTAATAATGCCTATCCGATTCCATTGATTACGGAATAATTTGACTGCCTCAAGGGAGCAACGGCTTTCACAAAGCTTGATTTGAGAGGAGCATACAATCTCATGAGGATTAAGGAGGGCGACGAGTGGAAAACTGCATTTAATACCAAAACAGACCATTATGATTACCTCGTAATGCCTTATGGCCTTTGTAACGCCCGGCAGTTTCCAGGAATTTATTAACAATGTCCTCCGAGATTTGTTGCAGTTGTATGGTGGTTTTTCCTCGATGATATGCTCATATTTTCTAAGTCCCTGGAGAGCCACCACACAGATGTCTGTTGTGTGCTTCAGAAACTGAGAGAGCAATCTCTATTGTAAACTGGAGAAGTGTAAGTTCCATCTTGAACAGGTTAAATTCAAATTTCCACTGCTGGTTTTTCCAATGGACCCAAAGAAACTTTTGGTAATTCTACAGTGGCCCTGACCCATGGGTTTGCATCCTCTGCACCATTTTCTGGGCTTTGCCAACTACTATCAGAAGTTTATTCGTAACTTTTCGTCTCTGGTCAAGCCCCTTACTGATATGACCAAAAAGGACGGTAACCTACAGAGTTTGCGCCCTTCTGTCTCAACGTCTTACCTCTGAGAGTGCTATGCATCCTTTCGGCTACTTTTCCAAGAAATTGTCACCTGCGGAGCGCAATTACGAGATTGGTGACTGAGAGCTGTTGGCGATCATTTTAGCACTGAAAGAATGGAGAGAACTCAAAGGAACCACTGTGTCGGTCCTCGTTCTTACTGTCTATAAGAATCTCAAATTCTTGTCAGAGGCTAAACGCCTCTCTCCCAGAAGGGCGCGATGGGCTCTTTTCTTGTTCAGTTTCAACTACATACCCAGTACTAAGAATGTAAGAGCTGATGCCTTGTCACAACTGTTTTTCTCAACTTCCAAGTTGGAGTAGGTTCTGGTTCCTGTGATTCCTCCTGATAGTTTCATAGTTAGTAAGGTTGAATAAAGACACCAATCCATCTAGTTCAACCTGAGTGAGTGTCTACAATTGTCCCTATCCCTGTACATTGCACACTCACATCTGTCCCTACCCTCAAGAGGCCTAATTTTTGGACAGAAGCCAGTTAACCTACCTGCATGTCTTTGGATCGTGGGAGGAAACCGTAGTACCCGGAGGAAACCCACGGAGGCACAGGAAGAACATTCAAACTCCAGGCAGGTAGTGTCGTGGTTGGGATTCAAACCAGCGACCCTTCTTAATGCTAGGTTAGAGTGCTAACCACTACACCACTGTGCCGCCCTGATCTTTGGCTATGGTTCTCACCAGTCTCACTTCTCCTTTGGGTGACAAAATTCTTTCTGCTCAGGTCCATTCTCCTCCTGAAAAATCTTGTGACCGCTGCTTTGTTCCAGAGAGTCTCCATACTGCCGTGCTCTAGACTTACCATTCCCCCAAGGCTGCTGGCCGCCCTGGGAAGAATCAACTCTTTTGGGCCATTTCCCAACAATTTTGGTGGCCCAGTCTACGTGCTGATGTAACTGCCTTCATAGCGGCCTGTTCTGTGTGTGCTCAGATTAAGACTCCACGACACCTTCCAATGGGCCTCCTACAACCCATACCCAGTGGAGAGAGGCCCGGGACACCCACCTGTCTATGGATTTCATTGTGGAGTTAGCCAACTACCAGGGCAACACAGTTATTTTTATGGTGGTTGACCAGTTCTCAAAGATGTGTCATTGTATTCCAACTAAGAAGTTGCCTACTTCTAAGGAACTGGCTTCCATTTTTGCTCTGGAGATCTTTCGATACATGGGCTACCCAAGGTGATTGTCTCAGACAGGGGTATTCAGTTTGTCTCCCAGTTCTGGGGATCCTTTTGTGCACAGCTGGGAATTCAGCTTGCTTTCTCTGCATATCACCCACAGTTTAATGGGGCCACAGAATGAGCCAATCAGTCCCTGGAGAAATTCCTATGTTTTATATTTCTGACCATCATAACAACTGGTCAGACCTATTACTATGGGCAAAGTTTGCTCACAACAGTGGTTTGAATTCTCTTTCCCAATTGTCCCCATTTTATAGTGAATTATGGTTTCCAGCCTTCCATGTTGCCTGGCTCGTATGTTCCGCAGAATATTCCTGCTTTAGAGGAACATCACCGTGGTCTTCGTTCCACTTGGGCACAAGGCCAGGAGGCTTTGCAACATGCTGATAGGTACAGACTCCATGCTGACCGCAGACGCCTGCCTGCACCTTCCTACCAGGTTGAGGACAGGGTCTGGTTGTCATTTCACAACCTCCGACTTTGTGTTCCCTCAATGAAATTCGCACCTCGGTTTATTGGGCCTTTCAGTATTCTTTGCAGGATTAACCCAGTGGCTTACGCATTAGACCTTCATTTTAATATGCGCATTTCAAATGTATTTCATGTCTCCTTATTAAAACCTTTGGTCTGCAACCGCCTTACCACCTTGGTGCCACATCCTCACCCTGTATAGGTTGAGAACCATGAGGAGTATGAAGTACAGTTCATTGTTGACACCCGTAGGTTCCGTGGCCGTGAGCGCATACAGTACCTGGTGCATTGGAAAGGGTATTGTCCAGAGGAATGCTCTTGGGTCTCATCCTCGGATGTATGTGCCCCTGTCCTCCTCCATGATTTCCATAGACATTTTCCACACAAGCCTGGTGGTGCTCCGAGGGGGAGGGGTCATTGAGGGGGTACTGTCAGGGCTGGGCTCAGCCCTTCCTTATCTGAGCTAGTTGCTCAGCTGTCAGCTAATTGCCAGCTCCTATCTCTCCACAGTTACTCAGCTGTTGATGATATCCTGCTCGTCAGTCCTGCCTACTTAAGCCGTCCAGTCCAGAGGAGCTCTGCCTTCGTCTTGGTCAACATCACAGAAACTATCTCCTGTGATCCTGTTCAAGACTTGCTTTGCTGACATCCCTTCTGGCTCCACTACATTGATTTCTGGCTTGGTTGACTATCTGTTCCGGTTACTGAACTTTGGCTATGTTTTGACTGTTTTTTTTTTTTTTTTTACTTTTATTATTAAACAAGTGTGATTTAACTGTGCTTCTGTCTCAGCCTGATTTCATGGTTTCTGACACAACCATTCTGGGTTATTCCCTATATCACAGAGATGGGGAGAGTAGGAATAAGGGAGGGTTATGCCTGTATATGAAGAATGATGTGTTTTGGACATCATCTGAGGGACTCAGATGATGTCCATTAACGGACGAAACGCGTCAGGGTAACGATACAAGGACGCACCATAATAAGAAGGTTAGAGGTACACATTCGATTGTATGCCCATTGCTGTCCAGGGGAAGGTGATCCAGTGGATTATGCTGTGATAATAATCTGAATTTGCCTGACTTTGAATTTTTGTTTGTGAGTGTATTCTTTGTTGTATTTAAATAAATCAGAGTGTTTTACGGTATCACACTATATATATCTTTTGATTTCCCATTCACGTTACAATCATTGGAACTGTTGAAGTAACAGATATAACCATGATCTAAGGGAGGATGATGTAAAGAAAGGACCGCGCTGTGTATATGTGACGTGCTGATTAGATCTATATATTCCGGTAAGAGTTTGACCAAAAGGGGATTTCTTTCCACCAATCACTAAGAACCCCCGTTTGCTGAAACCACGTGTGGAGGTGTGATAAGATGAACGGTGGCGGTGATTAATCTGTTCCAACGCTAAAGAGACTACCGTATATACTCGAGTATAGGCCGACCCGAATATAAGCCGAGGCCCCCAATTTACCCCCAAAAAAACTGGCAAACTTATTGACTCGTGTATAAGCCGAGGGTGAGACATGCCTGTCCATCCCTGTGTGTGTG
Organism: Lithobates pipiens; assembly: GCF_037356315.1. NCBI lineage: Eukaryota > Metazoa > Chordata > Amphibia > Anura > Ranidae > Lithobates > Lithobates pipiens. The sequence continues at coordinate 211,254,846 of NW_027507758.1, forward strand.
TCCGTCCATCCCTGTGTGTCCGTCCATCCCTGTGTGTCCGTCCATCCCTGTGTGTCCGTCCATCCCTGTGTGTCCGTCCATCCATCCCTGTGTGTGTGTGTGTCCATCCATCCATCCATCCCTGTGTGTGTGTGTCTCCATCCATCCATCCATCCATCCCTGTGTGTGTGTGTCTCCATCCATCCATCCATCCCTGTGTGTGTGTGTCTCCATCCATCCATCCATCCATCCCTGTGTGTGTCTCCATCCATGTGTGTGTGTGTGTGTGTGTGTGTGTGTGTGTGTGTGTGTGTGTGTGTGTGTCCAGCCTACCTTTGTCCCGAGCCTCCGTCCCGTGCCTTGCCTCCTTGCCTCCGTCCCGTGCCGTGCCTTGCCTCCTTGCATCCGTCCCGTGTCGTGCCTTGCCTTGCCCCCGTCCCGTCCCGTCCCGTGCCGTGCCTTGCCTTGCCTCCGTCCCGTGCCCTCTTCGTCGGCGGCCATTGTAAAGTTCAAAAGCTGCGCCGCCGCCTTCGCCTGTGATAGGCGGAACACTGAATTTCCCAGCAGCCTGTGTTCCGCCTATCACAGACGTCGTATCATCCTCGTCCGTAGTACGAGGATGATACGATGTCCGTGATAGGCGGAACACAGGCTGCTGGGAAATTCAGTGTTCCGCCTATCACAGGCGAAGGCGGAGCCGGAGGCGCGGCTTTTGAATAGAATGGCCGCTATCTGTCTGCTCGACACGCTGATCGAGCGGGCAGACAGCGATGACTCGAGTATAAGCCGAGGGGGGCACTTTCAGCCTCAAAAAAGAGGCTGAAAATCTCGGCTTATACTCGAGTATATACGGTATTTGTTTGAAATGTGGGACTTTACTCTCCTGGAATGAATTGTGGCCTGTACAGACAGGCAACATTGGTGCAGTGCCTCCTGCAGTGACATTGTGTTGGATTTTGGGAGAAGAGTAATAAAGGGGAGAGTTTAAATATTCTCACCCGGACTGTATAATAATATCGTATGTGGTTGTACAGTGTATGATATATGTAACGGTCATACACATTTATACACACTTTATAATTTGAACATCTTATGATTTGATTGTTTTTACAGCAAAGTTGCACTGTTATATAGCGCTGCTTACCAGGGTACCAGTGGTAGTCTGTGGCTGTATGGTCACTGATTACCTATTCTGGTACATGGTACAATCTTTTTGCAGTACTGGACCTACTGATTACAAAGCATACAGACCTGATTGCGGATGTGGAAATATGGGGCAATTTCGGAAACAGCCACCACAGGTCAATTCAAAAAAGGAAACTGTAAAGGAGGGCTATGGACTTTCTAGGCACTATTACAAAGAATTTCTTATTAAAAAGGTATATATTTTTATATTAAAATAGCATTTACATAAATAAATATAAAAAAAGTCATAAACAGTCAAAGAGTTCATCAACAAACGATGTTACCACTATTAGTATCATAGTCATAATATAGTTACTAAGAGACAAAGGGTATTTTCTTCAATGATAGGTAATCCAAGACTTTGATATAATAGACAAAATACCGGAACATCAGAGATGACAAAATGCTGATGCTGGATTCGTGCTCGACATGTTTTGCGTACCTTTACGCTTCTTCTGGAGTAAATTTATGACTAGTTATTAAACAAAAAACAACAAAAATTATTTGATATGAAAAAATTATTATATTACAGTATCACATTTTATAGAAAAAATAGAAAAAGCGACCTGGACAGTCTAGGCTAAAATTATGTAGAGGCAGGGGCGTGGCTTGACCTCGGGACGGAATGGACGCTTAAGAGCTGAGCTCCTGCCGCGATTCGGTCCTCTAGCTGTTGGGAAAGCCTAATCGTGCACTGAAACATCAGCGATTATGGGCACAGCCTCGAGGACATCCTCCGCTTCCTGATCTCGTTCGCTGAGAAGACAACGTGGCAGCATCAGCCAGAATTTACCAGAGCTGTTTCGTACGCAGAGGGACAACATGGCGACTTCCCGCCACACTCCCACACAGACCCCTGCTTCCACATCGCCGAGCGCGCTACAAAACATGGCCCTGTTGGACCAGGGAAATCAAGTGAACGCACTCCAACAACACCCGAGTCTGATGGATTTAATAACGGTGGCGGCAGACATCAAGGAGACCCTATCAGCCGCCATAGCGGACTTGCGGTTAGACATACATTGCTGTCAGAGTGCAGGATGTGGAGCAACGAACGACACAACATGAGACGATCCTCCGCAAGGTTACTCACAAAATAGACACCCATACCCTACAATTAAGAGATCTCCAACGCCATCAGGAAGATTTGGACAACAGGGGGAGGCGCCACAATATCCGGATGAGAGGCCTGCCGGAGTCGGTGGATACTGAACAACTAGAGGCAACGGTTACTAATCTGTTTAATGACCTCCTGGACAGAGCGGCACAAACACCTGTGGCCTTTGAAAGGATCCATAGAGCATTGCGACCCAAAGGCTGCGAAATGGATCCCCCAAGAGATGTTGTTTGCTGCTTGGTGGATTACAGATTGAAGGAGGATATACTGCGAAAAGCACGCAACAGGATTCAAATCTCACACGGCAGTGCTACGATTCATATCTATCAGGATCTGTCGGGCATCACACTACAACACCGAAGGGACTTGCGCCCGCTTCTTGATATGCTACGTGCGAAGGGCATACAATATAAATGGAAGTTCCCATTTGGACTAGCAGCTACTCATCGCGGTCGCACTGCTCTACTCCGTGTACCAGAAGAACTTCCCTCATTCTGTGACACCCTGGACATCCCGCTGGTAGACGTCCCCAACTGGTATGCTGCCTTCCGCACTCGTCGCCATTCCAGCAGAGAGAGAGCACAGGAGGAACCGATGGACGCACAAAACAGCAGGTATCAACGGCGCAGATCCACATCAAGGAGTAGATCATACCGCTCGCGGAGAGACTCCCATGCTCGGAGTAGCCCTGCGGAATCACCGCGCTCCAGACGCGCTAGAAGGGATGCAGAACCTTACTGGGATCACTCACCGGGACTGTAACTGTACAGATAAGTGCTTTCTTTAAACAGCTCCACCACCAGGGACACTAACTTTCAGAATACTGGCCCTCAACTGCTCTATTGCTTCTTTTTCACACAGCCGTTCCCCCTCCTATAGAGTAAAGCTGCTAACAGGCTTGGACTGAGATAAGATTAGATAATACGTTCGTAGTTAAGCCTACGTTATCGTTCCCCTAGGCCACTGTATCACCCACGATTGTCATAGATTGCATTAAACAACAACACGATTTTATGCAACAATAACCGAATCGCAGCCGCAATACCATTGAGGCCCAGTTTTTATGTATTGTCCCTAGCACGGTGTTCTCATCATACTAAAACTATACACATGCCCTCAGTTTGTAACTGGATATGTACTGTTTGCGGAGGTGTAGGTACTACAAACATTACCATAAAGAATGAGAATTCCCCAATATTCGATAAGTAAACACATTTGGGGAAGTAAGGAAGACTTATGCCGCTTACTAATCTTTAACCCTGTTTTTTCAGCGGGATAGAGCCGCAAAGTTCTAAGTTTAAGCGGTCAGAGTACTATGTTCGAATTGCCTCCCCGGGCTTACCTTCCATTTCATTTTAGTTCATTTAATCTCTTATCCACGTTAGGCTTGGGATTTTATTTTATGTTTTGTATATTCTAGATATATCTTGTTCGTTAGCTTCTACTCTATATTACAAGTTTACCAATGTTATCTTTACCTAACTGAATTCCTTAAAAAGCGTATGAGTGTGCTTTCCTCCAATATAGGAGTCTATATACTATAACACTGTTTATTTCTATATCGGAGACATTCACATATTCAACTAACTTTCGGGCTGATAGTGAGAGCACAGTTCGGGATAAAGTTGATCGAGAGGAGGTGAACCCATAGGGGGACTGATAACCCGCTTCCCTTGATAACAACTTTATTCATACTCTTTCTTTGGACCGGACGCCGGCCATATATGTAGATTGTTGACTCCACCCTTCCTGAGCGATCTGGTTCAACCCCACCATGGTAGTGTGGACAGAGGTATCTTGCTGACAGCGGGACACTCTCTGTTCAGACACCGTACTTTTCCCAGACATCTTCACTCTCCATAGATCCTATCGTAATTTCCGACCACAACCCGATTTCGATCACCCTATCTTTCCCTACAAGACCTGTGAAACCTTTTACATGGCGACTGGACAATTCTTTATTAAGCGATCTAGATGCGGTACACAAACTAAACTCTAGCCTTACACATTATTTTGACGAAAATGCCTCTCCCGAAACTCACCCGCTAACAAGATGGGCGGCACATAAATGTGTGATTCGGGGGAGAATTTATCTCCCTTACGGCAAGAAGACGGAAAGACAGAGTAACCCGAATTGACATGCTATCAAAGAACATTCATTCTTTAGAATTGCTACATAAACAAACATTAGTGGAAAACACTCTACATTCATTACAAAAAGCCAGACTGGATCTCCTGGAAGAATTAGGGATACCAATTAGAAGGAAATATATACTTATGCAACGAAACTACTATGAATTTCGCAACAAAACAGGGAAATTTTTAGCAAGGGCAATCCAAAAAAAGAAAGCGATGTCAACAATACATCACATAGTCGATCCAAAAGGTAACAAGATAGAATCCCCGTCTGGCATACTGGAACAGTTTAAAAACTTCTATTCTAACCTCTATAATCTCCCACACCACCCCTCATCAGGAACACACCAAGATAGACTTAAAAAGGTTACAGAGTTTTTAGAAGACAATTGTCTAGGGAGTATTCCTGAAGAAGTGGCCATGGATTTAGAGAAACCGATAACGAAAGAGGAGGTCTTAGCCGCCCTTAAACAGCTTAAACCGGGTAAAAGTCCTGGCCCAGATGGCCTATCTACACTTTATTATAAAACTTTTTCGGACACTCTGATCCCACACATCATTGACACATTCAACAACCTTCCTAGCTCTCCCACGCTCCACATGGAACTTCACGAAGCACACATCACAATGATACCGAAACCAGGGAAGGACAAATCTCTAGTCCCCAATTACAGGCCCATTTCACTTATAAACGTAGATATGAAGATCTATGCAAAAATTATAGCAAATCGCATTCTCCCCTTACTCCCCTCCCTGGTTTCTCTAGATCGGGTAGGTTTCATTCCAGGATGCGAGGCGCGTGATAACACGCTGAAGGCGATTAGTGTTCATCAGTGGCTGTCCACGTCTCACACCCCGAGCTTCTTTCTTTCGTTGGATGCGGAGAAGACGTTCGACAGAGTGGCGTGGGATTACATGTTGGCAACCCTCAGGAAAATGGGCTTCAAAGAACGTACCTTGCAATATATTATGCCCCTCTACTCATCCCCCATAGCCAGAATTAAGGTTAATGGTCACCTGTCAGATGCCTTCTCCCTGTCCAACGGAACTAGACAGGGATGTCCCTTGTCTCCAATCATATTTATTTTAACGCTCGAACCCATGCTTCATAAACTCCGAACAAATGCGGCTATTAAAGGGATCCACATAAAAGACGAGATATACAAAGTGGCAGCGTATGGCGACGATATTCTTTTGTTTCTCTCGGACCCGATAACCACTATACCCAATTTACTCCAAGACTTCACTCAGTTTAATGCGATAGCGAACTTCCAAATTAATTTCAATAAGTCGAAAGCCCTTAATGTTACCTTACCTGATACGGTGCTAAATCAATGTCGAACAAACTCTCCATTTAGTTGGGAAAAACATGCCATCACATACTTAGGAATTCAATTACCGACCAAATTGTCAGATCTTTATCCCCGAAATTACCTACCATTATTAAACTCCATTAGGACAAATCTGCAGAACTGGAACAAACCTACAATCTCCTGGTTCGGGAGAGCCGCGATTTTAAAAATGAATGTCCTCCCAAGATTCCTGTATCTCTTACAAACGATACCAATTACCCTTCCTCCCACTTTTTTCGCTACCTTTAAAACTCTTTGCTCCCAATTCTTGTGGGCTAACAAACACGCGCGCATAAAGTGGGAGAAATTGACTCTTCCCAAATTGCAAGGTGGAATGGGAATTCCAGCTCTGCGAAAATATCAATGGGCATGCCAATTGACCAGAATTGTGGATTGGCATGTTCATAGACAAGACAAAGCGTGGGTTGTACTTGAGGAGGCATTCGCTCACACCCCGATACATCTCCTCCCGTGGATAAACACTAACTTTGCCCCGACTACACTCACATCTCACCCTTTGATAGGCACTACACTTCATACTTGGAAAACGGTATGCCACAAAATAAAAATTTCTTCTACACTCGGCCCGCTTACCACACTAGAACATAACCCAGTTTTTCCTCCAGGTATTCAAGCCAGATGTACCACTGCTGATTCCAACAGGGAATTCATGAGAGCAGGGTTATTTTTTGACAAAGGACAAATGCTCACCTTTCAATCCCTTTTGACTAAATTCCCAGATAGGAAAATACCTATATATAATTTTCTTCAAATCAGACACTTTCTGCTCAATAAGTATCCCGTAACTACGTGGTGTAGGGAATTGACTTCTTTTGAAACACTCTGCACTAGGAAAACACAAGAGACATTTAATTTCTGAACTTTACGCTCTCCTCTTCCCTACAACAAATTACTTAGCTGATCCAGTACATGAAAGGTGGGTGACAGATCTGAGACTGGAATTATCACAGGATAATTGGGACAATATATTGACAAATATAAACAAAGGCTCTAGAAATGTGTCAGTACAAGAAAATGGCTTTAAACTCTATTCACGGTGGTATAGAACCCCGGACATTTTACACAAATGCTACCCTACGTCACCCTCTCTATGCTGGAGATGCGGGGAAGCAGTAGGAACACTCTTACACATTTGGTGGGATTGTCCCGTCCTTAGACCGTACTGGAAGGCCATACACCAATTAATTTCTAACATAAAGACCTTTACACCGGATTTCACTCCAGCACAATACTTACTCCATCATACATCCATGCCTCAAAGCCACTATAGGAAATCCATTGTAATACACCTAGTCAATGCAGCTAAAATGTGTATTCCTACTTTGTGGAAATCAACCACAATGCCCAGTATTAATGATTGGATAAGAAGAGTGAGAAAGATAATGGAAATGGAAGAAATTACCCACCAACTCCATGACACATCACCCAAATTCACCAACACTTGGGCATGTTGGTTACATTTCCAAACGTCTGCGGAGTACAAAAGACTACTCAATAATTAATAGTTTGACCTGAGGGGAGCATTCACTGGGACTTTTTGAGGTCTTCTTAGTATACGGAAAAAGCATTGTAATGTTCTTTTGAAGCGAATACATACTCACTCCCCTACCTTCCTCCCATACTTCACCTTTTTGTCCCCCCCCCACCTGAATAGTATTGAAGATTGCTATTTATGTTGCCTTTATGATCATACCAGTTACTGATTACAATCAGTATGAAATTGACAAGTTGTCAGCTGGGTCTCAATACCTGGCTAATCGGGCCACACAATAATGCATAATCCATATAAAAGCTTTTCTCATCCGCATAGAGGAAATATGACTCTCACTGTTAGTATGGCTTCCACCCCTTGAGGGAGGGAGTAAGGAAAGATCAAGCAAACACCATCTGATAATTTATCCGTTACATCCCGGATTCGATATAGACAAGACAACTACTGGTCATGTTACAGGACCAGGCTCATTTAGGAAAACATGTCAGGGGTTTCGGACAGCAACAAGACAGTTAAGTTAAGTTAAGAAATACTGTTAAGATATCTTTGTTTTACAACAACTGTTACGCATTATTTGGTCTTACAACGGTCTGGATTACGTTGTATAGAATTATCTTATAACAGACGAAGGAATGTCCACTATAAGACAATCCTCTTGTTTTTATTTCTATCTACAAAGTTTTAACCTTCTGTTTCGTGTGTAACAAATGACATGTACCTACTGCTTATGCTGTATGCTTATAATCTCTTAATAAAAATATTCTTGAAAAAATGAAAAAAAAATTATGTAGAGGCACACAATTTGGAATAGCTTATAAGGGGGCACTATGGGGGCACACGTAATAAGATAAAAAAGGTCTACATGTAAAATAAAATAAAAATATTAAAAATATTATAATAATAATAATATATTATTACCCTCTACGGATATAGATCTGCAAAATCCTAGCAAGACGAGGGTAGCCACATATCTATTATGTTTCTCCAGCCAGAAAAGGAGAAGCTCAAAAGGGGGAGGAAAACTTGGTATGGAGAACCAAACGTGTTTATAGTAAATTGAAACCAGCAAGGCAGAGATTAAATAAAATTCCCTAAAAAATAAAAACAGTTTTAACCCCTCGTCTTGCTAGGATTTTGCAGATCTATATCCGTAGAGGGTAATAATATATTATTATAATTTTTTATTTTTTATTTTATATGTAGACCTTTTTTATCATATTACGAGTGCCCCCTTATAAGCTATTCCAAATTGTGCGCCTCTACATCATTTTAGCCTAGACTGTCCAGATTTCTTTTTCTATTTTTTCTATAAAATGTGGTACTGTAATATAATATTTTTTTCATATCAATTTGTGGTTGAACTGGATGGACTTGTGTCTTTTTTCAACCTATGTAACATAAATAAGTCGCCAGAACCAGATGGGTCCTCAAGGAACTCAGCCAGGTCATAGCTAGACCATTGTTCCTAATTTTTATGGACCGTTTACTGACTGGAATGGTGCCAGCTGATTGGATAAAAGCCAACGTGGTACCAATATTTAAAAAAGGGCCAATATTTATCCCTAAAATCTATTGACCAGTCAGCCTAACATCAATAGTATGTTAGCTAATTGAGGGGATCATAAGCAACTATAGCCAGGATTTTAGTAATGAAAATAGTATCATTAGTGGTGATCAGAATGGATTCATTAAGCATCCTTCTTAGACCAGTCTATTAACGTTCTATAAAGACGTGGGCTGCCATCTAGATAAAGGAATACCTGTGGATGTTGTGTATCTAGTTACAAGCAAACAGATCAAAGGTGAGGATGGTTACTTTTAATAGCCATTCAAACCCCTTTGTGTCAACTTGTGTGCATGTTATCAGGCCAAAATCACAAGGGTATCTAAACTTTTGATCAGGGTCATTTGGGTAGTTTCTGTTGTCATTATGATTTAAAACGAGTAAACACAGTTGATTGATAATAAATGGCTTCAGCCAAACACTAACCATGAAGACCAAGTCAACCTGTCATTGGCAGCAGAATAAAGAAGGTTCTAGAGTGGCCATCTCAGTCTCCTTACCTCAATATAATTGAGCCACTCTTATCTGATGGGGAGATCTCAGACTTGCAGTTCATGCAAGACAGCTCAAGAATTTACAGGAACTGGAGGCTTTTTGTAAAACGGAATGGGCAGCTTTATCATCTGAGAAGATAAAGAGCCTCATCCATTAATACCGCAAAAGACTTCAAGCTGTCATTGATGTTAAAGGAGGCAATACACGGTATTGAGAATTGGGGTATGTAAACTTTTTATCAGGGTCATTTGGGTATTTTCTGTTGCCATTATGATTTAAAAACAGTAAACACAGTTGATTGATAATAAATTACTTCAGCCAAACATGAGTAAAAGAAAAGTTTTTGTGTTATTCATATTCTCTGAAAAATGGCCAAGAAATCATAAGTTCTGCTAGGATATGTAAACTTATGAGCACAACTATACATGGAAAATGTAGAAAAATTTTATTAATTCGGGTGCTAAAGATATGAACACAATTTACTCACTTGGGGAGAACCACTGGGAGAATGTAGGATGGAAAGGGACCTGGGGGTCCTAGTAGATGACAGGCTCAGCAATGGCATGCAATGCCAAGCTGCTGCAAGCAAAGCCAGTAGAATATTGGCATGCATTAAAAAAACAAAAAAAAACAAAGGGTCTCACTTCAGAGAAAACGATAATTCTCCCACTCTACAGAATCTGGTTCGGCTGAATCTTGAGTATGCTGTCCAGTTCAGGGCACCAGTCCACTGGAAGGATGTGCTGTAACTGGAGAGAGTCCAGAGAAGGGCAACACACCTAATAAAGGAACTAGAGGATCTCAGCTATGGGGAAAGACTAAAAACATTGAACTTATTCTCTCTGGAGAGGAGACACTTGAGAAGGGGATATGATAGTGATGAACAAATATTGTACTGGTGACCGTAGCTTAGGAAAAAAAAATTTTTGTGAAAGGAAATTTAAAAAGACATGTGGTCATTCACTGAAATTGAAAGAGAAGCAGTTCAACTTTTTTTTTTTTTTAAAGGGTACATTATATTTAGTTTCTTAATAATAAAGTACAATTACATTACTCAGTGCTGACATACAACTAGTGTCTAATGTACAACAAACAGTAATAATTTAGTAGTATATGTTTACAGTATGTGAGTTATATCTTTTGTGTACTGCGTCTGAACAATAAAGTAGAACTAATATAACGTTATTTGCCTCAGTTCGTGTTCCTTACTTATTAAACCATATGCATACTAAAACATCATATGCCATGTCTCTGCCTGTGAGGTCCACTCTGCTGCATTTTCCTAGTCCTTACATTTCCATACCCCCCTTCATCTGTTATCACATGCCAATGTCTCCTGATGTGTATTTTATCCATCCTGCCCACACTTTCTCAAACTTCTTGGGGCATCTTCTAGCCACGTAGGTCAATTTATACATTGGCAGCGCCTTATTAATAAGATCTACCGAAGTTTAAAGAGATGGCAGAATCGGATTCTTCCATCTGAGAGCCAACGCCTTCTTGGCATAGTAAAAGCAGTTTAACTTTAAACTGCATAGAGGGTTCTTTACTGTCAGAGCGGTAAGGATGTGGAATTCTCTTCCACAAGCAGTGGTATCAGCAGGGAGCATCGATGGTTTAAAAAAAAACCTCTTAGATGGGTACCTTAACGATCACAAAATACAGGGATATACAATGTACTATTGACATAAACACAAGCACACTCACACACCACAGGGAGAACTGGATGGACTGGTGTCTTTTTTCAACCTTACTAACTATGTAAGGTGAACCAATTCTATGTGAGGATGAAGTACAGTAGCTTAAAAAGTCGTTAAATTCCCATTGGGTTTGATCCTGCTCCATTAGAAATGTACACACAATCTCAATGCCCTGCTCGTGAGGGATTATTTCACTGCATTTCGTACACGTTTGTCCTTAGGTTGGCTATGGCTGTGAATACAGGCCCCGTAATATTTGAGTGATTACTGCTGTGATACCCGCGATCTAGGCATTTTGAAGTGAGGTATGTGTTATGCCGCGTACACACGAGCGGACTTTTCAACATCCAAAGTCCGACGGACTGAGTCCGTCAGACTACTCGATCGTGTGTGGGCTGCAACGGACTTTTGATTCACCAAAGTCTGACGGACTTTAGAATATGGAACATGCTTCAAATTTTTCCGACGGAACTCCGTCGGACCCAGTTCCGATGTAGAAGTCCGCTCGTCTGTATGCTGTTCCGACAGACCTAAAACGACGCATGCTCTGAAGCAAGTACGAGACGGAAGTGCTCGGTCTTGTAAAACTCCAGTTCGTATTGGAAGTAGCACATTCGTCATGCTGCAAATTCTGTGCTCGTTTAAATGTAGCGCATCTTCTTTATAATGCTAGAAGAACGAAGTCTTTATTTATAATGCTAGAAGAACGAAGTCTTTATTTATAATGCTAGAAGAACGAAGTCTTTATTTATAATGCTAGAAGAACGAAGTTGCTTTGCTGCTCATATTCACTCACAGAGTTCTCACAAAACACATTTCTGTCTTATTTCTCCTCATCTCATGAATGATCTTGTTTTTATTTTAAAGCCCCATCTCATTAATATATATATTTTTTTTTTTGTAATTTTTTCCTCCATATTTTTCGTATAATTCTTTACCATTTTTTTTCTTGTGATCTCCATATTTAATTATTCTGTCAAGTTAACACCAAAAACGTTTTTTTTTTTTTGTGTGTTTTTCATTACCACAATAACCTTTTTATTTTTATTCTGGTGACAAGTTACCACAATAACATTTTTATTTTGTTTGTAACCTCAAGGAGGTTAGTGTCCCTTGTTAATTTCACATTGTCTTTTAGAAATGTATTTGACCAAAAAACACATAGGCAATTATATTTTCAAACAAAAATATCCATTTATTTTGGTTCAACAAAAAAAAAAAAATGAAGGCAACACTGGAGAAACTTGTGACATTTGTGTAGCCTTTTGGCCCCAGGGCAAACATTAAACTCTGTGGAAAAGAAAATTCAAATATTCCGAAATACAATATGGTCCCAGAATCCCAGACATCAAGAGCAGCAGCAGATGGTATATATGTCCCCAGGCTGTGGTACAACAGGCTGCGTCTTTGGTCAGACCAGAGTGAAGCCAGGTCAGCACCTTCTTCTCTTCGCTCCACCCTTCACTGCACCCTTCCCTGCAGACTTCCCTGTAGCCTTCCTGGGAGGCTGTGTCTCCGGTGGTGTACTTGTGGCAGGAGGAGGAGGAGGAGGAGGAACTTGCTCCACAATATCGCTGGTGGCAGTTAATTCGCCACTCAGCCCCTTCTGCAACGCCAAGAAAATTAGTCTCTCACACTGGAGGCGTTGGCCCATCTCCAATTGCTGTAGACGGCTGGCGATGTAGCAGCCATAGGCCTCTTCAGCTTCAGGGGGGCTCTTTAACACATTAGTAGCCTCTCGAATTAGGCGCAGGGATTCCTCCTGTGTTACTGTCATTTTCTTAGGCCTTTTTGCTGGAAGACGGAGGGGAGGCACCTGTGATTTTGTCAGTCTTCTACTGGGCCCAGCCTCCTCCTGGCTGACAGTGGGCCCAGCCTCCTCCTGGCTGACAGTGGGCCCAGCCTCCTCCTGCCTGCCACTTTCCACACCTTCCTCCTGGCTGAGCTCATCCTGTGTATAAAAAAGGGACATTGTTTTAGTTTTTTGTTCATCAATCATAAACATTTTTCAGCTCCTGACTTCAAAATTCTGTTAATACATATAAAAGAGTATCATTATGACACCACTATTTCTTGTTTCTGCTGGTGACAAACATTTGTGGCTACTACTGTAAATTGATATGTCCAAATTTGTAGGTTTTTTTAACATCAATAATAGCGTTTAAATTCTAACATCTAGTTAACATCATTAATATTATGAATATCACTCTTTTTTGTAACAAAATACCTGGCTCCAGCTGGGTGCATCCGCTTCTTCCAGGATGGAAGGCTCCGCTTGCTCATCAGCCTCTGCTGAGGTGGAGAGAATGCTGCAGGGAAGGGTGGAGGGAAGAGTTGAAAGCGACTCCCTGGCTTTACACTGGTCGCCAATAAACCGTAGCTTGTGAAAGTACCACAGCCTGGGTACATACACAGCACCTGGTGCTGCTCCTGATACTTTGGATTTCTCGATTTTCTTATTCTCCTTTCGGTACATATTTCGCAATAATTGAATTTTCTTTTCCACAAAGTCCGCGTCTGCCTCTGGGATCCAAGGCTGCACAAATGTCACAAATTTCTCCAGTGTTGCCCTCCTTACTGGTTTATTATAATAATCAATGTGCTTGGCATGCCACAGATTTGTCAGCTCTTTGTATTTGTCTATAAATAGACTTAAAAATTCAGGATCCTTAAATTTATTATTCATTTTTCTGAAAGACAATACACAAGCCAAAAACAATAATGTTAGCTCAGACTCTCCTAATCTTAGCCCAATATAGACCCCAGGATCTGCCACTTATTTGGGGAATTTGTTTAAACTTACCTTCGTTTTGCTTGCTCCCAACTTCCGTTCCTATTTTCGCAAAAGAACATATGACATGTGATTTTTGTCGTTATATACAGTGCGTACGCGTAGAACTACGCCTGCGTTGCCCGCCCATGACGTTCTTTTAGTCAATTTCTTGTTTTCCCGCCCTTTTCTGCGCACATAACGTACGTACGACATGTGCATTTTGGCGTAAGATCCAGTGCGTACGCGTAGAACTACGCCTGCGTTGCCCGCCCATGATGTTCTTTTAGTCAAGTTCTTGTTTTCCCGCCCCTTTCTGCGCACATAACGTATGAAAGAACATACGACATGTGCATTTTGGCGTAAGATCCAGTGCGTACGCGTAGAACTACGCCTGCGTTGCCCGCCCATGACGTTCTTTTAGTCAAGTTCTTGTTTTCCCGCCCCTTTCTGCGCACATAACGTACGAAAGAACATACGACATGTGCATTTTGGCGTAAGATCCAGTGCGTACGCGTAGAACTACGCCTGCGTTGCCCGCCCATGACGTTCTTTTAGTCAAGTTCTTGTTTTCCCGCCCCTTTCTGCGCACATAACGTACGAAAGAACATACGACATGTGCATTTTGGCGTAAGATCCAGTGCGTACGCGTAGAACTACGCCTGCGTTGCCCGCCCATGACGTTCTTTTAGTCAAGTTCTTGTTTTCCCGCCCCTTTCTGCGCACATAACGTACGAAAGAACATATGACATGTGTATTTTGGCGTAAGATCCAGTGCGTACGCGTAGAACTACGCCTGCGTTGCCCGCCCATGACGTTCTTTTAGTCAAGTTCTTGTTTTCCCGCCCCTTTCTGCGCACATAACGTACGAAAGAACATACGACATGTGCATTTTGGCGTAAGATCCAGTGCGTACGCGTAGAACTACGCCTGCGTTGCCCGCCCATGACGTTCTTTTAGTCAATTTCTTGTTTTCCCGCCCTTTTCTGCGCACATAACGTACGTACGACATGTGCATTTTGGCATAAGATACAGTGCGTACGCGTAGAACTACGCCTGCGTTGCCCGCCCATGACGTTCTTTTCCAAGAATATTTCCCGCCCCCTTTTCTCTACGGTGCGCAGTAGGAGAAACATGGCGGAAACACAACAGGTGCTTGATATTAACGACTCCAGTAGTCACGAATCCCCGGAGCCACAAACGTCCCAATCCGGAAAGAGGAGATTTAAGGCCTCAAATATGGCATTTGAAGAGATGGTGGAGATGGTGGCAATCTTGCGAAGTAAGGATTATGATGGCAAGCATGGACCATACACCCATCCGAACTTGCGCAAGGCCAGAATCATGGGCAAAGTAGTTAAGACCCTGCACAATCGTTTTGGGGTACGACGGTCAAAAGACCAATTGAGGAAACGGTGGTCCGACCTTAAATTGAGGGAGCCGGATCAATACAGAAGGATCAAGAAAGTTCTTAAAAAAAGTAAGTACTTGTCGTGTGTTCCTATTTTATGATTATTGCATACTGATCCATATGCTTTACCTTTGTACAATGTAAAAAATTGCTGCTTTCATGTTGGATACAGTAATAATCGTATCGTTATTAACAAACCCTCGTAAGTTGTTCGTGGCAAACCTCGTTTATGATACAGGGTTTAATCCGCATTTTTTGGCTGTGTAATTTTTAGGACCCAAAAAAAGATTAGGACATTGTGGTTTAGATGTGTTTCAAAATACAATGGCTAGAAAAAAAACATTCAGTGTAATTGAAGGAGAGGACACTTGGCAGCTGTCTAAAAACACATCTGCACTCATGAGCAAAAGTGTGGGACACCAGAGAACATTTATTAGGGTAAACCACACGGGGTTCCTTGGTATACTTGGGGGGGGTGGTTGGGCAGGTGTGAAACTTGGGCAAACAAGAAAATTATTTTATTTTTTGGCAAAGTGAATTGATTTATCATGTCTTCACATTTTGCATCTCTTCATAAACCGACAATTGTACAAGACTTCTAATCAAGGTTTCATCTTCCTAGTTCTGGCCTTAAATATCTGTGTGCTAAAGTATACCTTTTTGTTTGTTAATTTCTCATAGGGGAGAAAAGACTCACAAAGCAGGATCCCAGGGACCGCCACCCTTGCCAGCATGAATGTGAGGTTAGCCCCATCCCCCCCGTGGATGTGCATGTGGAGGAAGGAGAGGTGGAGGAAGGAGAGGAGATGGGCACCACACCAGGTGAGTGTCTGACACCACAGCTTCAGGTAATCGATGTATACCTGCATATTTCAAAACACGTTTTTACATCTATTTTAGGTGATGTTCTGGTTGTGGAAAGGGACACATTTCCAAGCACCAGTGCCCCCCCCCCGAGGATGTCGAGGAAGGAGAGGTTGAGGAAGGAGAGGTGGAGGAAGTAGGGGAGATGGGTACCCCACCAGGTGAGTGTCTGACACAGCTTGTTGAAATCCATGTATGCCTGCATATTTTTTGACCCAATTCTTACCATCTATTGTAGGTGATGTTCTGGTTGTGGAAAGGGCCCCGTTTTCCAGTGACAGCGCACAAAGGCTTATTGGCCAGATAATGGGCTGGAATGGGGAAATAGATGCCATGCGAACTAGCCTGGATCTCATGAAGAATCAGATTGACAATATGCAGCAGGAAATGAAGAACATGATCGATATTTTGGGGAGAATATAATCTGTTTCTCCATAATATCGATCATGTTCTTCATTTCCCTTGTTTTAGTTAAAAGATTGTTACTTCCAAAATTTTAAATATTGTGGCTGATTGTTGTTACATTTTTCATATTTTTTTAAGAAAAAGAAAAACCAAAAAAAAAAATTTTTTAAAAAAATTATTCAAAAAAGGAAAATAAAAAATGTTTGGCAAAGAAAGTTAAATTAACCTAAAAAAAAATATATCAATAAATATTCAATGGCACATGTGAATGTGGCCAAATTCAAATTTTGAACAATCAACAATGTGTGGCGTATTCTTTCAATGCTCAATACCAGTTTGGGAAAAGTGATTTTGTGTATCCAGTGACAATGGGCCTTATTTAATTAAGGAAAATACACTTGGCACTACAAGTGCACTAGGATAACATAGGAGACAGCACAAACCAAAAGCAAGCAAGAAAACAAAATTCAGATTTGATGCTCTTTTATTATTTTTATGGTTTTAAAAATTAAATATTCTGTGGCATTGCAATGGCCCCCCTACCGTTAAAATAAGTGACATATCTTTGCCGAACTTCACGGGCACTTTGGGGTGCCAAGCCAGTACGGCCAGTATCCAGGCCTGTCAGAGATTCTGGACCAGGTCCAGCCTCAGGCATTATTGTTGATAAATAATTTATCGAGTTTTTATTTAAAAAATTGTGCAAAATGCAGCACGTAAGTACTACACGGTTCAGTTTGTATTCGGCTAGGTTAATAGGAGTCATAAAAACACGGAACCGGCTGGCCATTATTCCAAACGCATTTTCCACAACTCTTCTCGCTCTGGCCAGCCGGTAGTTGAAAACCCTCCTCTCCGGGGTGAGGGTTCTTTGGGGGAATGGCCTCATGACGTGGTCGTCCAGAGCAAAAGCCTCATCAGCTATGAACACGAATGGGAGTTCTTCTACATTCTCGGAATCAGGTGGCAATCCCAGTCCACCTGTCTGTAGACGGCGGTAGAACTCCGTCTGGGCGAAGACTCCTCCATCCGACATCCGGCCATTCTTCCCCACGTCCACATACAGAAATTCATACTGTGCCGACACCACCGCCATTAACACAATACTGTGAAACCCCTTGTAGTTATAATAGTATGACCCCGAATGGGGTGGTGGCACAATGTGGACGTGCTTCCCATCTATCGCACCACCGCAGTTCGGAAAGTCCCAACGGGTGGCAAAATGGGATGCCACAGTCTGCCATTCCTGTGGCGATGAAGGAAACTGGGGAGGCAAAGCTGAAAAAACAAAAATAAGTACTTTTGCACATTAAACATTGTACATTACAACACAAACTTTCTTTCCCGCTTCTGCCTAGTCACAGGACACCGATCGTCTGCTCCCTGTCATTGGGAGCAGTGATCAGGGTCATGTCACTGCTAGCCCATCCCCCAGACAGTTAATAAACACTCACCCAGAACACACTTTAAACCATTCCTCGGCTCCCTTGTGCTTAATAACACCTTCACTGCATGTGACATTTTTACAGTAATCAATACAATTTTTTACAGCATTGATCACTGTATTAATGACAATGGTCCCAAAAATGTATGGAAATTGACCAATGTGTCCGCCATAATGTGGCAGTCACCAGAAAAAAAAAAAAAATAACGGTTAGCACCGCCATTACTATTTTAAAAAATGGCAAGATTTTACAAATGCCAGCAAAATAGACCATATTTACGAAACGATAGAACTTTTGCACAAAACAATCAATAAACGCTTATTGCGATTCATTTTAACACATTTGTTTACTAAGAATACGTATCGGCATCAAATGATGTCCAAAAAAATCAGGGTGATATATTTTTGTGCCTATATTTCTTAGAGCGAAAAGTGAAAAATAATGCATATTTTGAAAAATGCATTTTGTGTTTGTTGGTGGTTAATCACCAAAAATCAAAAAGCAGAGGTGATCAAAGACAACCAAATACAACATCTATTTGTGCTAATAAAATGAAGATAATTTACTAGGAGGAGCCATGTTACAAGGACGCACAATTGTCAATTCAAACAACGCACTGCCAAATCACCCAAAAAAGTGCTGAAGCTCAGGAAGGGGGAAAATCATTCCAGGGTTGAAGTGGGTTAAAAATACAATATATAACTCAACATTAATTTAAGGACACACAGACTAGTTGGAATTATATTAAGTGGGGGGGGGGGATCCAGTTAAAGGACACACAGACCATTTGGGATACTATTAAGGGGGGGGGGGGATTCAGTTAAGGGGACACAGACCATTTGGAATAAGCTTTAAATGTTTGGTTTGAGGATAAAGCAATAGAATGGAGCTGACAAAAGACATTTTAAGTGACTAGACTAGGTGGATATGGGCCTACCATAGCATGTTGGTGAGGTTTAATGAAGGCAAATATGCAGGAAATACAAAAAAGGAGCATTAAAAGATTACAGCATGCATGAGGACAAAGGGGACATTCACAGCATATTGCAATCATGGTAATTAGAGATTGAGGAAAGAAATACAAGGCATTAGCAAACATTAAAGACAA
Organism: Lithobates pipiens; assembly: GCF_037356315.1. Lineage (NCBI taxonomy): Eukaryota > Metazoa > Chordata > Amphibia > Anura > Ranidae > Lithobates > Lithobates pipiens. The sequence continues at coordinate 211,273,890 of NW_027507758.1, forward strand.
TAAAATGTGATGTTAAATGATAAATCTTACCTTAATATAGTCCTCCTGCAGGACCTGTATGATGGCAGAACAGGTCTCTGGGATAATGATCCCCAGAGCCTGGGGGGAGATGCCTGTCGAGAACTTCAGGTCCTGAAGGCTTCTCCCTGTCGCCAAGTAGCGCAACGTGGCGATGAGCCTCTGCTCCGGAGTGATGGCTTGCCGCATGCAGGTATCCTGCCTGCTGATATAAGGGGTCAGCAAAGCCAGCAGACGGTGAAAAACGGGGTCCGTCATCCGGAGATAATTCCTGAAATCATCAGGATTATTCTCCCGGATCTCACGAAGCAAAGGCATGTGCGAGAACTGGTCACGCTGGAGCAACCAATTCTTCGTCCATGAACTCCTCAACACCCCGTCCACGGACTGTTCTTGGGTTGAAGAATGAACTACAACACCAAGCGCAAGCAAAGCACGAACTCGACGACGAGTACGTACACGCAACATGGCTTCAAAACGGTCGGCTTGTCAGAACGAACTTAACAGAAGTCACTGAAGAACAGCAAGGCCTGTGAAGAGCAAGCTGAAAGTCAGCGAGCGCAGTAGATCGCACTGCAAAATACAGAGACGAACTGACTACACGCACTAAAAAACAGATACAAACCTCACAAGCACAAACTGAAAAGCAGTGAAAAACGTTCTGAAAAATACGAGTCTGAAAAACGCGAATCGTCTCTCACCAAACTTCTACTAACACGAGATAAACACGAAATTAGCAGAAGGAGCCCAAAGGGTGGCACACTTGGTATTAAACTTCCGTTTTATAGTCTCGTCGGACCTGGTGTACGTCACCGCGTACCAGACGGGCGGACTTTAGTGGGATCGTGTGTAGGCAAGTCCGTTTCCACAGAACTCTGTCGGAACTCCGGCGGAACTCCGGCGGAACTCCGGCGGAACTCCGTTGGAAACTCCTTCGGACTTAAGTCCGCTCGTGTGTACGGGGCTTTAGATGTGTTTTTTTATATAAATGCACCAATAAAGCTCCAGTTGAAGTGACTTAGGTCGCAAAACATGTAGAGCAAGCTACAGTTGGAATTTGAAACCCTCATATCTTGAAGAAGCCGGCCTCACATTAAATCCTGTGGCCTTTGAGTGTCAATATGATTATGGGTATGTCATGCATGGGGTAGTCATTCTAAATATGAAGGTTGCAGAATCTTATTGTACATTGCCTTGAAAAAGTATTCATACCCCTTGCAATTTTCCAAATTTTGTCATGTTACAACCAAAAACGTAAATGTATTTTATTGGGTTTGTATATGATAGACCAACACAAAGAGACACATAATTGTGAAGTGGAAGGAAAATGATAAATGGCTTTCATAATTTTTTACAAATATCTGAAAAGTGTTGTGGGCATTTGTATTCAGCCCCCCCATAGTCAATATTTTGGAGAACCATCTTTTGCTGAATTTTACAGCAGCAAGTCTTTTTGGATATGTCTATACCAGCTTTGTACAAATAGAGTGTAACATTTTTGCCAATTTGTCTTTGCAAAATAGCTCAAACTCTGTGAAGTTGGTTGGAGAGAATCTGAGAACAGCAATTTTCAAGTCTTGCCACAGATTCTCAATTGTATTTAGGTTGGACTTTGACTGGGCCATTCTAACTCATGAATATGCTTTGATCTAAACCATTCCATTGTAGCTCTGGCTGTGTGTTTAGGGTCGTTGCAGACTTTAACAGATTCCATCTTCTCATTAACTCTGACCAACTTCCCTGTCCCTGCTAAAGAAAAGCATCCCACAATATGATGCTGCCACCACCATGTTTCACAGTGGGGATGGTGTGTTCAGGGTGATGTGCAATGTTAGTTTTCCACCACACACAGCGATTTGCTTTTAGCCAAAAAAGTTCAATTTTGATCTCATTTGACCAGAGCACCTGCTTCCTCATGTTGCTGTGTCCCCCACATGGCTTCTTGCAAACTGCAAACGGGACTTCTTATAGCTTTCCTTCAACAATGGTTTTCTTTTTGCCACTCTTCCATAAAGGCCAGATTTGTGGTGTGCACAACTAATTTTCCCACCTTAGCTGTGGATGGGCCGCTTGGCTCCTTCTCTGCTTAATGCTGTCTTTGCCCGGCCTGTCAGTTTAGGTGGGCGGTCATGTCTTGGTAGGTTTGCAGTTGTGTCATAAGCTTTTCATTTTCGAATGATGGCTTGAACAATGCTTTGTGAGATGTTCAAAGCTAGGGATATTTTTTTACAACCTAACCCTGTTTTAACCTACTTCACAACTTTATCCTTGACCTATCTGGTGTGTTCTTTGGCCTTTATGATGGTGTTGGTTCACTAAGGTTCTCTAACAAACCCCTGAGGGCTTCACAGAACAGCTATGTTCATACTGAAATTAAATTACACACAGGTGGACTCTGTTTACTAATAAGGTTACTTCTGAAGACAATTGGTTCCACTAGATTTTAGTTAAGAGTATCAGAGTAAAGGTGGCTGAATACAAATACATGCCAGACTTTTCATGTATTTATTTGTAAAAAAAAAACTGAGTACAAATCATCCGGGCTCCAAATAATGTAAAAACCCTCAGGGTATTTATTCGGAGAGCAATGCACTCAAAGAATAATAAGACTTGCGGTGACTGCTCAGTATGTCCTTGCTCGACCGGTTTAGTCACAATTGGACTTCGTCTGGGGCATAGGGAACACTTCCTGTCACCATAATTTAAGTATAACATAACCAGTCAAGCCTCATTTTCACCCATAGGGTTGTAACCAAGCCTCACTATGAGCTACAGGCAAAGATAATCCTTGCTCACAACATGAAAAGGACGTTTGACCAGACCTCATTATCAGTTATGCCCCATACACATGACTGGTTTTCCCGTCGGAATAAACTCTGAAGCTTTTTCCGACAGAGTTGCACTGAAACTGTCTTGCGTACACACGATCACACAAAAGTCCGACCGTCAAGAACGCGGTGACGTACAACACGTACGATGGGACTAGAAAAAGGGATTTCAATACCCTATGTGCCAACCTTTGGGCTCCTTCTGCTAATCTTGTGTTAGCAGAAGTTTGGTTATGCCGCGTACACACGATCGGACTATCCAGTGGACTTAGTCCGGCGGACAAACCTCCGGACTTTGAAGCGGAGGTCTGCCGAATTTCCGAACGAGTGGACCTGCCCACACACGACCGGCCTTTTTCCGGCGGACTAGGTGCGGCGGACAAACCGCTGGACTATGGCCGGACTTTTGAAATTAACTGACTTGCCCACACACTGAGGAAAGTCCATTTATTTTGAACGCGGATCCAGGTAGATGGGACTAACGAAGGAGGTCAATGTTGCCACCTCCATCGGCGAGATTGACACCTCGCTGGCCCCATCACCTGTTATGGACTTAAAGGGGAAGCCCTACGCCGAAAAAACAGCGTGGGGGTCCCCCCCAAGGTCCATATCAGACCCTTATCCGAGCACACAGCCCGGCTGGTCAAGAAAGGGGGTGGGGACTAGCGAGCTCCCCCCCTGAGCCATACCAGGCCGCGTGCCCTCAACTTGGGGGGGTGCTTTGGGGAAGGGGGGCTCTGTGGCCCTCCCACCCCAAAGCACCTTGTCCCCATGTTTATGAGGACAAGGGCCTCTTCCCGACAACCCTGGGCGTTGATTGTCAGGGTCTGCGGGTGGAGGGCTTATCGGAATCTGGGAGCCCCCTTTAATAAGGGGGCCCCAGATATCGACCCCCCACCCTATGTGAATGAGTATTGGGTACAATGTACCCCGACCCATTCAACTGGTGAAAAAAATGTAAATAAAACACAACACAAGGTTTTAAAATAATTTATTGCACAGCTCCGGGGTTCTTCTTCCGTCTTGGGGGGGGTCTTCCCACCGGACTCCTCCGATATCTTCCGCTAGCTCTTTTACTAGCGGAGGAGCCCAGCTTTCTTCTTCATCGATGCCCGGGGGTCTTCTTCTGACTTCGGGGGTCTTGTCCCCCTCTTCGGTTCTTCTTGCCGGGCCTACGCTTTCTTCTCCCAGCTCTTTTACTAGTGGTGGCCCGGTCTTCTGTCGCCGCCGCCTCTTCTTCTGACTTTGGGGGTCTTGTCCCCCTCTTCGGTTCTTCTTGCCGGGCCTCCGCTTCCTTCTTACAACTCTTTCACTAGCAGTGGCCCGGTCTTCTGTCTCTGCTGCTGCCTTATCTTCTCTTCTTCTCTTCTTCCTTGAGATGTTGTCTTGACGCTGTCTCTGGCAGTGGTGTTGGCACAATATGAGTTCCTCTATGTGAACGTGGGGAAGAATGGTCAGATGGAGGAGTCTTCCCCCAGGCATAGTTTTGCTAATGTCTCCAGACTGATGCCGACAACGTGGAAGGACTCCCTTTCGTCTTTATTGCTGATGAAGCGTTTGGTCTGAGCAGGCACCTGACGAGGCCATTCCCCCAAAGGACCCTCACCCCGTAGAGGAGGGTTTTTAACTACCGGCTGGCCAGAGCGAGAAGAGTTGTTGAGAATACCTTCGGGATAATGGCCAGCCAGTCCTGCCTGTTTCTGACAGCAATCCATATGGCGGACTACAAAATCAACCACATCATCCTATCCTGCTGCATATTGCACAATTTTTTAAGGAAAAATAACCAAAATGATATTGCCTCAGTTGGGCCTGTTAATCCCCTGACAGGCCTGGATACTAGCCGTACTAGCTTGGCCCCACCAAAGCGCCCATGAAGTTTGTCAGAAATATGTAAATTATTTTATGGGTAGGGGGCCATTGCTATGCCAGACAATGTCTAAAAAAATTTTTTATAAAAAAAAAATGTATCTGATAAAATCTTGAAATTTCTTTATTGCTTGCATTTATTTTTGGCTGTCTCCTAGTGCACTTGTAGTGCCAGGTGGATTTTCCTTTAGTAAATAAGCCCCATTGTCACTGTAAACACAAAATTATTTCAAAAACTGGTATTGACCATTGAAATAAGAATCCACACATTGTTGATTAGCAAAGTTTTTACTGTGTGCACATTCACATGTGTGTTTTACATTTTTGGGGTAAATTTTTGTATACATTTTTTTCATTTTTTTTTTGTAAATAGGCATGTTTAATAACATACAAAACTCTGGAACTTACAAAGTTCAACATAGAAAAACATAAGGCAATATCAGACATTATAGTATGTCAAAAATATCTGGATATTGCCTTCATCAGATGGGGTGGTGTCACCCCTGTAAAATCCAAATTTTGAAGATGCACACAATTTGGGAGTCTAAATGGGTATTTCCTTCCTTATCCCATGCCTAATGTCAGCATGTGCTATCTGCCATCATGGGGGATCAATGGACGTGTTTTGGGGGTGCAACCCCTTCCTCTCACCTACTTTGGGAGGAAGGGGTTACACTCACAAAACTGGTACATTGATCTCCCGTGATGGCAGATAGCACATGTTGACACACCGTGTGCATCTTCCAAATTTGGCTTTTACTAATTACAAAAAAATTGTGTTTTTTTAACAGCAATCTTAACCTTTAATCTTTTAAATTCTCCCCAGCACATCAATCATGTTCTTCATTTGTTGTTCAAGAAAATTTAGTTTATTTCTTATGATGTAGATTTCACAATTCCATGTCATGATTTCCTGGATTAGGAGTTGTGCACTTGCACTTGTGAAATTTTGAGATTGCTCTTCCACAACCAGCAAATGACCTGAAGCTGGGGTGTCAGACACTCACTTGTTGTGGTTACAAGTTCGCCCACTTTCTCCACCTGTCCTTCCTTCAGATCCTGGGGGTGTTGTGTTTTTCTTAGTTCCCCTTCTTTGTCATGTGGAGGGTTCCTGGTGTCCTCTGTTGAGTGGTGTCCTCCAGGTCTTTGGTCCCCTATGAGGATGAAACAAAAGGTATGCTTTAGCACACAGACATTTAGGCATGACCAAATGTATTTAACCTGTATCTGCCCAAAACATTGTATTTAATGAGTGAACAATGTTTACTACGACCAATTACTGTGCCCACTAACCTGAAACTTGCCATTTTAAAATGTCCTACAGTAAATAAAATCACATGGCGCAGCATGCAAGTAAAAATAATAATCGGAACACACAACAACTACCGTATATACTCGAGTATAAGCCGAGATTTTCAGCCCCTTTTTTGAGGCTGAAAGTGCCCCCCTCGGCTTATACTCGAGTCACCGCCGTCTTTCTACCCGATCAGCGTGTCGAGCAGACAGACGGCGGCCATTCCACAATTCAAAAGCCGCGCCTCCCTGTCTGTGATAGGCGGAACACTCAATTTCCCAGCAGTCAGTGGTCCGCCTATCACGGACATCCGCTCATCCTCGTACTACGGACGAGGATGAGAGGATGTCCGTGATAGGCGGAACACTGACTGCTGGGAAATTGAGTGTTCCGCCTATCACAGACGGAGGCGCGGCTTTTGAACAGTGGACTGGCCGCCGTCTGTCACAGACAAGAAGAGGTGCGGCGATCCTGGCATGTTTTTACATGCAGATCGACACAGGCTGCAGAAGGACAAAGGCACAGGACACAGGTAGGATGGACACACAGGGATGGACGGACACACAGGGGTGGACGGACACACAGGGGTGGACGGACACACAGGGGTGGACGGACACACAGGGATGGACAGGCATGTCTCACCCTCGGCTTATACACGAGTCAATAAGTTTTCCCATTTTGTTTGTGGTAAATTAGGGGCCTCGGCTTATATTCGGATCGACCTATACTCGAGTATATACGGTACTTACTTTTTCTAAGCATTTTCTTGATCCTTCTGTACTGATTCAGCTACCTCAGTTTCAGGTCTGACCAGCGTTTCCTTATTTGCTCATTTGATCGTCGTACCCCAAAATTTGTGTGGACTCTTCACAACTTTCATCATGATTTTGGCCTTTCTCACATTCAGGTTTAGGTACGGTCCATTCTTTCCATCATAGTCGGTCTTCCTCAAGATGTCCACCATCTCCACCATCTCACCAAAGGACATATTTGAGGCCCTTAATCTTTGCCTCTGAGATCGAGATGTTTCTGCCTCCGGGTTTTCCTCCTCCTCGTTACTGGATTTATTAGTAATAACACACACCTGCTAGGTCTCCGCCATGTTGCTCCTACTGTGTGCCGAAGAAAAGGGGTGGGGAATACACTAGAAAGAACATCAGGGGCAGGCGACGTATGCACAGTGTAGATAAAGTAACACGCATGTGTCTTATGTACCTTCGGTGTGCTGAGGAAGGAGGACGAACATTCTAATGAAGGTAAAATCTGACCTAAAATCTGAAGGTAAAAAGTGGCCTATACTGCTTCAAGATTGAGGCCTATATTGGGATAAGATTATGAGAGTTTAGGCTGACATTAGTGTTTTTGTCTTGTGTATTGTCTTACAGAAAATATGAATCACTTTAAGGACCCAGAATTTATGGCCAGTTTCATTGGCATGTACAGGAGATGCGGAATTTGTGTAAGGTGAAACAGCTTATATTATAATAAACAAGCCAGGAAGTCAACGCTGGAGAAACTTCTGGAATTGGTGAAGACTCGGGTCCGCGATGCAACCATCGTGTTCTTGGAAAAGAAAATTGGGATCTTGAGAAACGTGTATAAGAAGGAGCATAAAAAATCCAGAAATCACTCTGATCAGGAGCATCAGCAGAGGATGTGTATGTACCCAGGCTGTGGTACTTCAACAAACTGCAGTTTCTGGACTACCAGACTGAAACCAGGGAATCACTTTCTACCCTTTCCTGTAGCTTTCCCTCCACCCTTCCCTCGACCCCAGCAGACGCTGATGAGGAACAACCTGGGCCCTCCATCCTGGAAGAAGTGGATGCGCCCAGCTGGAGCCAGGTATATTATTTTTATTCATGTTTATTGTCCTAATATTAATGGTGTTAACTAGATGTTATAATTGATAACAAGTAAATGATAAAAAAAAAAAGTGATGTATACATATCAATTGACAGTTGTGGTCAAAAATGTTTGGGACATGAATGAAAAATGCCGGGGTCAGAATGATAGTCTTTTCTATTTATTAAGATTCAATTTGCAAGTCATGAGCTGAAAATTGGGTGTGATTGATGAACCAAAAACTAAAACTATGTCCCTTTTTTATACATGGATGAGCTCAGCCAGAAGGAGGGTCTGTAAAGTTGGAGCCAGGAAGAGGCCATTCCCAGAGGCAACCAGGAGGAGGGCAGGCCCAGTAGGAGCCTCACTCAATCCCAGGTGCCTCCCTTCTGCCTTACAGCCAAAAGGCCCAGGAAGGGGGCGATGACGGAAGAGGCAGCACTGGGTCTCATTAGGGAAGGAAGTGATGTCCTCAGGACCCACCCTGATGCTGAAGAGGCCTATGGCTGCTATCTAGCCACTAGATTGCTTAAATTGGAGGAGGGCCAACGCCTCCTCTGTGAGGGAATTATTGGTGAGGCCCTAAAGAAGGGTTTGAGTGGCCAGCTGACTGAGAACATCCATGTATGTGAGCTTGCCCATCCTCCTCCTGCCACAAGTCCACCAGAGCCACAGCCTCCAAGGAAGGATGCAGTGAAGTGTATAGGGAAGCCTGCAGCGAAGAGAAGAAAGTGATGACCTGGCTTCAGTCTGGTCTGACAGAAGATGCAAGCTGGTGTAGTACCACAGCCTGGGGACATATACATCTTCTGCTGCTGGTCCTAACCTCTGAGATTCTTGGACCAGATTGTACTCTAAATTATATGGACTCCTCAAGCTACCAATTTTCTTTTCCACAGACTTGATATGTGCCCTGGGGGCCAAAAGGTTTTGCAAATTCCAAAAGTTTCTCCAGCGTTGCCTCCCTCTCTATTTTGTTACCCAGAATAAATTGAGATTTTATTTTCTGACAATACTTGCCTATGTGTTTTGATTTGTTTGTGAGTAGGCAGGTACATTTCTAAAAGACAATGTCAAATGAATAAGGGACACCAACCTCCTTAAGGTTAATAAAAAATAGAACATGATAATTGTGGTAACTTGGCATCTAAAAAATATAATTATTAATGGAGATCACTAGAAAATAATATTTCAATAATCCAAAAAAAGGAGATCTCGATGAAATAAAAATAAAAGATGACTATAAAAAATAATTGTAAACATTATTATGGAGATCAGGCTTTTAAAAAATACAATATTCATGAGATCGGAAGAAATAATCAAGAAATAAGTTTGTGAGAACTCTGTGTGAATATCAGCAACAAAACAACTTCATTCTTCTAGCATTATAAAGAAGCATTATAAAGAATAAAAGAATGTGCTGCATTAAAAGATCACAGAATTTGCTGCGTGAGGAATGTGCTAGCTCCACACCAAGCGATTCCGTCTCGTACTTGCTTCGGAGCATGCATCATTTTTGGTACATCGGAACATACAGACGATTGGTTTTCCCGATAGGAATTGGTTCTGTCGGAAATATTTAGAACATGTTCTCTTTCTAGTTTCGTCAGAATTGTCGACGTAAAAAGTCCAATGAGGCATACACACAATTGGAAAATACGATGAAATGCTCCAGTTGGGCCTTCCACTCATGTGTATGGGGCATTAGAGGCTCCACATGTAATCAAACAACCAAGCCTCATTCTGAGTAAAGGAAGACAAACTCAAGCCTCACTTAAATAGACAAGCATCTGACCAAGCCCCATTATCATTAAGAGGCTCGCCGTAAAGGTAAACAGCCAAGCCTCATTGTAAATAATACAAGGCAAAGTCAGGTCTCACACAAACAGCGGAGTCTGATAAATTAGCTACTACCGCCGGACATGACGACCCAACGGTACTGGTGTCCCCATGGGGGAAAATTATAAATAACGCCAGTAAAGTAATGATTAGTGAAACTTGAATTTAGCACTTGTTTGTATGTAGCTAATAAACAGGATATAAAAAACAATAATACACACTTCCGCCCTTACACCTGTGTATCACCACCGCTTACATTAAAAAACAAAAAATAAAAAAAATAATAATATCAAACAAAACAACAAAAACACTTGCTGCCACTCTAAATAGTAATGTGCAAAAATCCTACCAAGCAGTGTAGAATGAGCGGTGCTAAATACTCAGTGAATATGCGAATAATACACAATCTCCACTCAAATGCATCCAATAAAGTATACACATAACATAAATAACATTGATTGTTACCACTTTAAACTATAATAGCAACACCCTGTGAAGTGAATAGTTGCAATAGATTCTATGAATAAGTAAATAAATAGAGTGTCCAGTTTTAAAACACAAAGAGTCCAACGTTCATTAGATAGTGACCAGTAAATCAATTATAATTCATAAAGACTTCCAGAACACTCCTCCACCACACCGCCGTGATTGTGACTTCAATCCCCTTATGCGCACACACTCACCGGCTGATTAGGCTTCACACTGCCATGTTTGGCTATAGACATTTAAACCCTCCTTTCACAGGGATGAAGAGTGACAGATCTTCAGGTGTCAGTCAGAGGCAAATAAACAGCTCTTGATTAATCCTCTTCACACACAGCTGTTTATGCCTCACACTGCCGTGTTTGGCTATAGACACGTAAACTCTCTTTTCACAGGGATGAAGAGTGACAGATCTTCAGGTGTCAGTCAGAGGCAAATGCACAGCTCCCAATTAATTCTCTTTACACACTCCACATGTAAATGAAAAAAACACTGCCGCCGATAGTGTAAAACCTTCACACACTTTAATCTCATAAAATTTCACTGCATTGCACTCACATGTGGAATATCAAAGGCACACCATTAACAAATTGCACAACACTCCAAGACCAAAGTAGCTGGATAATGGATGGCCACAGCAGACCCAGGGCTTACGAGATAGCAAGATAGCAGCTGTAAGGCTTCACCACTCCTCGTCCCAGCCCCCGTCAGTAGCCACTCAGTGTATGTTGGTCAGTGTTCCGTGTCTACCTCAATGATTGCTCTGTAGCCACGCCCCTACACGTTTCGTCATAGAATTGACTTAATCATGGGATTCACTATGCATAACAATTGACTTGTGCACGCTCATATCTAGATTGATCAACAGCACCACTGCAGAAACAGAGAGCTTAGCAACCAAGGGAACTGCGTCCAAGAGACATCACATACAAACTGCAGCCCACAGACCAACTGCTCCACCAAGTCAGCGGAAGCACAGGGAATCTGCTCCCCCTCCAGGTAGGTCAGCCAGATCCTTAAAAGCCTGAGACTCTTCTTCCAGCATCATGTCGCCTTGTGCAACCTATAGACAGGGAGATCCACTACTGGTGGAACAGTCCACTCTTTAAGGAGGGCCACCACAAAAGGGGTACCTCACAGCAAAGCATCTTTGGAAACACAAAGGGATGCTTTGGACACTCCCAGTCTTTACGAACAAATATTCAAACAACAAGAGGGAGAAGGGAACACTTAAAACAGTTTATGGGTGCCTAGGGGAGCAGCACCTCCACCGCAGCCACAGTTGTATCCGCCATCTTTAAAGTTTCCCACACTAATGTAATAAGGGAGACAACCAGCACCTTCTTGTGCACCACTGAAGTTGTTGAGGAACAACCTCACCTAACTGACAGGACAGAGAGTGTGTCCACCAACCCTGCAAGGTGGGCCACCTCCATGACAGCAGAGCCTGACATAAGATCAGTCGAGACCGATGAAGCAGGGGAGGGGCATTTACCAGCCTATATGCCGAGACCCCATCCCACAAATTAGCTACTACCGCCAGACATGACGACCCGACGGTACTGGTGTCCCCATGAAGATGGAAAATATAAATAACGCCAGTAAAGTAATGATTAGTGAAACTTGAATTTAGCACTTGTTTGTATGTAGCTAATAAACAGGATATACAGTAAAACCTTGGATTGCGAGCATAATTCGTTCCGGAAACATGCTTGTAATCCAAAGCACTTGTATATCAAAGCAAATTTCCCCATAAGAAATAATGGAAACTTAGATGATTCGTTCCACAACCATTAATTTATAGGTCTTTCAGTTTATAGTCCAAATAAAAAGATCATAGCAAGTATAAAAGAGAACAGAGGCTCCTCTAAGTGTAGCAATAGGGTTACATTTAATGACGGTACAACATTTAGCAACTCACATGGTTGATGATTAAAAGAGGCACATCTAAGTATGCAGGCATCCAGGGTAAAGCTGTCCACAAAGACTATCCTCTGCCCCGCCGGCTCTCACCGTTGTCAGTCTGCAACCGTGACTGGGGAGACTAACCTGCAGTAGAGTGATCTGGAAGCGAGGCTTGAAGTACTCGTGGAGTGCAGCGTGGAAGGGATGGTGGTGAGGAGGATAGTCTATGTGAATAGCTTTACCCTGGATGCCTGCAGACTTAGATGTGCCTGTTTTAATCATCAACCATGTGAGTTGCTAAATGTTGTACCTTCATTAAATGTAACCATATTGCTACACTGATGCCACGTACACAGGATCAGACTATCTGGCAACTTGGTCCGGCGGACCAGAGTCCACCGGACAATTTCTTCCCCAAAAGTCCGGCGGACTTAGAAAGTAGTTTTAACTCAAAAATTGCAGTCCAGCGGACAATCCGGCCGTGTGTGTGCTAGTCCGCCATACTTTGGAAATGAACAGACTTTCCCGCACACGGAGGAAAGTCCGTTAATTTTGAACGCGGCTCCAGGTAACCGGGACTAGCTGGCCTCGTCACCTGATGTGGACTTAAAGGGGAAGCCTTACGCCAAAAAACTGCGCGGGGGGGGGGTACGCCAAAAAACGGCGGGGGTCCCCCCCAAGGTCCATATGAGACCCTTATGCGAGCAAGCAGCCCGGCCAGTCAGGAAAGGGGGTGGGGACGAGCGAGCACCACCCCCTCCTGAGCCTTACCAGGCCACGTGCCCTCAACATGGGGGGGTGCCTTAGGGAAGGGGGGCCATGCGGCCCCCCCACCCCAAAGCACCTTGTCCTCATGTTAATGAAGAACAGAAGAACCGAAGAGGGGGACAAGACCCCCGAAGTCGGAAGAAGAGGGCGGCGGCGTGGAAGAAAGCTGGGCTCCTCCGCTAGTAAAAGAGCTAGAAGAAGATAGCAGAGGAGTCCGGCGAGAAGACCTCCGAAGACGGAAGACCCCCGGAGCTGTGCAATAAACAATTTTATTTATTATTTATTTAACCCTTGTGTGTTGTGTTTTTTTGTACTTTATTTTACAGGTGAATGGGTAGGGGTACATTGTACCCCATACTCATTCACATAGGGTGGGGGGCTGGTATCCGGGGGCCCCCTTATTAAAGGGGGCTCCCGGATTCTGATAAGCCCCCCGCCCGCAGACCCCGACAACCAACGGCCAGGGTTGTCGGGAAGAGGCCCTTGTCCTCATCAACATGGGGACAAGGTGCTTTGGGGTGGGGGGGCACTCGCTTGGCCGGCCGGGTAGCGCGCTCGGACAAGGGTCTGATGTGGACCTGGGGGGACCCCCACGCCGATTTTTTCAGCGTTGGGGTTCCCCTTTAAGTCCATACCAGGTGGCGGGGCCAGCGACGCATCCTTCGCGGGCCCCGTCCACCTGTAGACGTGCTCAAAATGAGCGGACTTTTCTCCGGGTGGGAAAAGTCTGTTAATTTCAAAAGTACGGCGAACTGGCATACGCACGGCCGGATTGGAGTGCAAAACTACTTTCTAAGTCCACAGTACTTTCGGGTCAAAAAAGTCAGCCGGAGGCTACACACGGGGGGATTGTCCGGCGGACTTGAGTTTGCACCCGATTGTTTGATCGTGTGTACGCGGCATAAGGCTACCTCCCCAGTGGGGATGGAAGTGATCTATCCCCAAAAATAGAGTACCATTTGGATTCCTTTTATGGACAAGATCATAATGACGTGAGACACTATGATTAGGGTAACCTTTCATAATGTTAGTAATATGTTCATTTAACCTAACATTGAGAGCCCTGGTGTTTCGGCCTACATATTGTAACCCCGCAAGGGTTATTCATTAAAGTTAAACTACGTGTGTAGTACTACATGTAATGAAGAGTTTGATAGTATAAGTCGTACCAGTAATGCTAATAGTAAATTCCAAAATTTTTATATTTTTGAAACTATTACATCGACAAATGTGACATTTGCTGCATTTGAAATAACCTACTAGGCTATGCAGAAAGAAATGGATTGAGGGCATCAAGGGCACTCTGCACTATTCTATCTTTAATGGAAGGGGCTTTAATGGAGTGAGGCTTGAATTTGTCTTCCTTTACTCAGAGTGAGGCATGGTTGTTTGATTACATGTCAAGCCTCTAACTGATAATGAGGTCCGGTCATCCTTTTCACTGTTGTGAGCGAGGATTATATTTGCCTTTAGCTCATAGTGAGGCTTGGTTACAATTACAGGCTGCAGCTTTTTATCCATTTTCAAGCACCAACTATTATTCTTTGTTTCAGTGCATTGCTTTTCAAATAAATACCCTAAGGGTTTTTATGCTATTTGGAGCCCTCTGTTTATTTTTGGGTATTGCTGGGTGCCCGGATTATTTGTACTGAGTGCAGGACAGATGGCTGGAGAGACGGACATCATCTGCAACACAGGCTCCCGGGACACACTAAAGCTGATACACCAAATTGTGTTTTTGACCTTCCATAACAGAGGGTCCACCTGTTGCGATAAGGGCACATCCTAAATTCAGTGTTGGTGATGTCACATGGTGGATGATTCATTTGGATTGTTCACATACAAGCACTTGATTTACAACTTCACATTGCTTTGCTCTTTATATTTTTATGTTTTGTCACTTGGACTATTTCAGTACAGTTTGGACTTTTTATGTCATTCAAGGATTTTTAGCGCAATTTTTTTGTTCCATTGTTGTCTATTGTGTCATAGCTCACATTTTATTGTTGCTGCTTTTACCAGTTTATTTACACAAGCACGGTATTTTTTTGTTGTTTTCTCCTGATCACATTTACATGTTTGGTTGTAACATGACAAAATGTGGAAAATTTGAAGGGGTATGAATTATTTTTCAAGGCGCTGTATAACTTGTTCCAATTTTTCTTTGAATAATTTTCAATGGAACTGTAATAAATATCAAAATATTTAACATTTTTGTTATGTATGTGCCTATAAAGTCCACAATGCTCTATCTACGATATTATATTCTGATTTAGGAACGCGGCACTTGTTTGTGTCATGGCATCCATAGTACCACCCTATGGCTACATCTAACTTTCCATGGAGTGGAGAGTCTGTCATTTCTGCTGGGAGTAGGAGGGGTTATGTTATGATTGTGTCAGAAGCCATGAATCAGACCGAGACAGAAGTACAGCTAAATCACACTTGTTTAATAGTTAGTTAGTTAGTAAGGTTGAATAAAGACACCAGTCCATCCAGTTCCACCTGAGTGAGTGTCTATCCCTATCTCTGTACATTACACACTCACATTGGTCCCTACCCTCAAGGAGCCCACAATCTAAGGTCCCCATTCATATACTAGGGCCAATTTTGGACAGAAGCCAATTAGCCTACCTGCATGTCTTTTGGAGTGTGGGAGGAAACCGGAGTACCTGGAGGAAACCCACGCAGGCATAGGGAGAACATGCAAACTCCAGGCAGGTAGTGTCGTGGTTGGGATTTGAACCAACAACCCTTTTTACTGCTAGGTGAGAGTGCCAACCACTACACCACTGTGCCGCCTTTTAATAATAAAAGTAAATAGAACAAACATAGTCAAAACATAGCCAAAGTTTGGTAACCGGGACGGATAGTCAAGCCAGAAAGTCAGGAAGCCAGGAATCAGCGTAATGGAACAGCAAGCATGATATCATCAACATTTGAGCCACTGTGGAGAGATAGGAGATGGCCATTATCTGGCAGAGAAGGAAGGGCTGAGCCCAGCTCTGACAAATTGGTTGCCATTATCAAGTGTCCTGAAGATAGCTACTGAACTTAACTCAAAGAAAAATGTAGCCAGCAACTCCAGAATCCCAAGAAAATCTGTATTTGCTACATAAAGGTCAAGATAAAAAACAGTGAGGCCGCGTACACACGGGCGGACTGTCTGCCGAAACTAAGTTCGTCAAACAGTCCGCTCAAACTTTTGAATGAACGAACTTGCCCACACACGGCACTTTTTGAGCGGACTAAGTTCGTCATACTAAGTCCGCGCAACTTTTGAAATGAACGGACTCGCCCACACACGAGGACAGTCCGCTCATTTCGAGCGCGTGTCAAGGTAGGCGGGGCCCGCGACGGAGACGTCGCGGGCTCCGCCGCCTGGAATGGACTTAAAGGGGAACTCCAACGCCGAAAAAAATCGGCGTGGGGGTTCCCCCAAAGTCCACAACAGACCCTTGTCCGAGCACACTACCCGGCCGGCCAGGAAAGGGGGGCGAGCGAGCACGCCCCCCCTCCTGAGCCGTACCAGGCCGCGTGCCCTCAACATGGGGGGTGCCTTGGGGAAGGGGGGGCCGCGCGGCCCCCCCACCCCAAAGCACCTTGTCCCCATGTTGATGAGGACAAGGGCCTCTTCCCGACAACCCTGGCCGTTGGTTGTCGGGGTCTGCGGGCGGGGGGCTTATCGGAATCCGGGAGCCCCCTTTAATAAGGGGGCCCCCGGATACCGGCCCCCCACCCTATGTGAATGAGTATGGGGTACAATATGATCTTGTCCATAAAAGGAATCCAAATGGTACTCTATTTTTGGGGATAGATCACTTCCATCCCCACTGGGGAGGTAGCCTTATGCCGCGTACACACGATCAAACAATCGGGTGCAAACTCAAGTCCGCCGGACAATCCCCCCGTGTGTAGCCTCCGGCTGACTTTTTTGACCCGAAAGTACTGTGGACTTAGAAAGTAGTTTTGCACTCCAATCCGGCCGTGCGTATGCCAGTTCGCCGTACTTTTGAAATTAACAGACTTTTCCCACCCGGAGAAAAGTCTGCTCATTTTGAGCACGTCTACAGGTAGACGGGGCCCGCGAAGGATGCGTCGCTGGCCCCGCCACCTGGTATGGACTTAAAGGGGAACCCCAGCACTGAAAAAATCGGCGTGGGGGTCCCCCCAGGTCCACATCAGACCCTTGTCCGAGCGCGCTACCCGGCCGGCCAAGCGAGTGCCCCCCCACCCCAAAGCACCTTGTCCCCATGTTGATGAGGACAAGGGCCTCTTCCCGACAACCCTGGCCGTTGGTTGTCGGGGTCTGCGGGCGGGGGGCTTATCGGAATCCGGGAGCCCCCTTTAATAAGGGGGCCCCCGGATACCGGCCCCCCACCCTATGTGAATGAGTATGGGGTACAATGTACCCCTACCCATTCACCTGTAAAATAAAAGTACCCAAAAAAAAACACAACACACGAGATAAAATATTTTATTGCACAGCTCCGGGGGTCTTCCGTCTTCGGGGGTCTTCTCGCCGGACTCCTCCGCTATCTTCTTGTAGCTCTTTTGCTAGCGGAGGAGTCCGGCTTTCTTCCTCCCCGCCGCCGGCCTCTTCTCCCGACTTCGGGGGTCTTGTCCCCCTCTTCGGTTCTTCTGCCGGGCCACCGCGCCCTCTTATAGCTCTTTTGCAGGCGGTGGCCCGGTCTTCTGTCGCCGCTGTCGCCTTCCGTTCTTCTTCTTCTTCTTCTTCTTCTTCTCCTTCTTCTTCTTCTTCTCCAGGAGATGTTGACACGTCGCTCTCTCCGGCCGGAATGCCAGAGCCGCGCTGCGCGGCCACTTATATAGTGACAATGGGGCGGTGTCACATGGTATATGTCACATGGGTTGGTCACATGGGTTGATGTCACATGGGGACTATGACATCGTAAGGGGGCGGGGTCACCATGTGACCAACCCATGTGACATATACCATGTGACACCGCCCCATTGTCACTATATAAGTGGCCGCGCAGCGCGGCTCTGGCATTCCGGCCGGAGAGAGCGACGTGTCAACATCTCCTGGAGAAGAAGAAGAAGAAGAAGAACGGAAGGCGACAGCAGCGACAGAAGAACCGAAGAGGGGGACAAGACCGGGAGAAGAGGCCGGTGGTGGGGAGGAAGAAAGCCGGACTCCTCCGCTAGCAAAAGAGCTACAAGAAGATAGCGGAGGAGTCCGGCGAGAAGACGGAAGACCCCCGGAGCTGTGCAATAAAATATTTTATCTCGTGTGTTGTGTTTTTTTTTTGGGTACTTTTATTTTACAGGTGAATGGGTAGGGGTACATTGTACCCCATACTCATTCACATAGGGTGGGGGCCGGTATCCGGGGGCCCCCTTATTAAAGGGGGCTCCCGGATTCCGATAAGCCCCCCGCCCGCAGACCCCGACAACCAATGGCCAGGGTTGTCGGGAAGAGGCCCTTGTCCTCATCAACATGGGGACAAGGTGCTTTGGGGTGGGGGGCCGCGCGGCCCCCCCTTCCCCAAGGCACCCCCCATGTTGAGGGCACGCGGCCTGGTACGGCTCAGGAGGGGGGGCGCGCTCGCTCGCCCCCCTTTCCTGGCCGGCCGGGTAGCATGCTCGGACAAGGGTCTGTTGTGGACTTTGGGGGAACCCCCACGCCGATTTTTTTCAGCGTTGGAGTTCCCCTTTAAGTCCATACCAGGCGGCGGAGCCCGCGACGTCTCCTTCGCGGGCCCCGCCTACCTGGAGACGCGCTCGAAATGAGCGGACTTTTCTCCAGGCGGGAACAGTCCGCTCATTTCGAAAGTACAGCGGACTGGCCCACACACGGGCGGACTGTCCGCTGAAACCAAGTTTCATCGAACAGTTTTACGGAAATTCCGTAAGACTTTGTTCGTCAAACAGTCCGCTGAAACTGTCCGCTGAAGCCCACACACGAGCGGACTGTCCGCTGAAACACTGTTCAGCGGACAAAGTTGGGCGAACAGTCCGCCCGTGTGTACGTGGCCTGACACGTTACGGCCTTGTTCACAGCATGTTCATATAATAGATGACAGAACATTTATACTACATGCCTCATATGGGGAAAACGGTGTCAATAAAACAATTATTCAATTAAAATCAAAAACTGGCAGATGACAAAAAAACAAAGCCACACTGGATTCTATCCGTATCGGACATGGGCTTACAACACTATGAAAAGATTCAGCATATCAAAAAGACACCATGCATAACAATTGGCTTGTGCACGCTCATATCTAGATTGATGTTGTGCCCTAAGAAAAGAAAGCATTAATAAAAACAATAGGAATGAATCAGCATATGTAAAGAAAACATCCAGTGCAATCAATACTTTATATTATTTTAAAATCCAAATCCCACCTGGAGTTCATACCTGCAGGGGTTCTAGTACTGAAAGTAAATATCCACCAGACCTCTCTCTCTCTCTCAAGTAGTCTATGGTGGAGATAACCCTTTCTACACCACTAAATACGAAAGATTCCATATTTCCAGTGTGCACATATTTAAAGTGTTTTAATACATTAGAAAGATTCCTGTCATTGGAATAAGCTGCACCATTATAGTGTTAGTTCATCCTACATATTGCATTCTACAACATTCTTTTGTGCCACAATTAGTGAAATCTCGAATTGTGTAATCGCTGCTAGTGGATCGAGACAATGGTCTTGTTATTTCTACTGTGCTTATCGCAGTAATGTCAGGTTTGCAAGCCACAGCAGAAAGAGCCATAAGTGGTAAGCCATGTATGTCTGATACCATCAGATTAAAAAAAGCTAGGAACACTGACCAACATACACCGAGTGGCTACTGATGGGGGCTGGGACGAGGAGTGGTGAGCCTTACAGCTGCTATCTTGCTATCTCGTAAGTCCTGGGTCTGCTGTGGCCATCCATTTTCCAGCTACTTTGGTCTTGGAGTGCTGTGCAATTTGTTAATGGTGTGCCTTTGATATTCCACATGTGAGTGCAATGCAGTGAAATTTTATGAGATTAAAGTGTGTGAAGGTTTTACACTATCGGCGGCAGTGTTTTTTTCATTTACATGTGGAGTGTGTAAAGAGGATTAATTGGGAGCTGTGCATTTGCCTCTGACTGACACCTGAAGATCTGTCACTTTTCATCCCTGTGAAAAGAGGGTTTAAGTGTCTATAGCCAAACACGGCAGTGTGAGGCCTAATCAGCCAGTGAGTGTGTGCGCATAAGGGGATTGAAGTCACAGTCACGGCGGTGTTGTGGAGGAGTGTTTCTGGAAGTCGGTTGGTCTGGGGGCTGCAGTTTGTATGCGATGCCTCTTGAACGCAGTTCCCTTGGTTGCTAAGCTCTCTGTTTCTGCAGTGGTGCTGTTGAGGAAAAAAATCTAAGCTTCTCCCTATAAGCATATCATTTCTTTGCTCTTAAAAGGACAAAAAACTCTCTTATATAATGCCGGAAAATCGTGCCCTTCTTTCTCTCCAAGTAACACAAACAGTTGTTGGTATCACCTCAAGCTCAGTATCAATCCTGAATGAGGTAGCCAAGTATCTTTTATTTATACTAAACACATCGATGACAAAAGAGGCTGCTGACTTCAGAATAAGCCAATCAGACACTGACATTCTTTCAAAAAGAAACAATGGCACACATGCATATAATCAAATAGAAATACAGTAGTGACATGTGCAGACGGTGGTGTGCAAAACCATGTGGCCAGTTCCTTGGTGAGGCATAAACAAACAACCTTAAAAGAACAAACAGATCCGCCATGTCCAAGGAAAGGTTTCCGCCTCCAGTGGTCTTCCTCCAACGTCTGTTTGTGTGAATACCCTCACATGAGCGTATTGCAGCAAAACTGACACTGGGGGGCATCTGACAACAAACATTAATAACAGTTTCCACAAAAATGTGCTTAGACATGTATTGGGGCTTAAGTGTTGGTCTGCGGACTGGGCTTCTAAAAAAGCTCTGACTGGATTACCATTTCAAGGCAATTGTCTGTTTGGGGCTACCCAGGATGACATTGTTACTAGTCTCATGGGAGGGAAGTGTAAATGTCTTCCATGGTCTGAAAGGGGGAAAAGGACCTTGTAGCAGATGCAGTCCTTCTTGGCACGCGATGGACCTGGTTTGGCGAGCCGAGAGCGGGGCTCCCTAGACCCATGGACAAAGCCCCTTCAGTATGAAGGTGCGCCCTCACCTATGTCCCGGTGTTCTGGCCTTGAACCCCGAAAAGGTATTTTTTTTCCAATTGGCATCTGTCACCAGACTGTTGGCAGTTTTTCTTGGGGCTGTGCAAGCCCTGCTGCTTCAGGTGTGCTTGTCTCGGTTCCAGTGGATACAGAAGGTCAGAATGGAATCCATCCACACAGTGATGGCGTCCCCTCATCTTGGGGACTTTCGGGCTTCTGACGACATCATGGGTGCTTATTTACACACTCCAATATGTGCCCCACACCAACGCTTCCTCCATTTTACTGTGGGAAAATAAAATTACCACTGCTGTCCGTGTCACAGTGTGCCATGGCCGGCAGCCACTCCTTACTGCTTGGGTGATGGGTCTGTCCGTGGAATGCGTACAGCAGTCCCTACAGGAGGGTTAAGTATGGTTCCACCTGCCTCAGCAGGATGGAGCAGCTAGGCATTCCCTGGGAGGTTGACTAGGGGGTCTCTAATTCTCCCTTTCTTCTCTCCCTGTCCCATCCCTCCTCCCCATGCTATGGGCCGCTGTGTGACTGGGCACATGGGGGTGCGGTGCACGTACCTAGCCAGGGGTCCTCCGGGGGGTCCTGGCAGAGGGCTGCGCTGGGTGGCTGCTCGTCCTCTTCCCTGTTTCTGGGCCATGGTGGGGTGTTTGGGTCTGCATGCCATATGAGGAGGCCACCGCTCGGACCACGGCCATTTTTCTGTAGCCACAGCTAGTTTTTTGCCTTTTGGACATTTTTCCAGCGCCCTCAGACGTTTTTTGCTGAGGCGGCCGGTGGCCATTTTCTAGTAGCCTCATCTTGTTTTACCTCTAGAACAGCACACTTTTTACACAGAACACCTCATGGCAGGCAGAGGGGAGAGCAGACAGTAGAGGCACAGCGCAATACCTGGGTCAGGGTGGTGAGTCCTGCGGGGGGCCCCTCAGTCTGTGGCAGCTAGGAGGTTGGACATTTTGTGTGACTTGCCTTAGGTCCCTAAGTGATGACAGGCGAGTGTGGGTCAGCATGGCGTCAGAAGCTGGTGCTTCTTCCCCAGACATCCCTGTTATGGCAACCGGTTCCCCTGCACCTGCCTATAGATGCTCTGTTGGCGGTCCTGGAGGCCTTTGTTGCCAGGGTGGAAGCGGCATGCGGGTGCAAGGGGGGTAAAAAAATGCCCCCTCCCCCCACTGTCTTCTGGGGAAAGCTCAGATTCAGACTCGGGCCCTGCTGTGACAAGCAACCTCTGTTCTGACATGTCAGAAGATGCTAACCAGGACCGTTCGGACAGTGAGAATGACTGTCCGGGTTAGCGCAGGACAAAGCGATTGTAGGAGCACTTATCACAGCAGTGCGGGATACCCTAAAGAGGGAGGATATGGCGGGGGCATCTACAAAGGTGTCGGTCCCACAAGCCGGCCTGCATGGCTAAAGTGTTTCCTTTCCCAACTTATTTTGATAAGTTTATTTACAAGGAGTGGGGAAGCCCAGCAGCCTTTTCAGTCCCGAAACACGTGGCCATACGTTACCTCTAAATAAGGTAACCATGATTCTGGTGGCAGGGACCCCTGCTTTCAAGGACCCTGCTGACAGGAGGGCCAAGGCGGTTGACTGGCCCATGTTTACGGTGGTGGGGTCAGCATTGCGACCAGTGGGTCTGCAAACTGGTTTCATCAGGTTAAAAGATAGTTTATTGTCTGCAAAACAGATTTTTTTCTCTCTAACCTTCATCTTCTTCCGGATCATCGCAAAGCCCTGTTCGGGGTAGTACAGGACCTGCTGCGTGGGGTGATAGTCCCTGTACCGACGCTGGAAAGGTTTCAGGGATTCTACTCCAATCTGTTCGTAGTCCCAAAGAAGGAAGGGTTCCGTCCGGTCCTGGGTCTCAAGGCCCTCAACAGCTTTTTGAAAGTTCAAAGGTTCAGGATGTAATCAGTTCGCTCAGTGGTCGCTGCACTCCATCAGGGGGATTTTCTGGTGTCCCTGGACATCAAGGACACATACTTGCATGTCCCCGAATGTATCAAGCATCAGAGGTTTCAGCGATTCGCATCGGGGATGAGCACTACCAATTTGTACCTCTCCCTTTTGGCCTGGTGATGGCACCAAGGGTCTTCACCAAGGTGCTAGCCACAATTTTGGCTTTGCTAAGGCAGCGAGGGATCGCAATTCTGGGTTACCTGGATGACCTCCTTCTGAGGGCAGCTTCTGCCTCAGAATTAAGGGAGCATGTGGCAATCACCATGCAAACTCTTTGGGAGTTTGGTTGGGTACTGAACCTTCAGAAGTCGGTGTTGGTGCTGACTCAACTCCTGGAGTACCTGGGCTTGCTTCTGGACTCTTTTTCCCTTTGGACAAGCTGTAAACCCTTCAAGCTGCGGTGAAGTTGTTGGTGTCCCGCAGGTGGTCGTCGCTGCGTTTTTGCATGCGAGTCCTGGGTCTCATGGTAGCCACTTTCAAGGCGGTTTTACACACTCGAGTCTTGCAAAAGGAGATCCTGTCCAAATGGGACAAATCTCCGTTGTCCCTGGATTGTCAAATTCGGGTGAGCCAGCTAGTCAGGGATTCCCTGCTCTGGTGGTTGAGGTCGCTGGCCCTTCAATCCGATAAGTCGTTCTTTCCTCTTCATTGGACAGTGATCACAACGGACGACAGCCTGACCGGTTGGGGGGGAGTTTGGGCCATACAGTTGGCCCAGGGTTGTTGGACGCAGGAACAATCCTGCCTGCCGATCAATGTACTGGAATTTCGGCGATCAGGCGGTGTCTCTCCACATGGTCACAGAGGCTGCAGGGGCATCCAGTCAGTCAACGCCACGGTGGTGGAATATGTCAACCATCAAGGAGGAACAAGGAGCGCGGCTGCAGCACGGGAGGTTGCTCTCATCCTGCGATGGGCAGAGCAGCGCTGTCGGAATGGTCACCACATCTGGATGTATTTCGGCTCCTTTGCCTAAGGTGGGGCACACCAGATGTGGATCTCCTGGCTTCTCGACTCAATCAGAAGGTACAGAGGTTTGTGGCCAGGTCAAAAAATCCCTGGGCTGACGTAGCAGATGCGTTGGTGGCTCTGTGGGGGCATTATCGGCTGATTTATGCCTTCCCCCCACTCAAACTTCTACCATGCCTGCTTCGCAGAGTGGAGGCTGAGGGGATTCCGATGATTCTGATTGCCCCAGATTGGTCTTGGCATCCGTGGTGCGCTGACATAGTACGAATGGTGGCGGATGTTCCTTGGCGGCTGCCGATGCGAAGGGGCCTTCTGTCACAAGGTCCAATACTTCATCCTGCTTTACCATCACTGGCTTTAACGGCATGGCTGTTGAAAGCCAGGTGCTAAGGGACTGAGGTCTGTCAGATTGGGTAATCTCCACTATTCTGAGGGCACAGAAATCATCTTCTTGAAAGATTTATCATCGTACGCGGAAGGCCTACATCTCGATGTGCGAGGAGATGGGTGTCAGGGCTGGCTTAGCCCTTCCTCCTCTGGGCTGGCCGCTCAGCTGACGGCTAATTGCCATCTCTCTTCTCTTTCCACAGTTACCAGCTGTTCCCAATGATGCTCGTCTGACCTGCCTATTTAAAGCCTTCCAGCTCATTTCTCCTTTGCCTTCGCGTTGGTCACATCACAGGGAACCATATCCTGCTGTTTGTTTCAAGACTGGCTTGCTGACATCCCTACTGGCTTCTTATCCTGCTTGCAGTTGCTCTCCTTGGATCCCTGACTTCAGGCCTGGCTGATTACCCGATCTGGTTAATGAACTTTGGACTGGCTGACTACCCGATGTGGCTTCTGGACTCTGGCTATGCTTGACTTTTCTTTTTGCCTTTTTATTTTTATTAATAAACAAGTGTGATTTGATTGTACTTCTGTCTCAGTCTGATTCATGGTTCCTGACAGTATGTGAAGGCCATGAATTCAGAAGATACAGTCAATTCACTTGTTGGTAATATTTTTTCCAGATTGGATGAGCAAGATCACCGCATGGATCAGTTTGCCTTGGCGTTACAAACGCTCCTGAATCGCACGGCTCACCTGGAATCCCCCACAGTGGCTGCTCCGGTACAACCTGAGTTGCAGGCCGTCTCTGTGCAGGCACCCGCCTCGAGTATTACCTCTATAAGAGGTATGTCTGGTTCTGCCCCGCTTCCCCAGCAATTTGGGGGGCGATCCAGTTCAATGCAGAGGGTTTCTCAATCAGGTTGAGATATATTCGGAAGTAGGGTTTTTTGGGTTATGGGGATAATAGGGCAGCTGTATATGCTAGCCCATTATACCAAACCCGAACCAAAAGGTTGATGTTGGACTATACCGGTACAATATATATAAGAATAATAGAAAAATTAAGAAATAAAATTTAATATAAGTTTAATGAATGACAAAGATAGCAAAAATACAAAATATGACAATTAAAAATCTAATACACCCCAGATTCACATTCTCATAATAGAGTTCCATTCTGGTGGCGTAGGTGAAAGGTTCCTCTACTAGTTTCGCGGATTGTCCGCTTCTTCAGGAGGAGGTCTATATGGTAAATAAATAGTGAACAATTCATAGCAATTAACAATTAATATAATTACACAGTTACAGTATTATAAAACCTATAAAGATAACACTTAGAATAAAGGGGATATAGGGAAACTTCACTCACCCAGAAATTCTAGGAAGAAAGAGGGAGAGGTAAAAACAAAATATAGAAAAATGGGCCCCTTCTATGCTTCCCCACCGACGGACATGGGGGATGAAGTGCGTGTGGTACTGGAAAAAAAAAAAAAGTTTAATTCAAAAACATTATGCACAATAGGGGCACATGTGCACACAAATACAAATAGATGCACACATACCCCTACTGAGGCAATAGTATGTAATTAGATACTCCAGATAATATACCAATTTTTTACCTGGCAGGAATATATGGAAAAGCAAAAGCAAATGTCCAATATCGTTACGTATTCAATATCTTGAGCCTATAGAGATACGTTGTTACTATTGAAGATGGATAGTTGCTGCAAAAAGTAAAGGGAAAGCCAAATGTAGTATATTGTGGATATAAGAATTAGATCTAAAAGCTTATTTAAAAGTATGCTACCTGGTTGATGTAAACCACCAAAGTGACGGGACCGATGGTACGTCAACGCCAAAGCTCAGTCTGAGATGGTGGATGTAGTGGGTGTGTATAATAAGAAAAACACACACCCATCCTCCATTGTCGTACACTTAAAAATCCAAAGCTAGGGCAACATTCAATAGCTCAATAGGAAATGTAATGCCGCTGCGTCTATATATAGGGGAAATTCTGAGATAAATCTGTGTATTAGCGGAGATTTCTCGTGCAGCAATATCAAAATAGTTATAAATAATGCTCAAGTATTGAAAAGAAACATTACCTGATAAGGGAAGATATTGGAACAAAAAACATTAATCCTGCACCACCGCAAGCCCAAACACAGCGGTCTGAACAGACCGCTGTTTTATGGGATCCCCAACAGGTGTTCCGTCAGGCGTGTTCGCCGGCGGAAACGTCGGCGGCGTCTGACGTCACATCGTCAGCGCCTCCGCACTACGCAGGTGCGGCGCAATAGAGCATCGCACCGGAAGTGCGCTGGGAAGGGCGAGTAGACAGCGGAAATAATGGTGTCACCGTCCTAAGAACCTGCAAGCCAAAGGGGGGGAGAAAAAGAAACAACTCACCACCAGGCCAGGAGGAGCACATGTCCGCCGGCGGGAAGGACAGAAGACCGGGACTCCAGAGAGACAAAGCAAATTAAAACTGAACAAGACAGAAACAAAAAAGAGCGCAGAGCAAGAACTAAAGTAGAAATAAGAATAAAAAAGATAATAAAGAAACAAAAACGCATTTTATTTCTTAATTTTTCTATTATTCTTATATATATTGTACCAGTATAGTCCAACATCAACCTTTTGGTTCGGGTTTGGTATAATGGGTTAGCATGTACAGCTGCCCTATTATCCCCATAACCCAAAAAACCCTACTTCTGAATTAATCTATGGATGATGGTACATTTCTTAAAATGTCATTTACTTGAGGCTATACTCTTAAATCTCCAGGTTGAGATATACTTCGAAATGCTGCCCCAGGAGTTTCCCACGGACAGAAGCAAAGTAGGTTTCGTGATATCTTTGCTTTCTGAGAGAGCCTTGGCCTGGGCTAACCCTCTATGGGAGACGCAAAAACCTGTTGTCTTAAGTTACCCTCAGTTTGTGGCCTCCTTTAAAAGGGTTTTTGACGTTCCCGCACGTTCCGTTTCTGCTGCCAAGTGCCTCATGTCCATCAAACAGAATACGAGAATTGTTGCTGACTACGCCATTGAATTCCGTACTCTGGCAGCAGAGGTTGCTTGGAACAATGAGGCCCTCGTGGCTGCTTTTTCTCATGGTCTCTCAGATTCCATCAAGGATGAGATAGCCCGGGATATAACCACTGAGCTGGAGAGCTTGATCTCGTTTGCCATCCTCATTGACTCCAGACTCAGAGAAAGACTTTCTCTTAAGGAGCGCTTGCGGAAGCCTCCTGTACGTTTGCCTCTGAGATTTGTAGTCCCACCCATGCCTCCCTCACCTACCATGTCTCCTGGTACCGAGTAGGTCAGTGAAGATGAACCCATGCACCTGGGCTTCACGCATCTCTCTGCGGATGAGAGAGCCTTTAGGAGGAGGGAGAGATTGTGCCTTTATTGTGGCCAGGCAGGTCACTTTTTGAAGTCTTGTCCTACCCATCCAGGGAACACCCGAAGCTTGAGGTCCTGTCATGGACAGACCTTAGGTGGCGTTGTTTTGTCCCCAGTTATCCAGAAGGATAAGCCCCTGGTTTTGGTCACCCTTTCTTGGGCTGAGTCGTCCATCGAGATACAGGCTCTAATGGACTCTGGGGCTGCAGGCCTGTTCATTGATGCTGCATTTGTTTCGCAGCACTCGATTTTGATGCAGCTGCGTGACACTCCACTTGCCATTGAGGCTCTTGATGGGAGACCTTTACAGCCTGCCCATGTGACTCATGAGACGGTTCCGTTGTCCATGGCCGTAGGGGCTCTTCACCATGAGATAATCCAATTCCGAATTTTTTTTTCTCACCCAGATTTCCGCTGGTTATTGGCCGGGCAGGACTTACCATTGGGCTTGACTGGGCTCAAGCCCATGGGTCCCGCCCAATATGGGGCCCCGCCGAGATACATAGCCGAGTGTACTCGGTTCGGCTACACTCACAGTCACGCCCAGTCCCACCCTATGATGGACATAACACAGGGACTGGGTATGACTGTGAGCCGAGCCGAGTACACTCGGCTACTCTCTGCTCCGCTTGGGACTACGAGAGGACCCAAGAGCCGCCGAGAGGACCTGAGAGCCGCCGCCGAGAGCTGCCCAGAGCCGCCAAGAGGACGAGAGCCGCCGAGAGGACCCGAGAGTCGCCGATAGCTGCCAAGAGCTGCCAAGAGCCGCCGAGATACACAAGACTGTGTATTTTTAAACTTCAAGACTGCAATGACAAGGCTGCAAATGACACTGGGGCAAGGCTGCAAATGACAAGGCTGCAAATGACACTGACAAGGCTGCAATGACACTGAACAAGGCTGCAGATGGATGGGCAAGGCTGCAGATGGACACTGATAAGGCTGCATTTATGGGCGTTTAAATGTAAGTTTTTTTTCCTTAAACTTCCTTCCTAAAAGTTTTGTTCCTTAAAATTCCCTCCTAAACTTGGGGTGCGTGTTATATGCTGGCACGTGTTATACGCTGATAAATACGGTAATGTATAGAAGGTAGGGCCCGGAAGTGACTCAAGCCCAGGGGCCCCCACCACCCTAAGTCCTGCCCTGGTTATTGGTTATCCTTGGTTACAGAGGCAGAACCCCTCTTTTGATTGGCTCTATGCTGAGGTTCTCTCCTGGTCACCACAATGCAGGGAGACATGCTTCCTGAAGGTATCCAAGGTCCTGTGCACCTGTTCACTCCCCTCCCTGCCGGAGGAGTACCGTGATTTTGGCGATGTCTTTGATAAAGTTCAAGCCGGTAGTTTGCTTCCACACTGGCCTTATGATTGCGCAATTGACCTTCAACCTGGTGCCATACCTCCTCGTGGCCGGGTTTACCCTTTGCCGGTCTAGGAGGATAAGGCCATGGAGGAGTATGTTGCTGACGCAATTTCTCGAGGTTTCATCCACAAATCCTTGTCTCCTGCTGGTGCTGGTTTCTTCTTTGTGAAAAAGAAGATCGGTGAACTGAGACCTTGTATAGATTGTGAAAAAGCAATTGAACCTCAACTGCGCAAACTTCATGCCATGTGAAAATAATATAATAAAGAAAAAACACAAAAGAGCTGCTCCCTATACAAGTGAAGTGAGAAAAAAACACCTTACTGAATAGTGACAATAATTTAGGGGCGCTCTGAATGAATTACTCTAAACGTGTAAAAATTGTTCAGAACATATCAATACTCAAAAGCAACAAAAATAACATTAATAAAAAATCTTCGAATCCTGATCTAATCACCATATAAAGAAAACATATAAATTACACCAAAGACTAATTGACATTCAATCATATGAAAAGTCCCAATATAAGTGTCTTTATAAATTCCTTGATGGAAATTCTCAGATGACCCAAGTGCAAATGAAAGTATTATAAACTGTGGTATAGCAGCAGATCCAAAGGGCTTGCGACTAGTGATGGACGAACTTCCGACGGGACGTTTCGCGAACGCAGCCGATGACATAACACATGTATGAGGTGAATCTGGGATCGACAACTACAAGCATTCTTTTTTTATATGTGAAATTCTGACAATTCAGGACTCAGGAGCGCAAGAAGGCAATGGAGGAGAGGGAAGGTCAGGGTAGGCTAAGAGGGTGCAGGAGATGATCACCAGCACCGTGATATAGAGCACTGACACCTGCACCGTGATAGAGTGATCTGACACCAGCACCATGAAAGAGAGCACTGACATCAGCACCGTAATATACAGCACTGACACCTGCACCGTGATGGAGTGATCTGACACCAGCACCGTGATAGAGAGCACTGACATCAGCAGCGTGACATAAAGCACTGACACCAGCACCGTGATATACAGCACTGACACCTGCACCGTGATAGAGTGATCTGACACCAGCACCGTGATAGAGAGCACTGACATCAGCAGCGTGACATAAAGCACTGACACCAGCACCGTGATATACAGCACTGACATCTGCACCGTAAGCAGCCCCAGGAGGAAGTCAGCATAGCACAGGGATGGTGGGAGCCCCTCATAATGAGCATAGCACAGGGATGGTGGGAGCCCCTCATAATATGCACAGCAGAGGTACAGCCCCAGTAGTAAGTCAGCATAGCACAGGGATGGTGGGAGCCCCTCATAATAAGCAGCCCCAGGAGGAAGTCAGCATAGCACAGGGATGGTGGGAGCCCCTCATAATAAGCAGCCCCAGGAGGAAGTCAGCACAGCACAGGGATGGTGGGAGCCCCTCATAATGAGCATAGCACAGGGATGGTTGGAGCCCCTCATAATGAGCATAGCACAGGGATGGTGGGAGCCCCTCATAATATGCACAGCAGAGGTACAGCCCCAGGAGGAAGTCAGCACAGCACAGGGATGGTGGGAGCCCTACATAATAAGCAGCCCCAGGAGGAAGTCAGCACAGCACAGGGATGGTGGGAGCCCCTCATAATGAGCATAGCACAGGGGTGGTGGGAGCCCCTCATAATTTGCACAGCAGAGGTACAGCCCCAGGAGTAAGTCAGCATAGCACAGGGATGGTGGGAGCCCCTCATAATAAGCAGCCCCAGGAGGAAGTCAGCACAGCACAGGGATGGTGGGAGCCCCTCATAATGAGCATAGCACAGGGATGGTGGGAGCCCCTCATAATGAGTATAGCACAGGGATGGTGGGAGCCCTCATAATATGCACAGCAGAGGTACAGCCCCAGGAGGAAGTCAGCATAGCACAGGGATGGTGGGAGCCCCTCGTAATAAGCAGCCCCAGGAGAAATATGACACCGCTCAACCTCTTCAAACAGGAGAGTACGGGCATATAGTACGGTGTGCTTTTTTTGGACAAGGAAGTGAGCCAAATTGAGAAAGAAGGTCTGTGTGCTCGATTAAAAAAATCGTTTATAGACATATACATGGTCTACTGGTCACATGTGTTGAATTCCTCTGAGATCCATGCCTCATTAATTTTTAGAAATGTGAGGTAGTTAACACTGTCGTGAGCTAGGCGAGTATGCTTATCGGTCACGATCCCCCCTGCTGCGCTGAACGTCCTTTCGGACAGGACACTGGACGAGGGGCAAGCCAACAGTTCAATTGCAAATTGGGCAAGCTCTGGCCAGAGGTCAAGCCTGCCCACCCAGTAGTCCAGGGGTTCATCACTCCTCAGAGCGTCCACATCGACCGTTAACCCGATGTAGTCGGACACCTGACGGTCTAGGCGTTCCCTGATGCTGGATCCGGATGACACCTGTCGATGGGTCGGCTGAAAGAATGACCTCATATCGGAATTCACCAACACATCTTCAAACCGGCCTCTTCTTGCAGGCGCTGTTGGATTGGTACCCGCAACTCCTTCTCTGGGAGTGGGAATTGCTCCTCTGCCAGCGCACGCAAAAGCAGAATGCAGCATTTCTCGAAGCAAGGCCTGGAAGTGTTCCAGCCCTCTGTGACGGCGGTAACATTTCCGCCATTTTGTGTTTGTACCGGGGGTCTAAGTACGTTGCCACCCAGTACTGGTCCTTGACCCTTATGCTTTTTATACTGGGGGTCCCTATTAAAACACTGGAGCATGAAGGCCCTCATTTGCACTAAACTGGAAGCGGTGTGGTGGCCTGGCTCCTGCTCATCATCCAGGATAATGTCGTCCTCTTCATTCTCCTCTCCCCATCCACGCACAACAACAGGGATCCCAGAAAGGTTTAAAGCATGCTCTTCTTGCTCCTCCTCATCCACCCTGGCACCATCCTTCTCTGACTCCTCTTCAAACTCCTGTTGTTCACTTGTCTCAGATAGAGTAGCCCCCCCCTGGGAATTCATTCAGCATTGCGACTTCGTCATCTTCCCGCTCCTGCTCCTCCACAGCTTGATCAATGACACGACACAATGCACGCTCCATAAAGAAGGCATAAGGCACCATGTCACTGATGGCGCCATGGCTGCGACTGACCAGTTTGGTGATCTCCTCAAATGGCCACAGAAGTCTGCATGCGTCGTGCATGAGCAGCCACTGGCGCGGTGAAAAAAACCCAGCTCCCCAGAACCTGTTCTGCCGCAGAGTTCATACAGGTAGACGTTAACTGCACGTTTCTGCTGGAGCAGCCTATCAAGCATATAGAAGGTTGAGTTCCATCGCGTCGGGCAATCGCAAATAAGACGTCTGACCTGCAGATTGCGTCGCCGCTGAATGTCAGCAAGGCGAGCCATGGCCGTGTAAGATCTTCTGAAATGGGCCGAGATTTTCCTTGCCTGCCGCAAGATGTCCTGGACCCCAGGGTATTTGACAAGGAATCGCTGCACGACCAAGTTTAAGACGTGTGCCATGCATGGCACGTGCGTAATTTTGCCCTGTTTCAATGCGCTAAGCAGATTGGCACCGTTGTCACACACCACTTTACCAACTGTCGAATTGAGCGGTGTTAGCCACTGATCTGCCTCTGAACGCAAAGCTGAAAGGAGTGCCGAGCCAGTGTGGCTCTTGGCTTCCAGGCACAACAGACGCAGCACGGCATGGCAACGTCTCACCTGGCATGTCGAATAGGTTCTGGGGAGCTTGGGCGTGCAGCGTAAGAGACGCTAGCAGCGGAAAAGGAGAAGTCAGTCGAGGAGGAGAGGGAGGAGGATGGAGGAGGAGAAGCAGAAGAGCCAGGCCTGCATGCAATCCGTGGCGGTAAAACCAAATCTACACGGGTGCCACGGGTTACATGCTTGACGGCCGCCAGAAGGTTCACCCAGTGGGCAGTAAAAGTGATATACCTTCCCTGCCCGTGTTTGCTAGACCACATGTCTGTGGTCAGATGTATCTTGGCACCGACACTGTGTGCCAGAGATACATTCACTTGCCGCTGAACATGGCCATATAGCTCTGGGATGACCTTCTTCTTTTTTTACGCTCGAACATTAGGCCCACGGAAGACTGCCTTTTTGCAGAAAAACGTGAGCTTGGCATGATGGAAGGTGGAGTGGAGGACAATTGTGAAGGGAGAGGAGAAGGAGAAGTAGAAGACGAGACTGGACAGTGAGAGCCTGGAGTGTGGCTTTGTGTGTTCCGTTGCTCCCACTGGGCTCGGTGATGGCAGCTCATGTGCCTTCTTAAGGCGGTCGTCCCTAGGTGAGTGTTGGGCTTACCGCGACTAATGCGTTGACTGCAAAGATTACAGATGGCAACACTATTGTCAGCAGCGGACACGTTAAAAAAAGCCCACACTGCGGAGCCATGTGTCGGTGTCCTGGGAGCGCCAGATGTGACCGTACATGGTCGATGACTCGCTCCTGATACATTAGCAGTCTGCTTTGTCCCTCCTGTGCAATGTAAGTTATTCCTGCTTCTCCTCCCTATCTGCTGGTCCATATCTCCCTCTGAACTCCCCTCCTCTTCCTCTCTTTGGGCACCCACGTGACATCACTAGACACGTCATCATCGACGTCACCTTCCCCACCGCTATAAGTAGAGATCTCGGAATAGGCAGCAACACTGGGGACCAACATCCTATTGGGCTGATCTGGGTACTAGCGTCAGACTGCTGAGTGGCAGTTGTTGCTACCTCCTCTTCCTGATCCAATGCCAAGAGTGGCTGCGCATCAGAAATGTCTTGATATGGATCGGAAAATAATTCCTGTGACTCAAGCGGAAGGTATGTGGTGGTGGTGGTGGTGTTGTTGGTGGTAGAGTCTTTGGGGGTGCACATAGCAGAGAGTGAAGAAGAGGGTGCAGATCGAGAGGATGAGGAGGGTGCAGAAGAGTAAGGCTGAGTGAGCCACTCAACCAATTCTGGTGCTTCCTTTGACGTAATCGCACGCACCTTCTGCAATTTCCCACTTTGGCTCAAGCCTGTTGCTCCTGCCCTACCCCTACCACCCCTACGGAAGGGCCTGCCTCTTCCTCTGCCTGTCATTTTTTTAATGACCCTGTGACAAAATTCTCCACAGAAGTGCAGTATGTATGTGGAAGAAGGTATATAACACCCCGTTTCAATCTGTTGTTTTTGGGGCCACTGGTCTATCACACCAGTTACAATACTTTTTTTTGGATTGCGTTTGTCACTCTTTGTAGTATCGCTGCAGAACTGCTCAGCAGTCACAATGCTGCACAGTGGAAACGCACTATACTATGCTTTCTATATGTGCAAGTATTTTATAGGTGTATTACACAACTATATACTGCACACCAAATAGTACACCTATACCAGTCCTTAAGGACCGTTGTGGAACTAGTAGGTTGTGATTAGCAGACTGTACCTCAGTCCCTATACTGATAAAGGACTGCTGCAGAATAGGGCAGCAGTCAGCAGTAGTGCACCTCAACCCTATATATTGTGGACCTATACCAGTCCTTAAGGATTAGCAGACTGTATCTCACTCAACCCTATATACTGTAGTACGCTATATCTTACCAGTCCTTAGAAGGACCTTTGTGGAACTAGTAGGTTGTGATTAGCAGACTGTACCTCACTCAACCCTATATACTATAGTACACTATACCTTACCAGTCCTTAGAAGGACCTTTGTGGAACTAGTAGGTTGTGATTAGCAGACTGTACCTCAGTCCCTATACTGATAAAGGACTACTGCAGAATAGGGCAGCAGTCAGCAGTAGTGCACCTCAACCCTATATATTGTGGACCTATACCAGTCCTTAAGGATTAGCAGACTGTACCTCACTCAACCCTATATACTCTAGTACGCTATACCTTACCAGTCCTTAGAAGGACCTTTGTGGAACTAGTAGGTTGGGATTAGCAGAGTGTACCTCACTCAAACCTATATACTGTAGTACACTATACCTTACCAGTCCTTAGAAGGACCTTTGTGGAACTAGTAGATTGTGATTAGCAGACTGTACCTCAGTCCCTATACTCATAAAGGACTACTGCAGCAGAAGCGCAGCAGCCAAGTATAATATTCTTTCTATATTTGGAAGAAAGAATATTATACGTGTACAACCCTATTACCATACCAGTCCTGAAAAGGACCTTTGTGGACCTAATAGTAACAGCTAATGATTAAACTGACTGTCCCTCACTGCTACACACAGCTTCCTGTCTGTCCCTATTTAAACTGACAAAACACAGGCTGCTGCAACAATAACTTGAATAGCACTGCACTCAAAACTATATCCTGTACCACTACACCATACCAGTCCTGAAAAGGACCTTTGTGGACCTAATAGTTACAGCTAGTGATTAAACTGACTGTCCCTGCTGCACACAGCGTCCTGTCCCTCTCTGCACTGACAAAAGACAATCTGCTGCAAAAATTACTGGAATAGCAGTGCCTCAAACCTATATCCTGAACTACATCTACACCATACCAGTCCTTAAAAGGATTTTTGTGGACCTAATAGCTAGCGATTTGGGTCACTGTAGTCTCTCCCTGCTCCACACAGCAACCTCTCCCTATAGTGACAGTAGAAAGAATGTAAAATGGCCGCCGGATCGGGTCTATTTATAAGTTAGGGGGAATGTCCAAGTGTCCATGTGCTGTAATGTCTCAATTGGCTGTCCTGTACCACATGATGGATGTGTCATCATAGGTCAAAGTTCTTTTACACAGTAAACACGTAAGTCCGCCGGGCGAACAGTGGCAATTATCCGCCAACAGTCGAAATTCGCCGCAAACCGACCGCCGGGCGAACCGTTCGGCCATCCCTACTTGCGACTCCCTCCACCGAGAAAACAGCACAACACCACTCGTGAAGATACAAGTCCAAACTGCTTACCAGATTTGTTTGACCACTTTAATTAAAAAGTAAGTCAAACAGCGCCTGTACAGGTAAATGCCTGCTCATATAGATGCTGGTGGAAATAACACAGGATAATACATCCCTCTCCACAGACTCAGGCGGTATATATAAAAGAACACAAAAGGATCCATAGCGTGATACTGATTTTAATAAAAAATATATATATAAAACAGACAGCCAAATGGCTCCTTACGTGGTCGGGTGCCTGACCCAGCACTGGGGCTGCTCGCCTTGAGAGAACACACTCAGATCGGTCAGCGTATCCCTTCCGCAATAGCTGGTATGGCGTGCGTTCCAGGCCGTCAGACCGACAACCAGAAAGCTGGAAATGGCGTCAGAAGTGTGACCAGGTACCGCTCCGACGTACGTTTCATTGTTAACGTCCTTAGGAAGCGTACCTGGTCACTAATGATTAATGCTTATATCGAATCTTTGCAAGGCTTGAGCCAATAGAGGGAGCAAGTGATGTGTAGCCTCAGTGCCGCTCAGACGGCACGACAGGGATATGCAGTTAATAACATTCCTTTCCATACTACAAAAGATTTAACGCATATAACTTTTCATTCAAATGATAGAGACATACATTTAAAAAAAATATATAAAATACAAAACAGAATTCCAGCAGACAACGTTTGATGACAATAAATTGATAGAGTGTAAACATCAATTCTAAATAAAGCATCATAAATAAATAGTGAACTAAAAAAAAACTCAAATTAAAATGATAGACTTCCTAGAGAGGAAAATTTACGGTACTCCACCCCCAGAAAACAAAAAAACGAAAACATATATATATACATATACCTCCAAGAAGGAACTATATAAAATATATATAAAATGTGCTGTGCAGTTGAAGAAAGTAAAGGTTGAGAAAGGGGGAGACTGGAGGGAGGGTACAGGAGTAGAGCACTCTGGCCGATTCAAGCCAACCCCCTAAATAGGTCTGCACCCACGCGAACCGTATAATTGGAGGTTCAGAGTGGGGTGCCTCTCTTAGGGGTCGATAGGATAGGGGGTGGGTTAGACTTAGATTAGAAAAGATTAAGGGTTTTTTTTTTTTTTCCCTCTGAAAGATGGAGGGGATAAGGGTAACCTCCATAAATGCAAAAGGATTGAATATACCGGAGAAACGGAAAATACTCCTTAATGAATTAAAACGATCCAGTACGGACGTGGCGTTCATACAAGAAACACACTTTAAAAGGAGCGATCTCCCGTATCTCCAGAATAGATTCTTCCCCTGTGCATACCATGTACATAATCAAGTATCGAAGTCTAAGGGAGTGTCCATCTTAATTTCGAACCGGGTACCCTGGGCTCTTCTGGATATGCGGAAAGATGTAGATGGACGCTTCCTTTTTATAAAGGGACAAATAGGGGGGGCAAAAATTACGCTAGCCACTGTATATGCGCCAAATATACATCAAGATAATTTTATAAGTAAAACTCTGGCTAAATTAATG
This sequence comes from Lithobates pipiens, assembly GCF_037356315.1. NCBI lineage: Eukaryota > Metazoa > Chordata > Amphibia > Anura > Ranidae > Lithobates > Lithobates pipiens. The sequence goes on from NW_027507758.1 coordinate 211,311,337, forward strand.
GAATTTGCAGAAGGGAAAATGATCTTAGGTGGAGATTTTAATATACCATTAAACTCTAAGGAAGATACGTCATCGGGAGTCTCATCAGTCCCTAAGGGTGTCAGAGGGAAGATAGTGCGGAAGCTGCAAGAGATGCATTTGGTGGATGTATGGAGGTTGTTACATGAAGGAGAGAGAGATTATACATTCTTTTCAAACCCGCATCAACTTTACTCCCGCATTGATCTCTTTTTGATACCCCATTACTTATTGCCGTCAGTACAGAAAGTAGAGATAGGAAATATAACTTGGTCAGATCATGCACCAGTGACACTACAGATATCCATGTCGGGCCCGGCTCTATCCACGGGGCGGCAATGGCGGTTAAATGAAAGTCTGTTGCAGATTCCCGAAATACGGGAAGATGTAGGGAAAGAAATGGAAGCGTACTTCCAGATAAACGACACCCCGGGGAGTGACCCGGGCATGATATGGGAGGCACATAAGGCGGTAATGAGAGGAGTGCTGATTAAACATGGCTCTCGATTAAAAAAAATACGAGAAGAGCAGATGGTAAAACTGGTAGACGAAATTCAGAAGTTGGAGACTCTTCATAAGAATATACAAACTACATCTATAGGAAATGAGCTGGCACATCTGAGGAGACAGCTGACTGATCTCCTCCGATGTAAAGCGAAGGCGACAATCCAGTTCGGCAGGAAAATAACGTATGAACTAGGGGATAAGTGTAGCAAAGCATTAGCAGGGAAACTTAAAGAAAAGGGGAAGATGGTTTATGTCCCTCATATTAAGGGGGAAAATGGACGTTTGATTTCCCGACCCAGTGAGATAGCTAAGAGATTTGGAGAATACTACTCTTCGTTATACAACTTGTCACTACCCCGAGTACCCCAGGTTAAAATGGAGGAGTACTTATCAGCAGCAGGCCTATGTAGGCTCTCTTCCACGGAACGTAGTAGACTGGAAGCCCCTATAACGATAGAGGAATTAAATGTAGTAATAAAAACTGTTAAACAGGGGAAAGCACCGGGGCCGGATGGATTTTCAATCCAATATTATAAGAGTTTCCTCCCAACCTTAGGTACGCATATGTTAAAGGCCTTTAATGCGATTGGCCAAGTGGCGGCCCTCCCCAGGATGCACTTAGAGCGCATATCTCGGTAATTCCAAAGGAAGGGAAGGATCCCGCGGAATGTGGGAGTTACTGGCCTATCTCATTGCTAAACTGTGACTTGAAGCTTTTTACCAAACTGTTGTCTTCTCGCCTCCAACCATTATTAAACCAACTGGTACATCGAGACCAAGTAGGGTTTATCCCTACTAGGGAGGCGAGAGACAACACGGTTAAGGTACTCAACCTGGTCCACTATGCCAACCAAACTAGAACACCCTCTATTTTTTTAAGTACAGATGCAGAAAAAGCATTTGATAGGGTGAACTGGGGGTTTATGTTTGAAGTATTGAGGCATATGGGACTAGGTGAGCATATGATAAAATGGATATCTGGAATATACTCCTCCCCGCAAGCTCTGGTTAAAGTCAATGGGGTACTCTCAGAGCCGATTAAAATCTCAAATGGAACACGGCAAGGGTGCCCACTTTCTCCTATGCTGTTTGCCCTTTCGATAGAACCGTTGCTAAATAAAATTAGGTTAAATCCAGATATTAGAGGTCTACAAGTAGGAGATAGGAGCTATAAAATCTCTGCATATGCAGATGATCTGCTGTTTTCACTGGTTAGTCCACATATCTCACTGCCAAATTTAATGAAGGAAATAGAAGAATATGGAGCACTAGCAAATTTTAAAATTAATTATTCAAAGTCAGAGGCAATGGGGGTAGCTCTACCCCGGGAAAAACAACAAGTGTTACAACCCAATTTTAAATTTAAATGGGTAGGGACGGCCTTAAAATACCTGGGCACACAGATCCCAGTAAAGATAGAGGAGACATTTAAGATGAACTTTCCCCCGCTCCTTAAGGCAGTTAGAACATTGTTAGAGAAATTGCAACAGGGACGGCATTCATGGTTTGGTCGCTGCAACTCCATTAAAATGAGTATTTTGCCAAAATTTCTGTATATATTACAGGCCCTACCGATAGAAATCCCACCTGCTTTCTTCCGTAAAATAGACATGGTGTTTACGAAATTTATTTGGGCAGGTAAGCGACCAAGGATTGATAGAAGCCGGATGACCATGCTAAAAAGAGACGGAGGCTTAGCAGTACCAGATTTACTTAAATATTATAAGGCAGTCCATATTGGGAGGATTATCGATTGGTGCCGACATACAGAATTTAAGATATGGATAGAATTAGAGCAAAAAATGTGCATAGTACCTCTACGAAGAGCGATCTGGTGCTATACAAAACTACCGGAATCCATAAAAAAACATCCTCTTATAGGCCCAACATTACAAATAGGGTTTAGAATTAGTCAGAACCCTAAATTCTCGTCAGCACATTCCCCACTAGTTCCGATACTAGGTAACCCCAGTTTTAAACCAGGAATGGAGAGGAGGGCCTTTGAGAGCTTGCGGGAAAAGGGTTATATGCAGGTATCACATTTTCTGCAATCTGATTCATGGCCAACAGTGACCGTATTGACTCAACAGGGGGGCCAATTTGAAGTTAAGGTTTGGCAGGCAATGCAGCTTCGGCACTTTTTTGAGTCACTAGGTCCAGCAATAAACTACAAACGAGATCTGACTAGATTTGAAATATACTGTGAAGAGAAGGAACCTCTGTCTCGAACGATATCAAAGATATATACAATGCTCATAGCCCCCCCAGACAATTATGAGATGCCATGCTTTGTAAAGTGGGAAAGGGACTTGGACAGGACATTCTCATTAGATCAACGTCAGAAGATGATATACCTCTCGTTAAACTCATCAATCTGCACTGGAATTCAGGAATTAAATTACAAGTTGTTGACGAGGTGGTATTATACCCCATCGAAGCTCCAGAGGTTCTTCCCTGGAGCTTCAGATCAATGTTGGAGGTGCAACGGGGGACAGGGGACTTTATTACATATTTTCTGGACCTGTCCCAGGATCAAACAGTATTGGAGAGACGTGCAAAAAATTGTGCAAAAATTTACAGAATATCGAATACTGGATGACCCGGCTTTTTTTCTGTTGCACCTCTCACATATCCCAATAAGAAAATATAAGAGCTCGGTACTGTGTCACATGGTTAATGAGGCCAAGGCATGTATTGCCCGTTCTTGGAAAGATTCTAAACCACCAACAATAGCAATGTGGTTAAATAAAGTGAGGAAGGTGGGGGCTGTGGAAGACTTAATATATTCGGCCCAGGACAGAAGTGAGCAGTATGCCAGGGTATGGGCGGTATGAAACGCTTTTCTCTCTTCAGAGGAGGGAAAGAAATTGCTGGGGAACAGGGAAAGATAAGGAAACCACCATGTAGTGGGACTAAGTAAATTGTATTTGTGGGGGTCATGATGGGTGTTTTTTTTTTTTCTTTTCTCTTCTTTGGGGTGGGGGAGGGTAGGGGGAAAAAATTTAAATAAAAGGAGGGAAAGTGGAATACTTAATAACAGCAGAGATAAATAAGAAAGGGTTCTCAGTTATTTAAACCAGGGAAACAGAACTTTTGTAGAGAATAAGATGGGCTGAGAACCGACGAATGCTTGTATGTAATTATGAAGATGTATGTAATTTGACTCTGTGACCTCCTTGAAGTATAAATAAAGAATATATAAAAAAAAAAAATATATATATATATATATATATATAAAGAAGGGAAGAACTGGATATTCCGCCAGGAACTACTCCAAATCAATCCTTCTCAAAAAATATAAAAAAGGGAGGACAAGAGCATAAAAAAACTTAGGCCGCGTACACACGGGCGGACTGTTCGCCCAACTTTGTCCGCTGAACAGTGTTTGGGCGGACAGTCCGCTCGTGTGTGGGCTTTCAGCGGACAGTTTCAGCGGACAGTTTGACGAACAAGGTTTTTCGGAAATTCCGTAAAACTGTCCGCTGAAACCTTGTTTCAGCGAACAGTCCGCTCGTGTGTAGGCTTGTTCGTCAAACAAAGTTGCGCGCATGCTCAGAAAGGATTTTCACGCCGAAAGTTATAATGCAGTGTATAGGACGTCGTATTTTACGGCACGTTCACGTCATCGCGCACGGTTTCAGCAAACTGTTCGTTCGTCGTGTGTGGCCATGTCCGTCCATGCTAATTTTGAGCGGACTGTTTGCCGAAACTGTTTGACGGACAAAGTTGGGCGAACAGTCCGCCCGTGTGTACGCGGCCTTAGGCATATATAAAAAAAATATATAAATAAACATATAGTTCCTCTTTCACCAAGGGGAGGGAAGGAAGGGGGAGCATGGAGAATACCCTCCATCCATATACCTCAAGAGAAAAGAGAAACCAGGGAAAGAATCCAAACCATCTCCAATCCATTAATCATTGGACAGAAAACAGTTTAGATCAAGTTCAATATTCATTCCCAATGGTTGTAACGTTTGTAATTTATAAATCCATTTCGTTTTGTTTTTTGAAATTTCTCTTCTCATGTGTCCCTCTCCAGGGTCTTGTGACTTTGTCAATACCATAAAACCTGCACAATGAAGGATCACTACTATGGCATTGCTTGAAGTGTCTCGACACACTATGGTTGGGAAAACCTTTTTTTATATTTGCCAAATGTTCGTTGATTCTAGTTTTTAATTGTCTAGTTGTGCAGCCTACATATTGCAAAGAGCACGGACATTCTAAAACATATGTCACATGATCTGAATTACAGGTAATAAGAGGTTTAATCTTAAATTCATCCCCCGTCACACATGACACAAAATTGGACACTTTTTTTTGGTGTCCCGGGTCCCCTTGTAACTCTACACGCACGACATCTGGTACAGAAGTGGAAACCGGATCCATCCAAAAAAGTTGCCAGCTTCCTCGGGGGATCTGGCACATTCCGGGCTATCCAATTTCTCAGGCCTGGGGCCCTCCTATAGATAAATCTGGGTTTATATGGAATTGTAGATGCAAGATCTTTATCTTTCAATAGGATAGGCCAATATTTTTTGAAAATGGTTTCTACTTGCCTAAATTGTCTATTAAATCCTGTAACAAAAGATAATTCACCCTTAAATGTGGATTTAGGCTTGGGAGTTAATAAAGATTGTCTTTCCATCTTAACCACTTTGTTTAAATCTCTACTTAGAGTCTCAGAACTATATCCTTTTTCTAAAAATCTCTCTGTCAAAATTCCCGCCTCTGTATAGAAATCAGCTTCGTTTGCACAGTTTCGCTTGAGTCTCATATATTGCCCCTTAGGGACTGCTCCAATCCACTGAGGGTGATGGCAACTGTCTGTGCGTAGGCACATAGCCATTCCTGTCAGTGGCCTTAAAGAAAGTTTTAGTTTGGAACCCCCCATCTCTTTTGGTGATGGTGAGATCCAAATAATTTACCTCTTCCATACTTAATTCCGCTGTGAATTTTAGACCATATTTATTCCCATTCATTGTTCCCAAGAATGAAGCAAAGCTGGTTTCATTGCCTTGCCAAAACAAATTACATCATCGATGTATCTTTTAAAGAACACCAAAGACCTATTCCTGTTAAAGAAAATATTCTCAGATTCCCATTTGTTAAGTGCAATGTTTGCTACACTCGGAGCATAACGTGCCCCCATGGCTACTCCCCCATCTGATTATAAAAATCATTATTTGCCCAGAAAAAATGATTAGTCTTAGCTAGCTTTAAGCCCTTTATTAGAAAATTAATTTGTAATTTTTTAATTTTCGACTCTTTATTTAATGCCCATCTAAGTGCATCCAGTGCATCCTTATGTTGTATATTTGTATAAAGGGATTCAATATCCACTGTTATCATAATGATATCTTCTGCAGCAACTAATCCTTGTAGAGAGATTATCAAATCTCTACTATCTTTGAGATAAGAAGGACTTTGGGGAACTAGTGCTTTGAAAAAGCCATCTAGCTATTCCCCTAATCTGGAAAAAAGGGAATCCATCCCACTAATTATTGGTCGGCCAGGGGGAGAATCTTTATTCTTATGTACTTTGGGTAATATATACATCACCGGGATCTTGGGAGCATTTGGAATGAGATACTCGGCTTCTTTCTGATTTAAAATTTGTTTATTTTTCCCTTCTACCACCCAATTACCAAGTTAATTTTTTAGGTTTTGGGTAGGGTCACCCCTAAGTTTCACATAAGTGGTTGAATCATCTAAGAGTCTTCCCATCTCTTGATAATAATATTCACGCAACATTATCACCAACCCCCCTCCTTTATCAGCTGGTCTTATAACTATTTGTTTATTTTCTTCTAAGGATTTAATTCCCCCCAGCTTCTATAACTCAAATCAGATTTTTTTATTTCCATATCTCTCACTTCACTCTGTACCATATTTTTAAAGACTTCAATATGATGGTTTGTGTTCTTTTTAGGATTAAAGACTGAATTGTTCCTCAATCCACTATGGATATAGGGACAATCAGTCCCCAAAGGAATAGAGCTAACACTCATATTGTTGGCAAATATTGTTGTATAGATTATAGGGTTCTCAGTCGTGTCACGATTAAGAATGCCTACCCGATTCCATTGATTACTGAGTTATTTGACCGCCTCAAAGGAGCAACGGTTTTCACGAAGCTTGACCTTAGAGGGGCATACAATCTCATGTGCATTAAGGAGGGCGACGAGTGGAAGACTGCGTTTAATACCAGAACAGGCCGTTATGAATGGTAATGCCTTTTGGCCTTTGTAACGCCCCGGCAGTTTTCCAGGAATTTATTAACGATGTCCTCCGAGATTTGTTGCAGTTGTGTGTGGTGGTTTATCTCGATGATATCCTCATATTTTCTAAGTCCCTGGAGAGCCACCACAAAGATGTCTGTCATGTACTTCAGAAACTAAAAGAGAACAATCTCTATTGTAAACTGGAGAAGTGCGAGTTCCATCGTGAACAGGTTACATTCCTGGGCTATGTCATTTCCACTGCTGGTTTTTCAATGGACCCAGAAAAACTTTCGGCAGTCCTACAGTGGCCTCGACCCGTGGGTTTACGTCCTCTGCAGAGTTTCCTGGGCTTTGCCAATTACTATCGGAAGTTTATTCATAACTTCTCGTCTCTGGTCAAGCCTCTGACTGATATGACCAGAAAGGATGGTGACCCACAGAGTTGGTCTCCGGAGTTCATTAAGGCCTTTGAGACTCTCAAGGCTGCCTTTGTTTCTGCTCCTGTGTTGGCACATCCTGATCCTACGTTGCCTTTTATCCTAGAAGTTGATGCTTCTGAGACTGGAGTTGGCGCCCTTCTGTCTCAACGTCCTAACTCTGAGAGCGCTATGCATCCGTGCGGCTACTTTTCCAAGAAATAGTCACCTGCTGAGTGCAATTATGAGATTGGTGACAGAGAGCTGTTGGCGATCATTTTAGCCCTGAAAGAATGGAGACATCCCCTTGAAGGTACCACTGTGCCCGTTCTTATTCTTACTGACCATAAGAATCTTACATTCTTGTCTAAGGCTAAGTGACTCTTTCCCAGAAGGGCGCGATGGGCTCTTTTCTTGTCAAGCTTTAATTACATTGTCTCATTCTTACCCGGTGCTAAGAATGTAAGGGCTGATGCCTTGTCAAAACAATTTTCCTCCACTTCCAAGTCTGAGGCGGTTTTGGTTTCTATGATTCCTCCTGATCGTATCTTAGCTACGGTTTGCATCTTACTTCTCCTTTGGGTGACAAAATTCTTGCTGCTCAGGTCCATGCTCCTCCTGATAAACCTTGTGACCGCTGCTTTGTCCCAGAGAGTCTCCGTACTGCAGTGCTCCAGACTTATCATTCTCCCAAGGCAGCTGGACATCCTGGGAAGAATCAACTCATTTAGGCCATCTCCCAACAATTCTGGTGGCCTAGTCTACGGGCTGATGTTACTGCTTTCGTAGCTGCCTGTCCCGTGTGTGCTCAGAGGAAGACTCCACGACACCTTCCAGTGGGTCTCCTACAACCCATACCCAATGGAGAGAGGCCCTGGACTCACCTGTCTATGGATTTCATTGTGGAATTGCCCAACTCCCAAAGCAACACTGCTATCCTTATGGTGGTTGACCGTTTCTCAAAGATGTGTCATTGTATTCCACTTAAGAAGTTGCCCACCTCTAAGGAACTGGCTTCCATTTTTGCTCGGGAGATCTTTTGCTTACATGGGCTACCCAAGGTGATTGTCTCGGATAGGGGCAGTCAGTTTGTCTCCCAGTTCTGGCGAGCCTTTTGTGCACAGTTGGGAATCCAGCTTGCGTTCTCTTCTGCGTATCACCCACAGTCTAATGGGGCCATAGAACGAGCAAATCAGTCTTTGGAGCAATTCCTACGTTGCTATATTTCTGACCATCTTAACAACTGGTTGGACCTATTACCTTGAATTCTGCGTCCCGATTGTCTACATTTATGGTGAATTATGGTTTCCAACCTTCCATGTTGTCTGACTGGTTTGTTCTGCAGAGTATTCCTCAGTTAGAGGAGCATCTCCGTGGTCTTCGTTCCACTTGGGTACAAGTCAAGGAGGCTTTGCATCATGCTAATGATAAGTACAGACTCCATGCTGACCGCAGATGCCTGCCAGCGCCTTCCTACCAGGTTGGGGACAGGATCTGGCTGTCATCTTGCAACCTCCGGTCTCGTGTTCCCTCACTGAAGTTTGCACCTCGGTTTATTGGGCCTTTCCGTATCCTTCGCAGGATTAACCCGGGTAGCTTACGCGTTGGAACTTCCTCCTAGTATGCGCATCTTAAATGTGTTTCATGTCTCCTTATTGAAACTGTTGGTCTGTAACCAATTTACCACCTCAGTGCCACGTCCTCACCCTATTCAGGTTAAGAACCATGAGGAGTATGAGGTAAAATCCATTGTTGACTCCCGTAGGTTCCGTTGGCGCATACAGTACCTGGTGCATTGAAAGGGGTACGGTCCGGAGGAACGCTCCTGGGTTTCATCCTCTGACGTACATGCCCCTGTCCTTCTCCGCGAGTTCCATAGACGGTTTCCCCTCAAGCCCGGTGGCCCTCCGAGGGAGAGGGGTCATTGAGGGGGGGGCACTGTCAGGGCTGGCTTAGCCCTTCCTCCTCTGGGCTGGCCGCTCAGCTGTTGGCTAATTGCCAGCTCTCTTCTCTCTCCACATTTACCAGCTGTTCCCGATGATGCTCATCTGGCCTGCCTATTGCCTTTACATTTGGTCACATCACTAGGAACCACCCCCTGCTGTTGTTTCAAGACTGGCTTGCTACATCCCTCCTGGCTTCCCTCCTGCTTGCAGTTGCTCTCCCTGGATCCCTGACTTCTGGACTGGCTGATTACCCGATCTGGTTTATGAACTTTGGACTGGCTGACTACCCAATCTGGTTATTGGACTCGGACTTGCTTAAATACGCTTTTTCCTATTTACATTTTTATTAATAAACAAGTGTGATTTGATTGTACTTCTGTCTCTGTCTATTTAATGGTTCCTGACACTCATCTAGATATTATTGGTAAAAAAAAAAATCGCAATAAGCGTTTATTAATTGGTTTGCGCAAAAGTTATAGCGTCTACAAAATAGGGGATAGTTTTATGGAATTTTTTTATTAATATTTTTTTTTTTACTAGTAATGACGGCGATCAGTGATTTTTATCGTGACTGCGATATTATGGCGGACACATCGGAAACCTTGGGCGCTATTTTGGGACCATTCACATTTATACAGTGATCGGTGTGATTAAAAATGCACTGATTACTGTGTAAATGTGACTGGCAGTGATGGGGTTACTCTAGGTGGTGCTGTATGGGTTAAGTTTGTCCTAGAGTGATTCTAATTGTGGGGGGAGGGGCTACGTGTGACACATCATTGATCACCGCTCCCAATCACAGGGAGTGGTGATCAATGACAGTGTCACTAGGCAGAACGGGGAGATGCTTGTTTATATTAGCATCTCCCCGTTCTTCCTCTCCGTGAGATGATCGCGGGACCGGTGGTCTGACTCGTGGAGCGCACACGCCTGTTATACAGGCCTCGCGAGATCACGTACAATAACATGATTTTGCACAGTGGAGCCAAACCATGCCATTGCTGAGCCATCATCTACTTGGACCCCCAGGTCCTTTTCCATCCTAGATTCCCCCAGAGGTCCCCCAGTGTATAGATTGCATTCATATTTTTGCCTCCCAAATGAATTATTTTACATTTTTCTACATTGAACCTCATTTGCCATGTAGATGCCCACCCATTAATTTGTTCAGATCTTTTTGCAAGATTTGCACATCCTGCAGAGATATTGCCCTGCTTAGCTTAGTATCGTCCGCAAATACAGAGATCTAACTGTTTACCCCATCCTCCAGATCGTTTATGAACAAATTAAACAGGATTGGTCCCAGCACATAACCCTGGGGGACCCGACTACCCATCCCTGACCATTCCGAGTACTCCCCATTTATCACCACTCTCTGAACTCACCCTTGTAGCCAGTTTTCAATCCATGTACTCACCCTATTGTCCATGCCAATGGACCTTATTTTGTACAGCAAACGTTTACGGGGAACTGTGTGAAATGCTTTTGCAAAATCCAGATATACCACGTCTGCGGGCCTTTCTCTATCTAGATGGCAACTCACCTCCCCATAGAAGGTTAATAGATTGATTTGGCAAGAACGATTCTTCATGAATCCATGCTGATTACTGCTAATGATATCATTCTTACTAAAATCTTATTTATCATCCCCTCCAAGAGTTTACATACAATTGATGTTAGGCTAACTGGTCTGTAATTCCCAGGGATGTATTTTGTGCTCTTTTTTAAATATTGGTGCCACGTTGGCTTTTCTCCAATCAGTTGGTACCATTCCAGTCAGTAGCTGTCAGTAAAAATTAGGAACAAAGGTCTGGCAATTACTTGACTGAGTTAATTAAGTACCTTTGGGTACAAGCCATCTGGTCCTGGTGATTTATTAATGTTAAGTTTCCCAAGTCTAATTTTAATTCTGTCCTCTGTTAATCATGGAGGTGCTTCCTGTGATGTGTCATGAGGATAAACATTGCAGTTTTGGTTACTGAAGCCCTCCGATTCCCTCATGAAGACCAAGGAGAAGAATAAATTCAATGCCTTGCCATCTCCCCATGCTTTGTAACCAAATGTCCTTCCTCATTCTTTATGGGGCCAATATGGCCTGTCTCCCTTTTTTACTGTTTACATACTTAAAGAATTTCTTGGGATTTTTTCTCTCTCCTCCACTATGTGTCTTTCATGTTCTATCTTAGCCGTCCATATTGCACCCTTACATTTCTTGTTGCATTATTTATAAAGTCTGAATGCTGATGATGATCCCTCAATCTTGTATTTTTTGAAGGCCTTCTCCTTTGCTTTTACATGCATTTTTACATTGGAGTTAAGCCAGCCAGGATTTGTGTATGCTCTTTTAAATGTATTACCCAATGGGATGCATTGGCTAATGCTCTTATTTAATATGCTCTTAAAGCAAACCCATCTCTCCTCTGTGTTCTTTGTGCCTAAGATTTTATCCCAATTTATGTCTTCTAGCAAGGTTTGTACTTAGCTCTTTTGAAATTCAGCGTCTTTGTATTCCCCTTATTTGTGTGATTTATACTGAAGCCAATTGATCTGTGATTGCTGTTAAATTGCCCTGTATTTTCACATCTGTGATCAGGTCTGTATTGTTGTTAATCAGCAGACCCAGTAACGCTTTGGTTCTAGTTGGTTTGTCTACCATCTGACCCATAAAATTGTCCTGCAAGACATTGAGGAACTGGCAGGCCTTAGATGAATGCATGGTTCCCACCACCCAGTCTATGTCTGGATAATTAAAATCCCCCATTATGATAACACTTCCCATCCTTGCTGCTAATCCAAATTGTAATAGGAGATCTGTCTTCCCTTCCTCCCTCAGGTTAAGGGGCCTATTTCATACTCCCAGTATTATTTTCCCCTTAGCTTTATCCCTTTGGAGCTGTACCCATAAGGATTCCACCTCCTCCCTAGCTCACTTAGTGATGTCATCTCTGACATTCACTTGTATATTATTCTTGATATATAGGCATACCACTAGATTTTACCACTGTAAAAAGAGTATGTTATCAATGTATCGATGCTAGGTCAACACTCTGCAAAGATGCTTCACATTCTGGTCCTCTCCAAATATTTGGTGTACCCAGTCCCCAGATAAAAATTGGCATAAGGCACTTAGGATTTGGAAATTGGTGCATCAGATACATTAAATGACAATTTACAAACAACTTCTGTGGTCCAGAGCCCACACAGTAAAAGCTAACAGCAGTGTCCAGTGATCTTTGGGATGAAGTGTACTATACGGTGGAACAGGGCTGCAGTGACAGATATGGGACCCAACAGAGGCAGTGGAGTCGCTGCTGTCTTTTTAGCTCTGAAAGCTTGTCTGTTCCCCAGACAGAAGAACAAAATCATTTTTAGGGTTGCACCAATACCGCATTTTTATCAGTGAGTATGAGCACCGATACTTTTGGTCAAATCTTCACGAGCATACCAAGTACCGATACTTTGGGGTGTGATTTGCGTCAATACAAAAAAATTGGTAGAAATAGCACTGCAAAGAATCGCATTCAATTTGAACAGGAATGTGGTGCAATTCCTGTCCAAATTGCATGCTATTTCCCACACTGCTCCTGTGTGTGTGTGTGTCTGTCTGTCTGTATAGAAAGTAAAAAGCACCATCTTGTGAGCAGTTTAAAAAAAAATGTTAGAACTCCTCAGTACATATCTGACCACATGTAAAATAATCTACATAGGTGTCCTGGTCCACCGATGACAGCAAATTAGGGCCGCTAGAGGAGACGTTTCAGGACCAAATGGGTATAGGGTGGAAGTGATGTCAGCTTGGAGCTGACCGCCTTTACATCTCCTCCAGCACTGTGAGCACCTTTGACGCAAATCACACTACAAAGTATAGGTTTTGGTATCGGGAGCATTTTGGTGAGTACAGACATTCACGCAAATGCTTGGTATCATTATTGGTGCATCCTTAAATTTTTTTTTTCTGCAAATTTCAAAACAATTTCTTTATCTAGTACAACAATGTTGCTCACCTCCTTTTATGCTAAATCTATTAGTGTTTAAATGATAAAGTCTCTATTTTATCAAAATAAATCCTGGTCAGATCTGGTACCACTGAATGTACAAATAATAGTATCCCATTATGTGCGTTCAAAGATCTAAACATTTTTGACTTTCTACATTTTAAATCTGTTTCAATACACCTTGCCTTACTAGTAGAATTTGAGATTGTGCTTCGTTTTCCAGCTAATTCAAGCCACTGATCCATATTATTTAAATCCTCTATACTTACATAGTTACATAGTTACAAAGGTTGAATAAAGACACCAGTCCATCCAGTTCAACCTGAGTGAGTGTCTACAATTGTCTCTATCCCCATACATTGCACACTCACATTGGTCCCTACCCTCAAGGAGCACACAATCCAAGGTCCCCATTCATTTCCTAGGGCCAATTTTGGACAGAAGCCAATTAGCCTACCTTCATGTCTTTGGAGTGTGGGAGGAAACCAGAGTACCTGGAGGAAACCCACGCAGGCACAGGGAGAACATGCAAACTCCAGGCAGGTAGTGTCCTGGTTGGGATTTGACCCAGCGACCCTTCTTACTGCTAGGTGAGAGTGATAACCACTACACCACTGTGTCGCCCATACTATATTTTTTCTTTTTAATTTAAATACTCTATGGAGATGGTTTCCAAAATGTTGTTTTTTTTAACCACTTCAACTCTCCCCCTTCCTAACCAGGCCATTTTATGCAATACAGCACTGCGTTGATATAACTGACAATTGCCGGGTCGTGTGACACTGTACCCAAATAAATCTTATGTCCTTTTTTTCCCCCACAAATAGAGCTTTCTTTTGGTGGTATTTGATCACCTCTGCTTTTTTCTATTTTTTGTGCTAGAAACACGATCGTCAATTAAAAAAAAACAAAAAACAATCATTTTTACTTTCTGTTCTAAAATATATATCCAATAAAAAAACATTTAAAAAATCAAATGTCTTCATCAATTTAGGCCAATATGTATTCTGCTACATATTTTTGCTAAAAAATATCCTAATAATTATATTAATTGGTTTGCGCAAAAGTTACAGTGTCTGTAATCTAAGATATTTTTATTTATTTTTTAACTACTAATGGCGGTGATCAGTTACTTATAGTAGGACTGCGATATTGCAGGGGACAAATCGGACACCTAAGTGACACTTGACACTTTTTTGGGGACCGTGACATTATTACAGTGATTAGTGCTAAAAATATGCACCATCACTGTAATAATAACACTGGCAAGGAAGGGGTTAACATTGATGGTAAAAGGGTTAAATGTGTGCCTAGGGAGTGCTTACTAACTGTAGAGGAGGTGCTTTTACTGCAAGAAGATATGGATCAGTGTTTCTGCTTCACCAGTTCCATGTCTTTTGTACTCACAGAATGGGAATTGTTTACATGGGTACTCTGACAGAGTGACAGTCTGCCTAACGATCGGTGGGTCCCAGCAGACATCGGGTCTGCGGGGCCCTGCTGAGCAAACTACGCTCGAGCCCAAAACCCTGAAGTACAGAATCACGTATATATACACGTGATTCTGCACAGAACTGCCACCCTGTAGCAATAAACCTGCTATGGGGCGGTCATAAAGCAGTTAATATTTATATCTGGATATACTGTATTGTGTGTGTGTGTGTGTATTTTATGTTTTATATTTTATATATTATATAAATTGTGTACACTTTAATTAGGTTGAAACGTGCCAGATATGAGGTGGTATTATGGATAGAGTTGGTCTAAAGGTTTTTCTTAAGAGTGCAGTGTGGGAGGCCTAATGTGTGGGAAGCATGAGGTTATGTTCATGGTATCGCGGATTTGGCCAGATGACTTTGATAGATGCCTTCAGGCTTCATTTATGTGCATGAAATGAAGATATACACATTTCCCTCTCCTGAAACAGCTGCCCTGGTTACAGTGAAAATGGTCAAGTACTGGGATGGTTATTTTTATGATCGGGAACAGATATGTACTGCTTGGTACAGTGCATCTTGTACAATACAGTTATACAGTACATAAGCATTGAGCTTAAAACAGTTTTTTTGAGAAAGATTTGAACTATTTGTTTTGGCTTATGTTATTATTGTTATTATGCACAGTTTATTTTGATAATATAGTACGACTGGGGGGTGCTTATGAGAGATGCTCTTTGTGGAACGCTTTTGAATAAGGCACAGTTGCAACCAATACAGAAATGTGTCTTTCTTCAATTGTTGGAAATGTTTGATATATTTAACCTTTTTGTGGTGGATTAAAGTACTCTGAGCTTCTACTCTGTATTTTCTCTAGATGGGATATGCGGGATAAGCCTCTGTGTACTCGGTATTAAAAAATAAGCATTGTTTGATTATCCTTATACAAGGGGCCAGACAAATCTAGTGAGTGATTTGATTCACATGATGCTACTTGGATAGTGGAGCACTGGCACTTTGTCACTCTGAAGTGTGGATTTTACACACTATTACACAAAAAGGAGAATATGTGTAATGATCACCGGCAGATTATATGGACATATAATGTAATGCAATTAACCTTACTCCTTACTGACATCAAATATTCCTTATACTACCTTATAGGTGTAGCTAGAGTGCTAGGCCTGGACTTAAGGAGTTAGTCCTTCTACATTGTATACATAAGAAAATGTAAATTGACAATATGCGCAAAATATACATATAGATAATAACACTACAATAGGTTCTGCAGGTGTTGACAAGTCATAGAACAGCTGTAAAAAAAAAAAAAATTAATTGTATTGTAAAAAATATTATATTGTTAAAAAAAAGATTTAAAAAATACAGTCTGGGGTCAAGTCTTATTTAAGAGACAATATGAATATAATAGCATAAATATGAAATAATGTAAAAGAAAAAAAGACAGTTTGATACAATAGGGAGCATGCATATGGGACACCATTACTCACAATTTTAAATATGTTTATGTTTTTGTTTTATTAAAGTGATATATTTCTTCTTGTCTTTTGAACAGCTACAGAACTGTATGAAGATGGTACTAAACTGGATCAG
The DNA here is from genome assembly GCF_037356315.1 of Lithobates pipiens. Taxonomy (NCBI): domain Eukaryota; kingdom Metazoa; phylum Chordata; class Amphibia; order Anura; family Ranidae; genus Lithobates; species Lithobates pipiens. Next base: position 211,327,490 of record NW_027507758.1, read on the forward strand.
AATATGATTAAAAGTGAAAAAGACTTTAATATGAGTAATATCAAGAATGACCTGGCAACAAGAGCAGAAGGAAAGAGAAGTCAAGGAACAGAAGGAAGTTATTCTAGGGTAGACAAATTTGACTGCAAAGCAACACAAGAGGGATCTTCAGATGAGACAGACTATAAGCTGGAGGCTTCTAGGAGGAAGAAATTTGCAAATAACGTTGACAAAATAGCCAAATCTCCTATTAAATCTAGTAAAAGGAAATTTATTTCATGTGGCAAAGGTTTAAATGCAAGCATAAATGATGAAAGTATCTCCTGCAAAGAGATAACTGATAGGTTTGATGCTGACATTATTATGTCCTCTGATGAAGAGGAGCAGCCAAAGCCAAAAGTTCAGTTGCTACAAAAGTGTAATGGTTTGGATGACAAAAAACAAAAATTGAAAACCACAAGGTTGTATACAAGTTTACAGGACATGTCAGATAAAAAAGCTAAAACAAATTCTTCAGAAGAAAGGCTGAGAGCCAAAGACCCCAAAGATGTTTGGTCAAGTATTCAGGGGCAATGGCCTAAAAAGACTTTGAAGGAACTTTTTTCTGATTCAGATACAGAGGGAGCTTCATCTCCACATCACAGGGATTTAGAAGATACTCCTAATGATTCAACTTTTCAGACAGTTAATAATGAAACCAGAGATGTGTCTGTGGAATTTCTAAAACCTATAACTCACACTATTGAACTGAAACCAGCTGAAAAAAAAATGGCCGAACTGGGTAAAAATAAAGTGGATTTACCCAGCAGTGGAAGTAATTCTGTACTGAATACACCTCCTACAACACCAGAATCTATCTCTTCCAGGACATATAGAAGATCACAGTTAACATTTCAAATATTTGAACATGCAGAAGCAAATCATGAAGAAGTAGAAAGCAAGAAAAGTAAAAGTAAAACTGAATTGGATAGCGTTACCTGTGAACTACAAGGTTTCCAGTTTGAAGAAAACCTTTCTCTGACAGGATTTGAAGTTGGCATCAACTCCAGTAGTAGTAATGACCTAGAAAGAGAGAGCAAGGAAAAAGGTAAACTTCATAGGTGGTGTTAATACAGGCTAACTGTATTTTAATATTTGTAATTTAAATTAATACTGTCAGGCAGAGCATTGCCACTTAGAAAACAACTTGTGGATATAGATGTGAGATGTGTGGGCCTTGTGGCATGCCTTTTTATGTACAGATATTATATCTACCCTTAAAGCTGATTGTCCTTGTTGCTGATTTCCTTCATTCACTGAATATGTCATCCATCCTTTTGTTAACTCAGTAGTTGCTCTAAAATAGCCTGGTAATTTTTTAATTAAACAGTTAAAGTGGTTCTAAAGGCAGAAGGTTTTGTTATCTTAATGCATTCTATGGTACTAGAAAGGTCATCGTTAGATGCAGTTGGAACAGCATCAGTATCCAAAGAAGGGACTGCTATAGCATCCATATTATTGTCAATAGGACTGCTATAGTCTGTGTTACCAGATATCATCTGGTTGGGGATGGAAGATATTTGCGCTGATCCAAGAGCAGGGGGAATAGCTTAAGAATCATAATGCCACCTACACACGACTGGACTTTGCATCAGAATAAACTCTGACGATCTTTCCGACGGAGTTCTGACCGAACGGACTTGCCTACACATGATCACAAGTCAGTTCGTTTCGAATACAATGACGTACAACAGGACTAGAAAATGAAGTTCAATAGTCAGTAGACAATAGCTTTCCTTGCGTCGTATTTGGTCCTTTGGGATAGCATACAGAAAAACGGTTTTCCCGGAAAGATTTATAACATGTTCCATTTCTAGGTCCATCAGAATTTTTTAAGAAAAATCAGCTGAAGCCCACACACGATCGGATTATCCGATGAAATGATTCCCTCTGACCTTTTCTGAACGAGAGTTCTTCTACTGGGGCAGCTTAACAGATATGTACAGAATCTCACTTTGAAGAGACACTACCATATTAAAGAGAAAAAGAGCCTTCTGTCCAATACTATTCTTTCCACATCACCTCTCCCCATCCCATCAGATGTATTCTCATTTGACACCAGTTCTGTTGAGGATATGGATGACCCATTGTTTGATGCTGAGTTGATTCATCTTCTCACACAACGTTCTGCCACTTCTCCCCCAGTCATTCATACATCTTTTAAGCCAAAGTCCATCTTTAACCCCTCACATGCTAAAGGCCCTTATATAGAGAGTTTTTACAGGATCATGTTCGCAGATTTCCAAAAGTTATGTCAGTCCTCTAATACCACCAAAACCAGCAACTTGTTGTGCCTTGAGATCAGAGCCCTAAAATCTTTGATGGAAGCAGATGATCTAGTTATAAAATCGTCTGACAAGGGTGGAGGAATCGTTCTACAAAACAAAAGTGACTATATTGAAGAGGCTAGGAGACTGCTCTCTGATACTACCACATACAAGAAAATTAACAAAGACCCCACCCCTGAATTTGCCAAGGAAATTGATACCTTGGTGTCTGCGGCCTTTCAAAATAACATTCTTAATACATTTTAGAAGTCCTTCCTTCTTAAAGAGAAAAAGGGAAAAACAAACTGCGCTATGGAATTAATATTTCTAAAAAGATCTAAAAAGACCCTTTGGAAGCCGCAACTCTGCTGTACACCAATTATACAGATAAAAGAATACAGAAAATAGTGAGTTGCGCTAACCTGTAAATGATATGAAAAATGCAAATAAATCACAAATTTTACCTTGTGCTTGTGCAACATACAAATTCTGATATCACCAGTCACATAAATATCTCAAAATCAAATGTCCTAAACCCCTCACTTGGTGTTATATATCAAACCCTACCTCCAAAAGCAATAATTGTGCTTAAAAAAATTATTATTTGATGCCACATATACAGACACAAATAAATAAAATTAAAAAAGATTAAATAAACCATTAGTTGTCACAAATAAAATAATTGTAGTACCCACAGTTAATGTAAGAATATAGTTCAAAAATATATGTAAATAGTGTCCAACATAAATTGCCAGCCACCCGTGATAAAAGTGAAAAATTCAGAAATCCAATTATGATTCTTCAAACGTGCAAGCCATGTTATATCCACCACCAGCTATATAGAGATTGGTTCCTTACCAGAAAGACATGACCCCCCTATTAAAGAGGGTCACAACAGATGTAAGCACGGTATGCAGGCTCTCACGCTGTCAGACCATCCTCTGGGACAGTTCACACATCGGAATTGCACTGATATTGAAACATTTAATGATCAAGCAGTGGTACTTACCAGTGGGTTTTTGGAGAAGGGATATGATCCTACCTTTCTTAACGAAGCAATGAAAACTGCATGTGAGAGAGATAGGTCAACATTATTGCTTGATAGACAAGGTGCTAGAACAAATAACCAAGGTACACTACCATTTATTACCACTTTTTCAGTACAACATCAAAATTTTAGGGATTTGATTCAGAAACACTGCCACTTGTTGACCAGTGATCAGGTTCTCAGCACTGTTTTGCCCATGAAACCACAGATTGTTTTTACAGGGGCATCCTCTCTGGGTAGTAAAATCGCCCCAAGTGTGCAGGACCCACCTAAGGCCAACAGGTATTTTTTCCAAAATCTGATAGGTTACTACAGATGCAAGAACTGTCAAGTCTGTACCCTGAATAAATTTAGGGGGTCGAAGATTTCTAATTTGATGTCCACTAGCACTATGAAAACTTATGAGGTAGAACCTTTCATCACCTGCTCTTCAGAAGCAGTAGTCTACCTCATGCAATGTCCCTGTGTTTTACAATATATAGGGAGGACTAAAAGGGCACTTTGTGTTAGGTTAAACGAACATATCAACATTATCAGACAAGGTTTTGACAAACATCCTGTTTCAAGACATTATGGCTGGATGCACAAAAGAGACACGTCAGGTACTTTGTTTATAGGCATCGATAAGTATAAATCTCATTGGAGGGGTGGGTCTCTGGTCAGAGAAATTTCCAAATTGGAAATGGCTTGGATCCATAGACTCAAAACATATGTTCCATTTGGCCTTAACGTAGATACAGACATGAATGCTTTTATCAACAATTCATGATTATGTCTGTACCATTTGGGAGTGAACTTTTGTGTCCCAATTACCTTAGATGTTGACTAACGAGATCAATATGTGAGGGACTATGTATGGAGGATTCTATTGGATATTCATTCTATAGACTTCACTTATATGGTTATATATATATATATATATATATATATATATATATATATATATATATATATATATATGGGTTTCAATTATTGCAATAATGTTTGTAATTTCCTTTTCTAACATTCAATTTGTGGTCTTTTGTTCTGGGCCTGCTTGCCATCTAGGAAGATGGACTATGTGAGCAATACTTTTCAGAAGCTTGCAAATAATAAGTTTGGATATTGAGTTGGACATTGCTTTTGTATCCAGAGATTTGTCGTGGAATTTTTTCTTTACATTCATTTTAATTGATTTTGTACACCCTTTTGGGTTGTATATCAATAGCATCTTTGGCTGTGACAAGTCAGTGTCCCAGATTGGGCCTCTGAGATGCTGTTGAATTTTATAAAGATGCAGATTTCATAAAATTATATTATATTTCATTTTAAATTTATTTTAGTACTTATATTGTCCCTATTAATACTTTATATTTTTGAGAGAAAAAAATGTTTTTGGTAAATCTTGTGCGCTGATTTGGTCAGCTCACAGTTAATTTCGTACGATAATAGGGTCCAAGTTTATAAGTATCTTAATTTCCAATATATGGACACGCTTCTGTTGCTTGTCCATAATCGTAAGATTTTTACATCTCTATTCAATTTTTATTCTATTTTATTTTATTTTTGCAATCTGTCCCCGGTATGCTATTTAGGTTCACTTCCGGGATAATCAGACTAAGTGAGATCATGTTGGTCTGTGCGTACCATAGAGCAATGTTTTCTAGCTCTATTTTTAATTATTATCTAGTCCACATGGGTCACGGTGGGTTGTAATAGGCATGAATATATAGCTTAAGGCCCAATCTTTAGTTGTCCGGAATATCATGCAATGATGATCGATTTTGCAATGTTTAAGGACCTTATGTTACACTTCCGTGATGGCCGTCGACCCAGAACGAGGCTGGGTTGGTGACCCCGCCATGGTTTTAGGTTTTGGTTACACTTACGTGATGGCCGCCGACCCAGAACAAGGCTTGTTTTAATAGGATATGTATAAAGGAGGTGACGTGGTGCGCCGCCCGTGCCCCTGGACGACGTAAGGTATTACGAAACGCGTATGGCAGAGCGACGCGCTGACGTCACCTCGTGTTCGATATTTGTATTCCAGGAAGCATGGGTTTGTTTGTGTGCGTCCAGCCGGCGCACACTTAAGGCCTGATGTTATTCCATGTTTGTAAGTGCATTTTATATTTTATATTTACATGATTAAAGTAAAGGTTTTACACTATTTGAAGCCTTCCTATCTTTTATGTGCTATTGTATCGAGTGGAGAGCTTTGCATAGGAGGGGAGGAGCTGTGAAGGACCATGTTGGATGTTACAATATCAGAGGGATGGTCTGACAGCGTGAGAGCCTGCATACTGTGTTTACATCTGTTGTGAGCTTCCTTCTTAAAGACTTCTATCAAATCCCCTATTTCTATCACCTATCACCTCCCCAATGTTCATAAGAATTTAACCACTTGCCGACCGCCGCACGACGATATACGTCGGCAGAATGGCACGGGCAGGCATATTGGCGTATATATAAGTCCATGCCTGCCCGCGGGTGGGGGGCCCGATCGGGCCCCCCCCCGGTGCCTGCGGCGGTCGGCATTCGTTCGGGAGAGATCAGGGATGAGGGGACGGCCATTCATTCATGGCCACCCCCTCGCGATCGCTCTCGACGAATGGAAATCCCCCGTGACATCACTTCCTCTCCTGTAATGTAAACACAGGAGAGGAAGTGATGTATTCTCTCCTCCGTGTCGGTATTTTCCGTTCCGACACGGAGGAGAGCGGATCGGTGAGTTGCACCAACACTCTACACACACAGTAGAACATGCCAGGCACACTCACACCCCCCCTTTACCCCCCGATCACCCCCCCAATTACCCCTGCCCCCCAGTCACAGTGACACCAATGTCATTTTTTTTTTTTTTTTTTTTTTTTTTGCATTGGTGTCATTTGTGACTGTAATAACTGTTAGGGCAGTTAGAGTTAGCCCCCTTTAGTTCTAATGTACCCCCCTAACCCCCCCAATAAAGGTTTAACCCCGTGATCACCCCCCGTCGCCAGTGTCACTAAGGCTGGGTTCACATTGCAGCGGTTTATGAGAACGAATGTGATTCGCACCGCACTGCAGTGCAAATCACATCCGATCTCTGTGCGATTCGAGTTCAGCCATTCGCCGCACCCGCCGCACCCGCCACACCCGCTGCACCCGCCGCAAATTCGCACGGGACCCTTTTTTTGGCCCGCAGCAGAATCGGATCGCATGGGTGTTCACACCATGCGATCCGAGTTTGCAGATCGCACTGCGATATGCGAACTGATCTGGGGGTGTCAGTAACATTTCACTGACACTCCCAGCAGTTCGCATAGGGCAGTGTGAACTGCCGCCGGGAGGCATGCGATGCGGGAACCCGCCGCGGATTCGCGGCGTTTCCGCATCGCTCCAGTGTGAACCCAGCCTAATAAGCGATCATTTTTCTGATCGCCGTATTAGTGTCACAGGTGACGCTAGTTAGGCAGGTAGGTATTTAGGTTCGCCGCAGCTTTTTATAGCGCCAGGGACCCCCATATACTACCGCATAAAGCCCCCTGATTGCCCCCTAGTTAACCCTTTCACCAGTGATCACCATATAACTGTTACAGGTGACGCTGGTTGGTTAGTTATTTTTTTATAGTTTCAGGGCACCCGCCATTTATTACCTAATAAAGGTTTAACCCCCTGATCACCCGGCGGGTGTCATTTGTGACTAATAACTGTTAGGGCAGTTAGGGTTAGCCCCCTTTAGTTCTAAGGTACCCCCCTAACCCCCCCAATAAAGGTTTAACCCCGTGATCACCCCCCGTCGCCAGTGTCACTAAGGCTGGGTTCAGATTGCAGCGGTTTGAGAACGGATGTGATTCGCACCGCACTGCAGTGCAAATCACATCCGATCTCTGTGCGATTCGAGTTCAGCCATTCGCCGCACCCGCCACACCCGCCGCACCCGCCGCAAATTCGCACGGGACCCTTTTTTTGGCCCGCAGCAGAATCGGATCGCATGGGTGTTCACACCATGCGATCCGAGTTTTCAGATCGCACTGCGATATGCGAACTGATCTGGGGGTGTCAGTAACATTTCACTGACACTCCCAGCAGTTCGCATAGGGCAGTGTGAACTGCCGCCGGGAGGCATGCGATGCGGGAACCCGCCGCGCATTCGTGGCGTTCCCGCATCGCTCCAGTGTGAACCCAGCCTAATAAGCGATCGTTTTTCTGATCGCTGTATTAGTGTCACAGGTGACGCTAGTTAGGCAAGTAGGTATTTAGGTTCGCCGCAGCTTTTTATAGCGCCAGGGACCCCCATATACTACCGCATAAAGCCCCCTGATTGCCCCCTAGTTAACCCTTTCACCAGTGATCACCATATAACTGTTACAGGTGACGCTGGTTGGTTAGTTATTTTTTTATAGTTTCAGGGCACCCGCCATTTATTACCTAGTCTCACTAGTGTACCCCTAAATTTAGGGGTGTCTACTTTCCAAAATGGGGTCATTTGGGGGGGGTTTGTGCCATCTTGGCATTTTATGGCCTTCAAAACTGTAACGCCCTTAGAAAGCCTGAAGGCGGTGCTTGGTTTTCGGGGCCCCGTACGCGGCTAGGCTCCCAAAAAGTCCCACATATGTGGTATCCCCGTACTCAGGAGAAGCAGCAGAATTTATTTTGGGGTGTCATTTCACATATGCCCATGGCATGCGTGAGCAATATATCATTTAGTGACAACTTTGTGAAAAAAAAAAAAAAAAAAAAAAAAGTTTGTAATTTTCCCGCAACTTGTGGCAAAATATAAAATATTCCATGGACTCAACATGCCTCTCAGCAAATAGCTTGGGGTGTCTACTTTCTAAAATGGGGTCATTTGTGGGGGTTTTGTGCCATCTTGGCATTTTATGGCCTTCAAAACTGTAATAGGTAGTGAGGAGTGAAGTCAAATATTTACGCCCTTAGAAAGCCTGAAGGCGGTGCTTGGTTTTCGGGGCCCCGTACGCGGCTAGGCTCCCAAAAAGTCCCACATATGTGGTATCCCCGTACTCAGGAGAAGCAGCAGAATTTATTTTGGGGTGTCATTTCACATATGCCCATGGCATGTGTGAGCAATATATCATTTAGTGACAACTTTGTGAAAAAAAAAAAAAAAAAAAAAAGTTTGTAATTTTCCCGCAACTTGTGGCAAAATATAAAATATTCCATGAACTCAACATGCCTCTCAGCAAATAGCTTGGGGTGTCTACTTTCTAAAATGGGGTCATTTGTGGGGGTTTTGTGCCATCTTGGCATTTTATGGCCTTCAAAACTGTAATAGGTAGTGAGAAGTGAACTCAAAAATTTACGCCCTTAGAAAGCCTGAAGGCGGTGCTTGGTTTTCGGGGCCCCGTACGCGGCTAGGCTCCCAAAAAGTCCCACATATGTGGTATCCCCGTACTCAGGAGAAGCAGCAGAATTTATTTTGGGGTGTCATTTCACATACGCCCATAGCATGTGTGAGCAATATATCATTTAGTGACAACTTTGTGTAAAAAAAAAAAAAAAATTTTTTTTTTGTCATTATTCAATCGCTTGAGGCAAAAAAATAAAATATTCAATGGGCTCAACATGCCTCTTATCAATTTCCTTAGGGGGTCTACTTTCCAAAATGGGGTCATTTGGGGGGGTTTTGTACTGCCCTGCCATTTTAGCACCTCAAGAAATGAGATAGGCAGTCGTAAACTAAAAGCTGCGTAAATTCCAGAAAACGTACCTTAGTTTGTAGATGTGACAACTTTTGCGCAAACCAATAAATATACAATTATTGACTTTTTTTTTACCAAAGACATGTGGCTGAATACATTTTGGCCTAAATGTATGACTAAAATTGAGTTTATTGGATTTTTCTAATAACAAAAAGTAGAAAATATCATTTTTTTTCAAAATTTGCGGTCTTTTTACGTTTATATCGCAAAAAATAAAAATCGCAGAGGCAATCAAATACCATCAAAAGAAAGCTCTATTTGTGGGAAGAAAAGGACGCAAATTTTGTTTGGGTACAACATTGCATGACCGCGCAATTACCAGTTAAAGCAGCGCAGTGCCAAAGTGTAAAAAGACCTCTGGTCATTTACCAGCAAAATGGTCCGGTCTTAAAGTGGTTAAACAATCCCCCAGGCAGACCAATAGTGGCTGCCATGGATAGTGTCACTACGGTGTTAATTCTGTACATCGACCAATTTCTTCAGCCCATTGTTCACCAGCTACAGTCCTACATTTGGGACGGAACACATTTATTGGAACTTCTCTCTGCCTACAAGTGGGAGCCAACTTATGTTTGGCTCTCACTTGATGTCAACTCTCTGTACACATTCATTCCCCATTCCTTTGGCCTATTGGCATTGGAACATTTCCTAGCCAAAGATCCTTTCATTAACCCCCGTCAGGCCTCCTTTATTTTGGATGCCACTTCTTTCTGTTTGTTCATTATTTAAATTTTCGACAGGGACTTTGATGTGCAAACAAAGGGAGCAGCTATGGGGGCAAACTTTGCGCCTTCTTATGTCAATTTGGTTATGGGCTTCTGGGAGAATTTATATTTTCTCTAAAATAACCCTTATGAGCGTAATGTTGTGTTCTTTGGTCGTTACATTGACAATATTATTATAATGTGGGATTGTCCGGTCAGTGTGTTTGACCAATTTGTCGATTATTGCAATTAGAATCAATATGATCTGTCATTCACCTTTGTTACCAATCCTGATACGTTACCTTTTCTTGACCTCAAGTTGGGTCATGATGAAGCTACCTCCACCATAATTTCCAAAAAACGATGTTAAATCCACTGCGGGTAATTCGTATCTGCAATAGTTGTCATCTTCTGAAATGGATCGACAATAAAGGTCAGTATTGCCGACTTTGACAGAACTGCACGAGGGAAAGTGACTATGTCATCTTACTTAAAAAGAAGTTTAGAGACAAAGATTACCCAGCAGCCTCTATTGATCAAGCTTTTCAATTTTACTTAAAAGGGAAACCTCTGAAAGTATCCAGTGAACATGAAAATCACACTGTTCGGTTTAATACTACCTTTAACTTTCATTTAAAAAAGATGGAAAAAATCTTGGCAAACCACTGGTGTATCCTATTGCAGGATCCACTTCTAAAACCCTTTATTCTGGATAGACCATATCACAGAGCGCCCAACTTGAAATCTAAAATAGCTCCCAGCAAAATTAGATCCAGATGTGTTTCTCCTGAAAAACCCATTTTTATACCACTGGTTGGGATGTTCCAGTGTTGCAAGCCTTTATGCAAAATGTGTAAATATGTCAAACACGGCCAAAAGTCTTTTACTGCTAAAGGGATTACCAATACATAGAAAGACTTTTACAATTGTTCTTCAGACTTTGTCATATATGGACTAATATACATAGGCCGCACGTTACGAGCCCTTAGGACCAGGTTTGGAGAACACAGGAGATCGATTGAAAGTGGCACAGATCCACATAGTGTGCCCAGACACTTTACTCAAGCTCACCAACAGTCCACTAAAGGGTTTGGGTGATCAAGCAAATTTCCAACTCTTTTCCAGCTGTAGAACGTTTCAAAAAGCTTTGCGCTAGAGAAACGTTCTGATTTACACTTTAGACGTTCTCTCACCTGGCGGGATGAATGAAGGAATCAAAAACATAATTTTTTTAAATAGTCCCGTACCAGGGTACAACCAGTTTTCTATTGTGCACATATATATATGCTCGTGTGCATATATGAGCTAAATCCATGTGTATATGTTTTTTTGTTTTGTGATTCGTGTTATTAGATGCCACTATCAGATGCCTTTGTATCATCACATGTCATGTATTTTTACATATCATGTTAGATGGTTGCATCTGCTAATACATATACATCATTATTATTCCTCCATTAGAGGTAATCTTTTCATGATTGACACACTGTGAGAACGTGTGTCTTTTATACATGCTTTTCAACATACAGAGATGCTCTCAATGATACATTATTTATATTATGTAGTGTATACTGTATTTATTATTTGTAGCCTCTTTTTTATTTGATTTATTTCATTAATTTGATCCATATCATACTATTTACTATTTTATTTCAGCCTGCAGTGAAAACCTGCCTTAAAAGCCACAGCGCGGTCCCCACTTGGTGGAGACGAGACCCCGCCAATCCCGCTCACCACAGCGGATGGAACGGTACCTCTCCCAGCCGCACTCGCGCTCTGGATCCCGGTCCCGAGACAGCTCTCCCTCTCACTCAGGATCGCAGCCTATCCCTAAAATGGCCACCGCACCTCAGGCGCTCACTGCCTCGCAGTGCACCCTGCCGCCCACCCCACAGAGCAGCTTGATAGACACTGCTCCGGCGAACGAGGGGATGGACACATCCAGCCCCTGGCAACCAGCCACAAACTTACTCTCCTCATAAGCTGGCACAGGCGGTAGCTGCAATGCTCCTGCCTACCCTCACAGCTGCAGTGGATAAAGCGGTGGCAGAGGGCATGGCGCAACTCCGGAAACAAAGCGGCTAAATGTGGTGGAACAACGCATATCGTCCCTGGAGGATGATCAATTCAACATGAATGCAGCACTAGAGAAATTCATACAGGACCAACAACATTTGCACGATCACATGGAGGACCTTGAAAATCACTCAAGGAGGAACAATCTGAGGATTATAGGCCTCCCAGAATCGCACAGACCTGGCACGCTACTTGCTCTGTATACAACTACCATACTGGCAGCTCATGGCCTCAATCGGCACTGCACGGTGGAAAGGGCGCATCGCATCGGAGCGCCATCCACTGATAACAAACGTCCACGGCAGGTAATTGCCAAATACCTCAACTACATTGATCGCACGGACATTCTCCAGAGCTTTTGGAAATTGCGCACCGTCATTGTGGATGGGCACAAGCTGCTGCAAAAGAAAGGAATTTCAACAGATATGTGCAGAACTGTTCAAGCGTAATATTCGATTCACCCTGGCGTACCCGGCGACTCTCTGGCTTCAAGCCCTGGATGGGGAACTGCTCACTTTCCAGTCGGCGGCCAAGACCCACGCCTTCCTTCGTATGCTCACGTCCGCTCCTCCAACCTCGGAATCTTATGCGGATAAGGTGAAACAGGGCCCGCAAGACCAAAACAGTCCCAGGAAGGACCCACCCAAACGCCTGAAGTCCACCTTTCCACCAGACCAACCTGACTTTCGCTGACCCCATAGCATCCCGGGAAGTGGTTGCTTTAAGGTATGGGTAGGGCTCTTTGGCGATGTGATTGTCTCCCCGTCTGCTGTTCACTATATGCCACTTATGTGGCGGCGGGGCAGACTCTGCTGCCTGCCCTTCAACCAAACTGACGGACAGGGTCACTGCTTAATGATTTTTGTTTTCAGGTTCAGTGCTGTTTCGCAAGGTTAATTTAGTTTTTTGTTGATGTTACCTATAAAACATTTACCTATTCTACTCAGTGTAACCCTATGCAACTTCTCCACGTAAGATCGTTCACATGCCTCTACCTACGACCATGCATCAGGTGGCTCGCCCATTCATGGCCTAACCCCATTACGACAGGGATCTTCGCCTGTCCCCTGATTTCCCCCTTCCCTCCTCCCCCTCTCTGTAATAGCATATACCGTGGGCTAGCGTATCACTGGGTGTTGAAGTTGCATACAGAAAAAAGAGAAGTCTCAGAATGATACTTTATTGACAACCCCTCATACCCTTGTTGTCCCTCTTTACTGTGTCTTATCCCCTACCTGGAGGGAGGAAGGTTTATTCATACACATAGTTCAAGAGTGCTTTAAATATTTTTTTTTTCTTCACTCGGGTGTCAATCTTTCTTTCAGTAGGCAGCGCAGCTCACCATCCTTGGGCGGCTTACTCCCCCCTCATGTGCAATGCAGCCTCTTCGTGTTTCATCCTGGAACGTGAAAGGATTGCGTTCACCTGGGAAACGATCAATAATACGTCATCATCCAAAGCGGTTAAAGGTAGACATTGCCCTACTCCAGGAGACGCACCTGGAGGAACAGGACTTCCCTCGCATGCGGAAGCTTTGGGTAGAAACAGTGTTGGGCTCGGCTTCCCAAGGCCGGAAAGCAGGAACGCTCATTCTACTTCATAAAAACCTGACCTGTGATGTGCTCTCTTCTGAGCACGACGCAGAAGGCAGGTATATTCTCCATTCTCCTCAGATTCACATCTGGCGTGCTTAGGCTAATCAACATATATGCCCCAAATTCGCCAGGTAAGACATATTTCAGTGACCTGACAGCGACATTGGCTATCGACATGGATACTCCACACCTCATAGGTGGAGACTTCAATTCGACCTACTGCGACAGTGAAGATAGAGCATACTCGTCACACCGTCACAAACCATCCTCACCGACTCCAGGCACCCACCTTTACCACATGACACAGGCCCTTGGGCTGGTAGACGCATGGAGACTATCCCACCCTATAGATAAGGAATACACTTTCTAGTCCACAAGTCCTTTGCTAGACTTTACTACTTTTTGTGCACCCATTCTTTGCTTCCCAAGGTCAGGGACAACAACATCCACGATTTGGTCATTTCAGACCATTCACCGACTTCCATTACTCTTGACACCCTGAGACACATCCCAGACCATAGACAATGGTTCCCATCTTATCTAACCCAGAATGCTGCTTTCCACCAGTTCCTTACTGAACAGTGGATCGAATATCCACACAATAACGGCTCCCATACGGAGAACCCCAATCTATTTTGGGAAGCGGGCAAGGCATTTATGTGGGGGCGGATTATAGCCTTCACCGCTGCGCACAGGAAGAAAGCCCTCGAAAGCTATCAGGAAGCTAGTGACTTAGTGAGACAGGCTCAAGCACTACTTCACACACAAAATACAGAGGACAATCGCAAGACCTGGTTACATGCTAGAAACCTCTTTAACACCTGGGCTAGTAAAGTAGAACAGATGAAAATGTCGTACGCTCAATTACAATATCACAACCATGGGAATAAAGCAGGGAAGCTATTGGCCAGGCTTACCAAGGGCATCTACACCCCTACTCACATAGTATCCTTATGCAACCCTGATGGCACCCTATCCACGTCCCCTAAACCTATCAGCAAAACTTTGGAACAATTTTACACTGCTCTCTATGCCCACGAGCCTATGGACCAGTCTCTGTCTTCTAAATGGCTTGACTCTGCTTCCATCCCCCAGATCGCTCCTGATGACTTGGAGATGCTCAAAGCCACTGTCACGTACCTGGTGATGGAGCCTGATATGCAGAGGATGGCCTCTCTTACAACTCTGACTTGGAGCCCCTGATAGAGCTGACAGGAACAGGGGCTGAAGCAGAAGCAAAATCAGATTACAGGCCGGGTCATCAATAGGCTGGCAGCGGAGTGGCAGAAGGAGCAGGCAGCAGGAGTGGGGGACAAGCCGGGGTCGGATGCAGGCAGGAAACAGGAACGTCAGGAAGCAAGCCGGGTCACAACAGGAACAGAAGCCAGGTAGCTAATTGCAGGTTACACAGGGAACACTGTAGAGCAGACAGCACTGAGCATGGAAACTGACTGAGTTTAAATTACTGGCACTGTACAATACAATTTGGCAGGGGGGCCCATACCTCCCTACTGGGCACCAAGCCCACATAAAACTTATATCCAAGAAAGGTAAAGACCCACAGGAACCTGGGTCCTACCGGCCCATATCTCTGCTCAACTTAGACTACAAAATCCAAAATCCTATCCAAGATCCTAGCCACCCGACTAGCATCCATAATGCCTTCACTCATACATCAAGCACAAGCGGGCTTCACTAAAGGCAGATCGGCGGCATTCAACATTAGGAAAGAGCTTGCAGCCTTGGAGTTTGCCCATCAAAGGCCTTCAGACACCATTGCAATCCTTTCATTGGATGCCGAAAAGGCATTTGATAATGTAAATTTCCAATGGCTGTCGCTAGTGATGCACCAATTTGGAATCACAGGGCCTTTCCTGCAATTCATTCATACTCACTACTCTGCACCCACAGCCACTGTGATTGCCACAGGCGTGCAATCCAATCCTAAACATCTCCACAAAGGTACTAGGCAGGGCTGCCCTCTCTCCCCCCTACTCTTCAACCTGGCTATCAAATCCCTATCTCGACACCTCAACAGTACTCCCAGCCTTCATGGGATTCCCCTCGGATCGGAAAATCTGCGCGTTGCACTATTTGCCAACGACATCATCATATTTACCACATCACCACACTCAGACATACCAGTCATCTAGGACATCTTTGACTCATATCGACAGTGTTCGGGACTAAAAATAAACTAAAAATAAACTTCACGAAAAGTGAGCTACTCCCTTTAGGGAAAAAAAGTCCTGAGTCGCAGATACCTCTATCCCCCTTCCGCATAAACAAGAATCACATTACCTACTTGGGCATACACATTGGCAAAGAACCTTCCTCACTCTACTCGCTTAATTACCCCCCTATGGAAAGGGGGCAAACCAAGAATAGCCCTATCCAAACTATACCTCCCAAAGTGTGATGGCAGTGGCAGCTTTCCCAACCTTAGGGCATACAACATGGCGAAATGGGATGGACTGGATTCTCAGGTCTTCACGATACTCCAATTATACCCTGGAATCAGCAGTGGCTCACCCTTTCGATCCAGCCGCGCTCCTTCACAGCAACCTCTGGAACATCCCTATTTGCCGCAAACAGAACATACTACTCAGAGATACAATTGTGGCCTGGAGAGAAATAAGAAAGAAACTGGGTCCCTCTCCATTTGTCTCAAGGTTCCTACTGATCCAGAACAATCCCATGCTCACATTGAGTCTGCAATGTAAACTATTCTCTAAATGGAGAGACAAGGGTCTCATCATGGCTCACTCCCTCTACCAGGGAGCAGATCACTCAACTTTGAAACCATACGACCGCTTTGCCATGGAATACGACCTACCTCCACATCCCGCCTTCCATGTCATGCAATACACGGACTTCCTCGCTAAGACATGCCCAAATAAAAAGACATGGTTCCAGCCATCCTTCCTGGACTTCTTGATTGCAGAAAAATTATACTCAATCTTGGAAGTTTATCGTTCCCTCAACACACATTATACCAAACCTCTGCACACCACCGCTATGTCGTCCTGGCTATCGGACTTCCCAAGCCAGATAGACCTAACCGACATCCTCACGGGATATCAGATAACCAGGACGATCACAAGATGTGACACCTGGAGGGATACGCAGTTCTGCTTAATGCATAGAGCTTTCTTTTCAATTTTCCACGTCTCACCCACCTCCGGCTGGTCCCTTCTGCCCATGGTGCTTGCAACACAAACCGACTTCGCTACACCAGCTGTGGACCTGCCCACGAATAGCCACTTACTGGTCCTCCATACTTTAATTCATCTGGGATGTGACAGCCTCCACCATCATCAAAGAACCCATGCTTCTGCTATTCGGCTTTCCACCCCGCAGTACTAACGCCCCGACGGCCACCAACAAAATCCCAAAGGAGCATCTTGCGTGGATACTTCTTACATTGCTTATAGCCCAACTAAACATCTTCCACCATTGGATTTCCAACTCTCCCCCCGGACTTTCTGAAATCATAAACGAGCTCAAATCTGCTCTCTACAGGGAGCAATTAAACACCAACACCCGAGGACAACACGGCTTTACACAACCACACAAGAAATGGTCTTCCTTCATATCACACTGCCTGACCCCGCAGGAACAAGGGAAGCTCTCGAGCACCTGGAGATCTGCATATACCACCCCATGACGTCCTTCTACCTGCCTCGATGGCTGCCTCCAAGCTATCTTATCCCAGTGTCGCATATAGCACGGATGTGACATTTCGGGAACCTTGTCCAGTTGCATTCCTAACCATGTGTTTGTATATAGAGGCACCGTTAGTAATGTCCACACCTTGTTACTTATATACATAATGCTATTCAGCCCTCTCCTACCCCGCTAGTAATTGCGAGTTGAAGGACCAGCGTCAGGCTCTCCACTTAACCAATGCCAAGACGTTTGCCCTTCCAGTCCCTCCATACCCTCTCCTCCCCTATTTCCCTACCCCTCCTAACCCGTTACAGTAAGTCCTATACCATAGGCTGATCAGTTGTTCCTTCATAGAAAGATTGTATCCGTACATGGATCCTTTTGTAACTTGTATTTTCGGTTATCTTTAATAAAATATAGTTAAAAAAAAATCCCATTTTGTTTATTATTATGTATTTTTTTTAAGACATACACATGTTGGTTTTTAATATTAATGTTTTTTTAATATTAATATGTTTTAATATTTTGTAATAAGTCTTTATACATGCTTTTTAATATGTCTAGAGCCGCTTGTATATTTTAGTTTCACTTTTAAGGATTGTCCCGCTCATGTATCCTCCCCATTCCTTAGTTAATGGCCCCTCATGGCATTCCTACTATGTCTGTTGAGAAAGGAGCGCGGCTTGCAAATACATCCAAGTGCGCACGCTCGTGAAACGCGCCCATGTTTGATGACGTCACCCCTTTGTAGCCAGTCGTTCCTTGCGCTTCACACCTCACTCTGAGGCCGCCTTCCGGAGCCGGCTAATCCAACTGTCCACTTCCCTCAGCTGCTATTGGCAAGGATGTACATGGCACAGAACTTGGAAGCCTCACCTCAACATTTTTATACCATGCCTGTCCCTTCCATCCAAATGTGAGTGTATTTTATTATGAGATTAAAGCAGTTTGTTCAAAAACGACTGCACCCAGAGGCACCTCTCCACTTGTGTTTCTTTCACAGCCCTTGGAATATGGTTTCTGTCCTATTATGACGGCAGCCCTGCTTGCATCCTTTGGACAGTTTTTCAACTTCCTCCAGCATTATTACATAGACTTTTTATCCTGTGTATGCTATATGGACAAATTTGTTTTATTATAGAACATTTATTTTAATAACCAATTTGTATTGGGAGATGTATGATTCCTGAGTTGTTGCGCCTATACTTGTCACTTGGTTCCATGCACCCCCCGACATCCTCGCTCAGTTTTGCTATCTGGCTTTCTCCCTGCAAGCAGTTACATTACCTGACAGTTTTACACACTCTTGCCAGCCTCACCATCTGCTGCATGTGAAACTCCCCCTCTTCTTTTTGCACCTGGGCTTGTCCTCCCCTCCAGCTGGCTGCAATACCTCCTCTCACCTGGCTCCGTCCTCCCCTTCACCTGGCTGCAACAACTTCTTTCCTCAGTGCACCTGGCTCCTCCCTCCTCTCCAGCCCCCACCTCTGTGCACCTGATTCTGTCCTTCCCACCACCTGGCTGCATCACCACCTCTCTTTTGTGCACCTAGGTCCACCCTCCCCTCCATCTGGCTGCAATTCCCCTTCTCCTCTGTGCACCTGGCTTCATTTTCCCCTGACTGCATTTCCCCATCTCTGTGCAACGGGCTGCATTCACCCCTCCACCTGGCCGCATCTCCACCTGTCCTCTGTGCACCTGGCTTTGTCCTCTGTTCTATACACCTGTCTCCATCCTCCCCTCCACCTGGCTGCATCTTCTTCTTGGATTTAGGTCAAGCAAGCTAATGACAGGGTGCCACTGTCTAGCCTGTAGAGGTCTGTGCATCCCTCCATGGATATGCCTCCCCAGACCATCACTGACCCACCACCAAACCCGTCCTGCTGAACGATGTTACAGGCAGCATAACATTCTCCACAGCTTCTCCGAACCCTTTCACGTCTGTCAAATGTGCTCAGGGTGAACCTGCTCTCATCTGTGAAAAACACAGGGCAACATTGGCTGACATGCCAATTCTGGTGTTCAATGGCAAATGCCAATCGAGCTCTACGGTGCCCGGCAGTTAGCCCAGGGCCCACTAGAGGATGTCAGGCTCTCAGGCCACCCTCCTTAAGTCTGTTTCTGATTGATCGGAGACATTCACATGTGGCCTGCTGGAGTTCATTTTGTAGGGCCCTGGCAGTGCTCATCCCATTCCCCTTTGCATAAAGGAACAGATACCGGTCCTGCTGAGGGGTTAAGGACCTTCAACAGCCCCGTCCAGCTCTCCTAGAGTAACTGTCTCCTGGAATCTCCTCCATGCTCTTGAGAGACAGACACTTCTGGCAATGGCACGTATTGATGTGCCATCGTGGAGGAGTTGGACTGCCTGTGCAACCTTTATAGGGTCCAGGTATCGACTCATGCTACCGATATTGACACTGACCTAGCCAAATGCAAAACTAGTGAAATACAGTTATAAAAGATGAATAGGGGGAAAAAAAAATTCAATGGCCTCCACCTGTAAAACCATTCCTGTTTTGAAGGCGTCTCATTGTTGCCCATCTAGTGCACCTGTTAATTTAATTAACACTAAAACAGCTGAAAATGATTAACAACTCCCTCTGCTACTTCTCAATATCCCAGAAGTTTAATTGACTTGATGCTATACTCTGATTAAAAAGTGTTCCTTTATTTTTTTTAAGCAGTGTATATTTACTACATCATGATCCTATGCCAGCCTCTGGTTCCAAACCAGAACACGTTTGCATTTTTCAGGGGGGTTGCATTGCCCCCCCCCCCAGGTGACCGTGCTAGAGCCGAATAATGGCTACAGTGCGGTCGTCCTGTTCTGGGAGTCTATTGATATCCTCCCAGAACTGGGCCCCCCACGTGCCTGCTGCAGCAAATGCTGTGTCCTTTGGACACAGATTGACATGAAGAGCCAGTCACAGTGATTCTTTACTATGTGATCGTCTGTGTCCAATCACAGCTGATCACGATGTAAACACACTTGCCGGTTATCAACATTCCTTTCCTCACACTGTCACAGCCTGAGGAGGCATGAGAGCCTGTAACCGGCCAGTGTGAAAAGGGACAGCTACTCATCAGTGTCCTGATTATCAGTGCAGCCCCAACAGTGACCATCAGTAGTGCTGTCATTTACTGCTAAACAATGCTGCCCATCAGTGTTGCCTATCAGTGCCCATCAGTAGTGCCAATCAGTGCCCCCTCATCCGTGCTGCCTATCAGTGCACTGAGTGCAGGGATGGGCAGAGGAATTCAGAAGCCAGGCGCATTGTCTATGGGGGGGGCATTCTGGTGGGGCACAACTGAAATCAGTCAGTTTATTAATGCCACATGTTGATATTTAGTATAACAGGTAATCACCACACTACTATTTACAATAAATGACTGAAGGTAAAATACAAAGTGTCAGTAAAAGGCTTGCTGCTATGCAC
Source organism: Lithobates pipiens (assembly GCF_037356315.1). Classification (NCBI taxonomy): domain Eukaryota; kingdom Metazoa; phylum Chordata; class Amphibia; order Anura; family Ranidae; genus Lithobates; species Lithobates pipiens. The sequence goes on from NW_027507758.1 coordinate 211,347,988, forward strand.
TGTTATGTGTCCCCACGCCACAAAAGGGGGAAAAAAAAGAGCATTGCTAACTTACTAATCAATATCTTAACAGTAATGGTGGAACCCTCTAATGTATGGCAATCTCAATAAACTTCAATATTACCACAATACCGGTCTCTGTGATATGTGACTCGTCATATAATACACATTAACCACTTCCCGCCTGGCCTATGGCAGAATGACAGCCAGGCGGTGGTTCAGTTATCCTGACTGGGCGTCATATGATGTCTAGCAGGATAACAGCCACTGCGCGCCCGTGGGGACGCATATCTCGGTGATCAGTGGTGCGCTGTGTCACTGGACCCCCAGGGAAGCCGCCAGCACTACTAGGGAAGCACCTAACGTGGATGGTCAGGTACAACCCCCATGGCCATCCACATGTGCAAATTAATGCCCAACATATGCCAATCAGTGCCCACAAATGGGTATGGATTGGCATCTCTGTGGCACAAGTAAAATCAGTGATGGCACCCATCAGTGTCCATCAGTGCCCATCCGTATCCATCAGTGCTGCCTACCAGAGCCCATCAGTGCCACCTATCAGTGCCCATCAGTGCCACCTCATTGGTGCCCATCAGTGCCACCTTATCAGTGTCCATCAGTGATGCCATAGCGGCGACAGAAGACCGGGCCACCGCTTGTAAAAGAGCTAGAAGAAGGCGCGATGGCCTGGCAAGAAGAACCGAAGAGGGGGACAAGACCCCCAAAGAGGGGGAAAAGACCCCCGAAGTCAGAAGAAGAGGGCGGAGGCGGCGAAGAAGAAAGCCGGACCGGCGAGAAGACCCCCAAAGACGGAAGAAGACCCCCAGAGCTGTGCAGTAAACTATTTTAACCCTTGTGTGTTGTGTTTTTTTTTACATTTTTTCACAGGTGAATGGGTAGGGGTACATTGTACCCCATACTCATTCACATAGGGTTGGGGGCCGGGATCTGGGGGCCCCCTTATTAAAGGGGGCTCACGGATTCCGATAAGCCCCCCGCCTGCCGACCCCGACAACCAACGGCCAGGGTTGTCGGGAAGAGGACAAGGTGCTTTGGGGTGGGGGGGCTGTGCGGCCCCCCCTTCCCCAAGGCACCCCCCATGTTGAGGGCATGCGGCCTGGTACGGCTCAGGAGGGGGCCGCTCGCTACCCCCTTTCCTGGCTGGCCGGGTAGCGTGCTCGGATAAGGGTCTGATATGGACCTAGGGGGGACCCCCATGCCGATTTTTCTGTGTAGGGATTCCCCTTTCAGTCCACACCAGGTGACGGGGCCAGCGACGCTTACTTCGCTGGTCCCGGCTACCTGGAGCCGCGCTCAAAATGAGCGGACTTTCCTCCATGTGTGTGGGCGAGTCCGTTCATTTCAAAAGTACGGTGGACTTAGTACGCCGTACTTTGTCCGCCTCAAAAGTACCGTGTGTGGGCAGGTAGCTCGTTCGGAAAGTCTGGCGGACAGTCCGGTGGACAGTCCGCCAGACTAAGTCTGCTACGTGTGTATGCGTCATTATTTTCAGTTTCATGTGTATTATGTGTGAAGTTACATATTACAGAGACCGTTATTGTGGTTATATTGAGGTTTATTGAGATTACCATAGATTAGAGGGTTCCACCATTATTAAGTTATTGGTTAGTAGGTAAGCGTTGTACTTTTTTAGTTTTTTTCTCATGCTGATATATACTTGTGCCACATGCTGATGTAAATCAGCATGTCCCATCTCTCGTTTTCTGTGTTGTAGCTAGGGATGTGCTCATATGTACCATACAAGCACTTAATGCTGTTAGAAAGATCTTAGTGCCGTGGGAGGAGAAATAATCATAATACTGAATTACAGCAGAGTACAGTGGAAACAATTATATAATTATGGGCATGTGCCTGCAGTTCAGTAATGATTAAATAAAGCACGTAATGACAATATGTTTAACTCCTGTTGTGCCTGGAGGGGGAGAGATCGCATGTGAAGGTAACTACAACCAGTAACAGAAAACCTAGAGGGAGAGCATTAAATATTTAATTAAAGTAGACTACATTGAATGAACTAAACGTTTTGCACATGCATGCTTTACATTTATAGGTTTGTCATTTAACTGCGTGCTGAGTAGTGTGGCTGGAAAAAAAGGGGGCGTAATTTATGTTTAAGTGGACGAGTTCACGTTCAACATGTACAGGCCCAATGTATCCACCCACATTCACTACAATTCCCAAAGGTTCATGGGAAATGTAGTTCCTTTCCCTGTACAGTGAGAGGAGAGGATATGATGTAATCACTGCAGATGCTGTTACCTCTTAAATTACAAAGATGACTTCCTGAAATCTCAGTTAGACTTTTCTGTTTAATGGTAAGGAATTTCACAAATGTATTAACTGTTTAGTGTTTTATGTAGGTGGGTGTAATTATCAGAGCCAAAAATATGGCTGCGGGGACAGGCCAACATGCAACTACGCAGGCGCCAGCGCTGTTCCGAAGTTAGCCATGCTCGGGAAAGCCCGTACATGCTCTGCAATTTTTGGAAAGGCGGGCACATGCGTAGTGACACAATGGCGCTGGACAGTGCCATTTTTAAACGTAAAGCAGTAGCGCTCAGTGAGGTCTGGCCTGTGCTGTGCATCTTCTTATGTCGCCTCTGCAGCCTCTGACCTCCTGTCCCCTCCGCAGCCTCTGACCTCCTGGCCCCCCGCAGCCTCTGACCTCCCCTGTACCATCCGCAGCTCTGACCTCCCCTGTACCATGCGCAGCCTCTGACCTCCCCTCTACCATCTGCAGCCTCTGACCTCTCCTGTACCATGCGCAGCCTCTGACCTCCCCTCTACCATCCGCAGCCTCTGACCTCTCCTGTACCATGTGCAGCCTCTGACCTCTCCTGTACCTTCCGCAGCCTCTGACCTCTCCTCTACCATCCGCAGCCTCTGACCTCCCCTCTACCATCCGCAGCCTCTGGCCATCTCTTGTCTTATATCACGTCTGGAGAGGAGTCAAGAGTGGGAGTGCTGCCAGGATGTGGGTTATGGGAGAAGTCAGACATGTGTGGACTGTGGAGAGGAAACTATGGGAAAAAACCAGAGCCACCAAACTGGAGCCAACTGACTGAGCCCTGCACAGTGCACCTGAGAGGAGGTCAGTGACAGCACCGCCAAACTAGTCTGAGGGGGAGCCAATACAATATTGTAAAGGGCACTGATATAAAGGTTTCCCCCTTATATCAGTAAACCCCCCTTATCTTAGTGTTTTCTTTCTTTGGTCACCAGATTCCTCCTCACATTCCCAGAGTTCCCCTTTACATCATAGTCTGCAGGATTCCACCTTACAGTGCAAGAGGGAGCTCTGCTGTAAAGGGCTATGCTGCAGACCCTGATGTAAGTGAGAACTCTAATGTAAAGGGGAATGCAGTGGACTCTGATATAAGTGAGGTCTCTGGTCACCAGTGCCCCCCCCCCCTTTATATCAGAGTTCAGCCATTAGATCATAATCTGCAATGTTCCCCTTTATGTCAGAGTTCCCTTGCACTTTAAAGGGGGAATCCTGCAGACTCCTGATGTAAGGGGGAACTCTGTGTTGGGTTATATTAATCTGACCTTCATGTAAATGGAGAAATATGATTTTTGACTTTTGTTTAACTTAAACACATTGCTAATAGCTTTAGCTACATGTTTATAGCTTAAATATTGATATTTGCACTGAAAACTGCCATTTAGACACTTTTATTGCAGTGTCAGTAAAAAATGTGTCTGTGCCAGTAAATGACATGATTTTTGCCAGTAAAAAAATTGGTGCTGTTTGTAAATTCCACGTCTCTCTTATCTATATATAATACATTCTTCAAATGTGCTATTAAAATGCATGATTTTCCCTTTTGTGAACAAGAAAATAATGTCGCTATGTTGTTGGGCTGCTATAATAATGCAGAAAAACAAAGAAAAGGCGCCTCTAAGTGTAGAATTAAAAGCTGTTTAATTTCCCCAAAAAGGGTTAAAGACACTTCCAAGATATGTAGACTGGCAGAGCATATCATTAATATCCATGTAGGTTGTCCAGCATGAAGGCAGTCGTCACTGGCATATACAAGTTCTTTAGGGTGTGTGTCCAGTAGGGGGGGGGGGGGGTCCAGGGGATGCCAATGGGAAAACCAGCAGGGAACTCCAAGAGAACTGACAGGCCAGCCTGCAATCACAGTCTCAAAACATGAGGATCCCGGAAGTGACGTCAGCGGCAGGAGACAATAACTTACAGCAACCAGTGTGGACCACAAACAGGAAGCAGTCATCAAAGAGGGATGCGTCTCGGAACTTCTCATTGGTTCCCTTGTCAACCTGATGACTGTATGTGTATGGGACTAATTTATACTACCTGGGCGGACCTTAGGGGTGGGGAATATGTAAATGAAGCGTTATCACAATATAAAGGTATAGGACAGAAGGAGAAACAGAAACAAAATCCCTATCCAAACAAAAATATATATATGATTTCATACAGAACAACAACCAATGAGCGACATTTAAAAATAAACATAAAATTAAAATGAGAATCAATATTTTTACACAGTCTTCAATAATTCTTAAGACTAGGCATATATATAAGACTGAAGGGGAGGGGGTGGGGGAAAAAGGGTGGGGCAAAAGAAGAAAGGGAATAAAGGGACAAAGAGAAAATATTTTGAAAAATATCTAGGGAAAAAATATTTTAAAAATATATGTATCTAAGGCAAAAAATATGTATAAATATATTGGCTAAATATATTTAAAAAATATATATAAACCAAAATGGTTACAATTATTTAAAAATATTTACCATATTTAAAATAATATACCAATAGAAAATTATATGCTGATAAAAAATCCTGCACAAATATATTAGGAAAGGAGGAATCTAGAGAATGGCACTAGTTTCAAAGTCCTCGTTCAACCCTCCAGGGGCAAGAACATTTAAAGTAAAAATCCAAAACATTTCTCTATGACAGAGTTTTCTGAAACGTTCGGCTGAGGGGAGGTTCTTTGGCATTGTCTCGATGACCCAGACCCTTAAACCATCTGTAGATTTTTGATGGTACTTGAGGAAATGCCTAGGAACACTGATTATATAATCCACCGGGAATGAAACAGAGATGTTCGCCCAAACGCTTACGAAGTGGCCTAATGGTTCTCTCTACATAAAACAGAGACATGTTAGACAGTATACCACATGGTCAGTGGAGCATGTGTGAAAACCCTTGATAGGGTATGTTTTTCCTTTTACAACAAAATCCTTCTGGCCATGTCTCACAAACTGACAGGTTTTGCATAATGGTTTGCAGCATTGGTACATACCCGAGATAGATAGAAAAGTGGGAATAGAGCTACCAGGGGGAGGAGGTTTCTCTTTAAGTTTACTTGGTGCTACCTTGCTCTTAATATTAGGTGCTTTACTGTATGCAAACTTTGGCCTATTAGGAACAACAGGAAGGAGATACTCATCCTGAAGCAGCAAGGGCCAATGTCTCTGTACAATACTCTCCATCTGTTTGTGACGAGAGTGAAATTGAGTGATAAAGCGTAAATCATTAAGATTTTTACTACCACGGATAGAGGTATATGAAGAGGGAGTTGTATTTTTGTAGTGAGAACGTGCTGTTTCCACAAGATTTACTGGGAACCCTTTATCAAGGAATTTTGCTTTTAAAGTAGTCTTACTCTGATTATCGTAATCATCAATTCTAGTACAATTCTTTTTCAGTCTGCAAAATTGGCTCTTAGGTATATTGTTGAGCCATTGGGGATTATGACAAATTTTATAGTGGAGAAATGAGTTCCCTGCAGTAGGTTTGGTAACATTCTTGGCATGAATATCCTTGCCAACAGAAAATAATTCTAAATCAAGGAAAGCTAACGTATCTTTATCCAGAACAGAGGTAAACTGTAAGCCCATATTATTATTGTTACAATGTGTAACAAAATCTAAGACTGAAGATGCACTGCCATCCCAAATAATAAATCACATCATCTATGTAACGACCATAGAACACAATGTGGGAGAGAAAAGAATTGTTTTGCCATATGTGCAAGGATTCCCAATGCCCCATAGTAAGATTGTCATATGAAGATGCAAAATTTGCCCCCCATAGCAGTCCCATTCACTTGAAGAAAAAAAATTGTTATCAAATTTAAAATAATTGTGAGTGAGCCAGGAAGAGGTAGCCTCAACAACAAAGGAGGCTTGCCTGGGGTTCAGCATAGGGTCCTGACACAAAAAGGATTGTATGGCGCTCAATCCCACTTTGTGCGGTATGGAAGTATACAAAGATTGGACATCTATGAGCAATGTACTAATTGCTCATATCTAATACGTCATTGTGTGGCAATTATTTTAATCCATTTATTTGTACAAAATTCTGAAATTGAGGACCATTCCTTCTTTTGCGCAGCATCTAAAAATGAACAAGTCTTCAAAATCCTCAAGCCCCTTCGGTTTATGTGGGCAGATATATATTTATGGAGAAAAAAATTCATCCCACCACTGCTGATTAGCAGAGGTAATCAATTTCTCCAATCTCTGAAACAATGAGCATAAAGACCCATATTCCTTATGTGAAAAATGGGGAAGTAGCTTAAAAAAAATGCTAGGAAAGATAGGAAGGAGTTCTTTGATTCTGGAATGTTTGAAATAATCTATTTCTGATAAGAAATCCATAATAAGAAGAAAGAGAGAAAAAATAAAAAGAAAAAAATATATATAAAAAAATAAATAAAAATAAAATATATATATTTAAATGCTTATAAAATGTATATATATGTGTGTGCCAGGAGTAAGGAGAAAAAAGGGGGAAGGGGGACTAATGAATAAATACAAAACAAAAGACAAATGTGTGGCATCTGTTGATTTCGATTAAGGATGTACATTTTACCCCGTACCTATATCATTTACCTAAGGTACATAAGAATTTGACTAATCCCCCTGGACGTCCTATTGTGGCAGCCATGGGTAGTATTACCAGTGGCTTGTCACAATATGTTGACCAGTTTCTTCAGCCACTTGCCCAATCCCTCCAGTCCTACATTAGAGATGGCACCCATTTGCTGGAATTGCTTTCTCCCTACTCTTGGGAGCCCAGTTATCTCCGGGTCTCCCTAGATGTCCAATCTTTGTATACTTCCATACCGCACGAAGTGGGATTGAGCGCCAATACAATCCTTTTTGTGTCAGGACACTATGCTGAACCCCAGGCAAGCCTCCTTTATTGTTGAGGCTACCTCTTTCTGCCTCACTCACAATTATTTTAAATTCGATAACAATATTTTTCTTCAAGTGAATAGAACTGCGATGGGGGCAAATTTTGCACCTTCATATGCCAATCTTACTATGGGGCATTGGGAATATGGCAAAACAATCCTTTTCTCTCCCACATTGTGTTCTATGGTCGTTACATAGATGATGTGATTATTATTTGGGATGGCAGTGCATCTTCAGTCTTAGATTGTGTTACACATTAACAATAATAATATGGGCTTACAGTTTACCTCTGTTCTGGATAAAGATACGTTAGCTTTCCTTCATTTAGAATTATTTTCTGTTGGCAAAAATATTCATGCCAAGAATTTTAGCAAACCTACTGCAGGGAACTCATTTCTCAACTATAAAAGTTGTCATCATCCCCAATGGCTCAACAATATACCTAAGAGCCAATTTTGCAGACTGAAAAAGAATTGTACTAGACTTGATGATTACGATAATCAGAGTAAGACTTAAAAAGCAAAATTCCTTGATAAAGGGTTCCCAGTAAATCTTGTGGAAACAGCATGTTCTCAATACAAAAATACAACTCCCTCTTCATATACCTCTATCTGTGGTAGTAAAAATCTTAATGATTTACACTTTATCACTCAATTTCATTCTCGTCACAAACAGATGTAGAGTATTGTACAGAGACGTTGGCCCTTGCTGCTTCAGGATGAGTATCTCCTTCCTGTTGTTCCTAATAGGCCCAAGTATGTGTACAGAAAAGCACTAGACATGTGCATTTCGTTTCGTTACGAAACGAAATTCGGACAAGTTTTCATTATTCAGACATTCGGATGCATCCGAATTACCGAATTGCAATGCTAACGAATTCAAACGAAATTCTAATCAAATTCGAAAAATAAAATTTTGCAACCCGACTTTGGGGCCATGTATCTTGGGGCCATTTATAGCTAGGAACCCCAAATTTGGTATGCAAACACAACACAGTAGAACTAGCACTTCAACATATCCAATCCAAATTTGGGGTTGCTAGCTATAAGTGGCCCTAAGATACGTGGCCCCAAAGTCGGGTCGCAAAATGTCATTCTCTGCTTCAGAAAAGTGCTTGACATTTTGCAACCCGAATGTGGGGCCCCATAACTCGGGGTTACTTGGAGCTAGAAACCCCAAATTTGGTATGCAAACACAGTAGAACTAGCACTACAACATATCCATGTTTATATATATATATATATATATATATATATATATATATATATTATATATTTATGGCCGAAGCCCTATGGCCGATACGTATCTGAACAATACTAGTTTATCATAAGATACCCTATATGAAATGGACCTGAAAGTGTGCCCCGGTCTAATGTACGGTATACCAAAATAAGGGGGCATACCCAATGATTAGAAATGAATGAGTTTGAAGAGAAATGTTTTGAGAAATGCCCTAAAAAGGGGATGGGAGGGTGGGTATTGCGCACAGGAAACCGACAAAGACCACAGGCGAGTGGGCTGGTTAAATACCCCCCGGGGTCCTCCCATAAATTCAGGCCACCATACTGGCCTTCTTACTTATTGGCGAAGCCCTATGGCCGATACGTATCTGAACAATACTAGTTTATCATAAGATACCCTATATGAAATGGACCTGAAAGTGTGCCCTGGTCTAATGGACGGTATACCAAAATAAGGGGGCAAAAACACTTAGGTAGGGGTAAGAGAGTTTTATTGTTTTCAGCTTTATCTTTATTGAGCCAGTTGGGTGAATGCCCGAGACATTTCTACCTGTGGGTTAGGGATGTATCGAGCGAAGCAGGCAGATTTCCACCTGCCCAATCTTTTGATGACGTGGTCCGGTACCCCGTGCCGGGATGCGGATGAAGCTGCTCCGATGCGGAAGGAATGGCCGAAGTACTCACCGGGATTGAGGAGCAAATTGCGGAGGAGAATCCTTGAATGCTTAATGAACTGGCGGTTCGTTAATGGTTTGACCGGGAAGGGCAACAGAGGACTAGAGTCCGGGAGCTCGGGTAGTAGAGAGAGTAACTGCAAAAGTACAGCGACCGGGCACCAGGCGTTGTTGGTTTTGTAGAGGTGGATATCTACGCCGGTGCCTGCCTGCTGAGTCTTGGTTACCAAGAGGTGGAGAATGAAGTGGTCCTGGTGACGGATCAGATGACGTCTGCGAAGGACTGGACTGTGTGTGCTGTTATGGGTGAACTCGCTGGGCCGTAGAAAGCCATAGTAGGCTAGATAAATGGCCGCCTGTATGACCAGACTGGGGAGAACACCGAAGGGGTAGCTGATAAGCATGGTGGACATGTCCCTGAAGATGGAACTGGTGATGGGGAGCCGTTTGACCTTGTCTGGTGGTTGCTGTTTCTGAATGCAGGACGGCTCGGATAGCGTGAGACGAGAAGATGGATGGTTTGGTAGGATCGTGTAATGAGAGGTAGTGCTGTATGCCAGCTAAGTATAACCGGATGGTGTTGAAGGACAAGGCCAGTTGACTATGGCAGTACGAGGTGAAGGCTAGTATATGCCTGGCATCTGTTGGGGTGCCTACTGAGGAGGCAACCAGAAATGTATTGAACGCTTTCCAGGCTACCTGGTAGGCTTTCAGAGTGTTGTCTGCGAGTGATCGGTTGATGAGCCGAGTGGCTCCATGTAGATGCGGCTCTAGTCCAGGGTCAACTGAGACCAATGTGGGATAGGAGCTGACACCGTATCTGCTCCGGGAACCTGCCGGAAGGAGGACAGGAGATTAAAACGAGACAGTGCGTCAGCTGCAAGGTTGTACTTTCCTGGGATAAACGTGCAGTATACATTAAACTGATGTCGCAGAGACAGCTGCACCAGCCTGCGAAGGAAGGACATCACGGAGAGAGACTTAGACCTGCCTTTGTTGATAATTTCGGCTGTGGCCTGGTTATCAGTGGTAAAACCTACGGTTTGTCCTGTCCAGGTATGACCCCAGAGCTGGGCGGCTGCTACAATGGGGTAGAGCTCAAAAAGGGATGAAGACTGACTAAACCCAGGGATTAAGAGTATTTGAGAAGGCCAGGGTCCGGCGAACCAATGGTGGCCAAAAATAGCCGCAAATCCTGTGGAGGCTGCGGCATCTGTTACTACCTGTGGCGAGAGAGGTGAGATGGACGGGATGAACAGGGAGATACTGTTCCAGGTGGACAGGAACTCGTCCCACATTGATAAGTCTGCTATGGCTGCGATGTCCAGGCTAAGGACTTGATCCGGGTCTTGTGCCTGAGAAAGGCAGACCAACAGGCGTGAGATAAAGGAGCGACCTTGTGGAATTATTCGCATGGCAAAGTTGAGCATGCCTAATAGCGCCTGTAGCTGCCTCTTTGTACATCCCCTGGTGCAGGTGAATTCGTGGAGGACTGCCCTGATGCGGGTCAGTTTGTCGAGGGGCAGGCTGGCCTGCATGGTGCTGGTGTCGAGATTGACTCCGAGGAAGGTGATAAATTGTGCGGGCCTGTCAACCTTATGTTCGGCGATGGGGATGTTGAGAATCCCAAAGACGGTCCTTAACTTACCAAGGTCCCTTGGAGGTATGCCCGGCTGTTCAATCAATAGAAAGTCATCCAGGTAATGGATAACTTGCTGACAACAGGCCTTGTGCCGAAGGATCCAAGCAAGAGACTGTGCGAACGTGTCGAACAGCCAGGGGCTGCTCTTGGAGCCAAATGTTAATTTAGTGGCGAAATAATATTGGTCTCTCCATTTAATGCCGTGCCAGCACCAGAGGGATGGGTGAATAGGCAACAGCTTAAAGGCATTGGATATGTCGGCTTTGGACAGCCACGCACCTGTGCCTACTTCAAGGATGGCCTGAATCGCCATGTCCACAGAGGCGTATTTTAACGAAAATTCTTCTGAAGGAATCAGGGAATTTAGGCTGGGAATGTGGGAAGAATGAGGCGCAGACAGGTCGTACACCAAACGATTTTTATTTGAAAACTTGCCCTTGACAAGCCCAATAGGAGTGGGGTGCATGGTGAGGTAGAAGCCCAAGCATAGGACGTCTATGCAGCTCAGTCATGAGCCCTTGCGAGTTTTAACCTCACACAGGTTTCTGGGGTGCGCTCTGTGACATATGACACAGACGTGCAATAGGCGGCACTGGCTAAAATTACATGAGCCATAGTTGTAATTATTGCAAATGGCCGCACCCCCCATGGTTCGGACTGAACGTCCAAACTTGTTCACTTGAGCCCTTGGTGTAGGGCCTGATGAGCCTTGGCCTGTGCCGGAGGTGGAGGGGAACTCTACTGGGCGGCTAGCCGTGACGTTGGCGCACCAGGAGGCGGTATGGGTGGAGGACTGGCAGATGGCACACAGAGGTGAACGAAGGCCGGCAAAATGCCGGCAGAACAATTCGGTGTCCATAAGGCTCCAGTCCGTGGGTGATTGGAACTGTGCCAGTTTAGCGGCTACTTTGGCGGAGAAGTAACGATGGTAATCGTAGAAGGCGAAGCCTCCGTATTTGTAACCTAGGTCCACCACTGTGTGGAGGTACAAGTCTCGCTCTTCCCTTCTGGCGGGGGATGCTGAACAAATGACGTCTCTAAGCATCCCAAAGGCTAGGGCAAACTCTGGGATAGAGAGTTTGCGGTTCAGCCTAGGATCCTTAGCTTTGAGGAATACGGAGACGTCTCCCCATGTGTAGGCCTTGTTTTCTGCAAGGTCGTGGACTGAGATAAGCAGGGAGGCAAGGTTGATATCCTTGCCGTCTAAGATGTCCTTCCTTATGCCAGCCGGCACCAGATGTGCTGGGTGGACAACAGGACATGTCCCTGCGTTACCTGTCGGCAGTGGTAGCGGGACCGAAACTGGAACATGGGTGGTTGTGGCTGGGTGAGCCTCTAGAAGCGCCACTCTGGTCTGGACGTCCGTGACCGTGTTGTTTAAGGACGACACCATTGAGTGCAGTTGAGAAATAGCCGCTGAGATTGACTGGAGAGAAGCCTGAGGTGGGGTACTGGGCCCGGCTGTAGCTGGCGGGGTAGAGAGGAGCCTGAAAAGCTCTGCCTTCCTAGCGGTAGCGGGGAAGGGAATGCCCTTGCGTCTCAGCTCTGCTGTCAGCTTGGGGATAGTCCAACCCCTGTAGGACTGTATGCTGTCGCTCACTGAAGGCGGGCGAGGAGACAAGGGGGCGGTAAGGTCTTCGCTGCCGACTTGGGACATGGCTCCAGGTGAATCGTGCCCTAGGAGTGATGTCCTATATCTCTGGGGACGAAGGATGGACGACCGGAACATATAGAGGGTGACATAAGTCAAGACTGTTTCTCTATTTTACCAAGCAAATCCACCTGTTGCTGAGTGCCAAGGCGGGAGCGAACGCGTATACATTATATATATATATATATATTCTCACGAGCCTTCACATATATACATATATATATATATATATATATATATGTATGCCAGCATGGTTGCTGTCGCATTTTTACGCCTTCCCCTCTCTCTCTCTTTTTTTTTACCTGGGAAGATAACGTCCAAGCTGGTGCAGGGTGGACCTACTGAACTTGACTGACCTGGAGAGAGAAATAACAGATGGCAAAACTGGTGAGGAGCCTAACAAGTAAACTGAAGAGTGACGCAAACGGTTGGCTAATACGAGCGAGGTGCACCGGTGAGTAGACAGTTTCGTCATAATTCCTTTCATTATCACCACCATTTGTTCATCATTTTCCCTTTTCTTTTTTTTCTTTTTTTTTTTGCTGTCCCAATCCGACGTATCATTTGCGTAAAGGATAAAGTGTGGGATGACCTGTGTCCAATGCTGGAGCGTAAATAAGTGCTGAATTTGTGACCGTACAATAAGGCAACCTGTGGAGAAAGTGAAATGTGGCCGTTCCCTCTGGGGCACACCGAACCGAATCGATGCATCACGGATGCTACTGGATTCGAGTCGGAGCGCTGTAAGTGACAGTGAAATGAAGTATGATTGCCATGACAGAGGCACGAAATGGTCGTGTCGCAAGTGCGACTGACAACAAAGCGGACTCTGGAGCATGTACTGAAATGTGGAAAATAACCTGGGGCGAACCGGAACGAATCGGTGCATGTGAAGGTGCGACTGGATTCGAACCGGAGCGCGGAGCGTGACAGTGAAATGAAATGAACAACTTCTGTCATGACAGAGCCCTGGATCGGCCGGCCGCGAACTGAGACTGGAACCGAACCGGTCTCTGGAGCATGCACTGAAATGAGGCTGAAAAAATACCTGAGGCCGTCCGGACGAATCGATGCACAGGGATGCAACCGGATTCGAACTGAACGCACTACGTGACAATGAAATGTTTCCCATGATAGAGCTACGAATCGGAGAGGACGCAGCCTGCGACCGTCAACGAGCGGGCTCTAGAGCATGTACTGAAATGAGGCCAACGCAACTGGGACACGTCGATCGAACCTGTGCGTTGAGAATGCGACTGGTTTCGATTCGGAACGTAATAGGTGACAGTGAAATGATTCCCATGACAGAGACCCAGAGCAACGAGTGGGCTCTGGAGTATGTACCGAAATGAGGCCGAGCAACTAGGGGCACACCGGAACGAATCGACGCATTTAGCGGATGCGACTGGATTCGAATCGGAGCGCAGTGTGTGACAGAAATGAGTGAAATGATGAAATGACCTACGTGAGCCAGCTGTGGCAGAGGTACGAATCGTTGTGCCTTGTGATGCGACTGGCAACGATTTGTCTGTGGAACACGGTGATGAGGCAGACAACATAACAAGTTACGAAAACAGTGCAGTTTTTTCTTCAAGCAATTTCTACTGAAATGAGGCCCGTGAAATGAAGGGCGCTGCGAAAATGGTGCGTTTTGAGTGATAACAACCCGGTTTCGTAACGAATGACTCGAGATTTTCAGGTTTTAACGATACTCAAAAATAGAAATGTTTCTAGTAAAGGAAGGTCAATCGAGACCCTTACCTGCGGCAGTCGAGCCAAAGACGTTGTACAAAACACGAACGGGAACGAAAACCACGAGACTTCTAGTAGAGAGAAGTTATCCGAATGGCAACGAAACTCGAGCAGTCGGCCTAGTGACTTAGTATTGCGCACAGGAAACCGACAAAGACCACAGGCGAGTGGGCTGGTTAAATACCCCCCGGGCTCCTCCCATAAATTCAGGCCACCATACTGGCCTTCTTACATATATAAAACCATCTTTCGAAATTCGAATTTAGTATATAATGATTTAGATTTTAATAGAAAAGATTTTAATAGAATATGAAAGAATAGACTAGAAAAACAATATACTATATACTATACTAATATATTCTATTCTATTCTGTTCTGTTCTATCGTTTTTCTAGTCTATTTTCTATTTTATTATAATCTTTTCTATCCAAATTTAAAATTAATTCATTTAAAAATTTGAATTCATACTATTCGAAATTCAAATTTATTCTATTCAAATTTGAATTTCAGAAGAAGGCTGTATATTCTTTCTATTTTATTCTATTAAATATTTTTTTCTATTCTGTTCTAATCTTTTCGATTTGAATTAGAAATTTTGGAAGATGGTTAGTTACTTATACTTACTTATATATCTGTCACATCAACATTTCATACTTGCAGTGTACCAGTGCAAAAAAAACACACACATCTTATTTCATTTATATTTATGGTATCAATGAAGTTGTCAGCATGCCTGATTGAAGAACTCATGGATGTCGATCTCAAGGCAAGTGCATATGCTGTATGTCATTGTCCACTTGCCAAAAGTTGTGTATTGTATGTGTCCACTTGCCACGTCACCTGCCACAAGTTGTGTATTGTCCACTTGCCACGTTACCTGCCACAAGTTGTGTATTGTCCACTTGCCACGACACCTGCGACAAGTGCCACATGGCCGGCCATGAGTGTCACGTGACCGGCCACGAGTGCCACATGACCGGCCACAAATGCCACGAGACCAGATGACCGGCCATGAGTGCCACGTTACCTGACACGAGTGCCATGTGGTCTGACACGAGTGCCACGTGACCTGACACGAGTGCCATGTGACCGACCACGAGTGCCACGTGACTTAACACGAGTGCCATGTGACCAAGTTGTGGATTGTCCACTTGCCACATCACCTGCCACCAAGCGACCCCAGATATGGGCAATATGAAAGTACTTTTCTGCAGCAGAGAATGACATTTTGCGACCCTAATTTGGGGCCACATATCTCGGGGTCACTTATAGCTAGAAACACTAAATTTGGTTTGCAAACACAATTGAACTAGCACTGCAACATATCCAAATTTGGGGTTTCTAGCACTAAGTGACCCCGAGATGCATGGCCCTAAAGTCGGGTAGCTAAATATTTTTGAATCTGGTTGAAATAGTTTCGAATGCAGTTGAAATAATTTCAAATCATGTTGAAATCATTTCAAATTCGGTAGAAATATTTTCGAATTTGCTTGAAATATTTTCGAATGTGATAAATTTTTCGAATTCGGCAGAAAACTAAACGAAATCCGAAAACGAATTTAAAGAATTTAACGGATATAACTAAACTAAATTAATTAATTAACGAATTAAAACGAAACGAAACTAAACAAATTTTTTCCTTTTGCACATGTCTAAAAAGCACCTAATATTAAGAGCAAGGTGGCACCAAGTAAAATAAAAGAGAAACCTCCTCCCCCTGGTAGCTCTTGTCCCACTTTTCTAGCTATCTCGGGTATGTACCAATGCCACAAACCATTATGCAAAACCTGTCAGTTTGTGAGACATGGCCAGAAGGATTTTTGTTGTAAAAGGAAAAACATACCCTATCAAGGGTTTTCACACATGCTCCACTGACCATGTGGTATACTGTCTAACATGTCCCCGTGGCCTGTTTTATGTAGGGAGAACCATTAGGCCACTTCGTAAGCGTTTTGGCGAACATCGCCGTTTCATTTCTGGTGGATTATATAAATCACAGTGTTCCTAGGCATTTCCTCAAGTACCATCAAAAATCTACAGATGGTTTAAGGGTCTGGGTCATCGAGACAATGCCAAAGAACCTCCCCTCAGCCGAACGTTTCAGAAAACTCTGTCATAGAGAAATGTTTTGGATTTTTACTTTAAATGTTCTTGCCCCTGGAGGGTTGAACGAGGACTTTGAAACTAGTGCCATTCTCTAGATTCCTCCTTTCCTAATATATTTGTGCAGGATTTTTTATCAGTATATAATTTTCTATTAGTATATTATTTTAAATATGGTAAATATTTTTAAGTAATTTTAACCATTTTGGTTTATATATATATATATATATTTAAATATATTTAGCCAATATATTTATACATATTTTTTGCCTTAGATATTTTTCAAAATATTTTCTCTTTGCCTCTTTATTCCCTTTATTCTTTTGCTCTCCCCCCCCCCCCCCCCCTTCAGTCTTTTATATATATATGCCTAGTCTTAAGAATTATTGAAGACTGTGTAAAAATATTGATTCTCATTTTCATTTTATGTTTATTTTAAAATGTCACTCATTGGTTGTTGTTCTGCATGAAATCATATATATATTTTTGTTTGGATAGGGATTTTGTTTCTGTTTCTCCTCCGTTCCTATACCTTTATATTGTGATAACGCTTCATTTACATATTCCCCGCCCCTAAGGTCCACCCAGGTAGTATAAATTAGTCCCATACACATACAGTCATCAGGCAAAGGAACCAATGAGAAGTTCTGAAACGCATCCCTCTTTGCTGACTGCTTCCTGTTTTGTTTCCTGTTTGTGGTCCACACTGGTTGCTGGTTATTGTCTCCTGCTGCTGACGTCACTTATGGGATCCTCGTGTTTTGAGACTGTGATTGAGGGCTGGCCTTTCAGTTCTCTTGGAGCTCCCTGCTGGTTTTGCCGTCGGCATCCCCTGGACCCCCCCCCCCCCCCCCCCGCGCTTCTGGACACACACAGCCTAAAGAACTTGTATATGCCAGTGACGACTGCCTTCATGCCGGACCACCTATATGGATATTAATGATATGCTCTGCCAGTCTACATATCTTGTAAGTGTTTTTAACCCTTTTTGGGGAAATTAAACAGCTTTTAATTCTACACTTAGAGGCGCCTTTTCTTTGTTTTTCTGTTTCCTATTCAGAGATTGCTTCTCTCCTTAAGTGCAGTCCTAAGTGGGGAAGATACCCTATTATAGACATTCTGGTTCATAAAAGGCATCTGGTTTTGCTTGGTCCTAAAGTTCAGAGCGCCCTTACAAACTGTATTTGCTATAATAATGCTCTGGGGCTGGTATGAAATTATTTCCAGGGCTGGTTTTTATTCCCAGTCTGGCTCTATATCTGGGGACCCTGATGTAGGGGGAGACTCTCTGGGGACCCTGATGTAAGTAAGGAGGCTCTCTGGGGACCCTGATGTTGGAGGAGGATCTCTGGGGACCCTGATGTTGGAGGAGGCTCTCTGGGGACCCTGATGTAGGGGGAGACTCTCTGAGGACACTGATTTAAGGGGGGCTCTCTGGGGACCCTGATATAAGGGGAGGCTCTCTGGGGGTCCTAATGTAAGTGGGGGATCTCTGGGGATCCTTATGTAAGTGGGGGATCCACACTCATATATGTAATGATATACACACACACACACACACACACTTATATTAAACACATGTCTGTTCTATATTGTTGTACTTATTCTTTGACTGTTTTGTTTAAAGGAGGGAGGATTGTATTGGGAGCACTGAAGTGTCAGGTGTGACTGTGTGGCAATGGCAAATGGTTTACACCTCACAGCATCATGGGTCAGGTAGAGGGCCCCTTAGCAGAATTTTGCTTAGGGCCCCAGCGAGGTCAGGATTGGCACTGGTAATAATGAGTGATTTGTTTGCCTATCCCGGAGATCTTCTTTAGGCTTGTGATCAATAATAGCCAAAATGTGCTGCAGAGCTTCTCTTCCACAGGTGCATAAGTTAGGAGGGTCTATCTTAATGTACAGTTGCTATAGTTTTCTTTTGTGTTTGTAATCTGTAACATCCAAAATGTATCACAATCCCCATCTCCCACAGGTCAGAGAAAATTGTATCATAATATGCAGGCCCATTTCATATTCATTTGAGATGAAGCTGAAGTTATCTTCTTATTCAGCCAGCTTCTTATTCAAATGCAGAACTCCTTTTTTGGGCAGCTTCTTATTCAGGTTGGATCTTAACCACTTGCTTACTGGGCACTTAAACACCCTTCCTGCCCAGACCAATTTTCAGCTTTTGGTGCTCTCACATTTTGAATGACAATTACTCAGTCATGCAACACTGTGCCCAAATGAATTTTTTGTCCTTTTTTTCCCACAAATAGAGCTTTCTTTTGGTGGTATTTGATCACCTCTGGGGTTTTTATTTTTTGCTCTATAAATGAAAAAAGACCGAAAATTTAAAAAAAACACATATTTCTTTGTTTCTGTGACAAAATTATGCAAATTATAAATTTTTCTTCATTAATTTTGGCCACAATTTATACTGCTACATATCTTTGGTAAAAATAACCCAAATTAGTGGATATTATTTGGTCTTTGTGAAAGTTAGAGAGTCTACAAGCTGTGGTGCGAATCATACAAAATTGATCACATCTGATGTACTGGTGGCCTATCTCATTTCTTGTGACCCGAACAAGTCAGGAAAGTACAAATACCCCCTTTTTGGAAAGTAGACATTCAAAGGTATTTAGTAAGAGGCATAGTGAGCTTTTTGATGTTGTCATTTTTTTCCCACAATTCTTTGCAAAATTAAGATTTTTTATTTTTTTAATTTTTTTCCACAAAATTGTCATTGTGATAGATTATTTCTCTCACATGGCATGTGTATACCACAAATGACACCCTCAAAAAAATTCTGCTACTCCTCCTGAGTATTACAATACCACATGTGTGGGACTTTTTCACAGCCTGGCCACATAGAGAGGCCCAACATGCAGGGAGCGCCATCATGTGTTCTAGGAGCATAAATTACACATCTAACTTGTTGACTACCTATTACACTTTTGAAGGCCCTGGAGCACCAGGACAATGACAGGTAACACTGATGACAGATGGCACTGATACGTGGCACTGATGACACTTATACGTGGCACTGATGACAAGTGCCACTGATGACAGATGGCACTAATATGGGGCACTGATGACAGATGGCACTAATACGTGGCACTGATGACACGTGGCACTAATACGTGGCACTGATGACAGATGGCACTAATACGTGGCACTGATGACAGAAGGCACTAATACGTGGCACTAATACGTGGCACCGATGACAGATGGCACTAATACGTGGCACCGATGACGTGTGACACTGATGACAGATGGCACTGATAAGTGGCATTGATGACATGTGACACTGACAACAGATGGCACGTGACACTGACAGGTGAAACTGATGGCACGTGACACTGACAGATGGCACTGATGACAAATGGAACTGATATGTGGCACTGATGACAGATGGCACTTATACATGGCACTGATGACAGATGGCACTGGGGACAAATGGCACTGACAACAGGTGGCACTGGGGACAGATAGCACTAACAGGTGGCACTGGGGGCAGGTAGCACTGGGGAGGATGGCACTGGGGAGGATGGCTCTGGGGAAGGATGGCACTGGGGGAGGATGGCACTGGGGGAGGATGGCACTTTTTTTTTACTTTTTTTTTTTACTTACGGCCGCTGCAGCCGCTGCATCTCTCCCTTCTCACATGCTGTCTGTGTGAGGAGGGAGAGCGGCGCTGAGAGATGATCTCATATGTTTACATATGAGCTTATCTCTCATTGGATAGGCCGATCGCGCTGTGTGATTGGCCGTTTACAGCAATCTATGACTGGCTGTGTCCGAGGGACATGACCAGCATAGAACTCCCCCGAAGCGTGCCCACAGCAGCACGCAGAGGGGAAGTAAACAGGAGGACGTCCAGGGACAGGCAGTTAGTGTCCACTCTGTAGCCGTATTTCGGTTATAGGGCGGGCGCGAATCGGTTAATTCACAAAAGTGATTATTTACTAAACAATCATCTGCAATATTTATAATAAAATCATGAACTGTAACAACAATTCTATCTCCCTAAATGCCATGTATTTAAAGGGGTAATTCGGAATAAATATCTGAAAACCATCTTGGCTCACCCAAATTCCACATGTTTTATACTCATTGGGCATCCTACTATTAGCTAAAGTTCAATTTGGCCCAAGCCAAATCATAAAATATGGCACCATGACAGCCATGCATTTCAATGGGAAATTCTGAATAAGAAACCAAGATATTCCTATATGAAAACAATCTTGGCTCATCCAAATTCCACTTGTATACTCATTGGGCATCCTACTATATATGAAAGTTCAATTTGGCCTGAGCCAAGTGATCTAAATGCCAAAATATGGCACCTTGACAGCCAAACATTTCAATGGGAAATTCTGAATTGGGAACCAAGATTTTCCAATATGAAAACCACTTTGGCTCACCAAAATTCCACTTGTTTTATACTCATTGGGCATCCCATTAGTCAAAGTTCAATTTGGCCTGAGCCAAGTGATAGAAATTATAAAATATGGCACCAAACATGGCACCATGACAGCCATGCATTTCAATGGTAAATTCCGAATAAGAAACCAAGCTATTCCTATATGAAATCCATCTTGGCCTACCCAAATTCCACTTTTTTTTACTCATTGGTCATCGTTCTATTAGTCAAAGTTCAATTTGGCCTGAGCCAAGTGATAGAAATCCTAAAATATGACACCTTGACAGCCATACATTTCAATGGGAAATTGCGGAAATTTCCCAATTTCCCATTTCAGTGGGAAATTGGGAAACGCTCATGTGCTACATTCTGAGTTACAGTACTGCACGAGCATGAGAGCACTCTAAGCCCCTGTACACACGGTCGGAGATTTCCACAACCAAATCCGTCGGATTTTACCCGTCGGATCTTGTCCGAAACTGTTGCATACACACGGTCGGACAAAGTTGGCGAAAAATCCGATCTTTCAGAACGTGATGGCGTAACTTCGTTACGATGGGACTACATTCAGGCTAGTAGCCAATAGCTTTGATGTAGGAATTTGATCTGAGCATGCGTGGCACTTGGTCCGATCAAAATTCTCTACACATGATCGGAGTATGTCCAATCGGCCCAGTTGGTCGGGAAATATTTCCAACATGTTGGAAAATTGGGTCCGATGGATATTCCGACGGAATCAGTCCGATGCATACCACACACAGTCGGATTATCCGACGACACGGTCCGATAGGACACATTCCGACGGATTCTCCGACCGTGTGTACAATGGCTTACAGTACACAGCTGTGTGCAGTTGGGGTTCAGAGATAGCTGGCAACTAACCATTCTGGGAGTCAGAGGCATAACTAGAACCTTCAGGGCCCCGATGCAAGAAACCATGATGCCCCCCCCCTTCCGAGCCCCGGGCTTACAATTTTGGGAGGGTGTCCATGGACATGCTCCCAAAACCATACTTCCCACATGACCCCAGGACATGTATCCAGCGCAATCACAGCGGCCCTTTACCATGTGATCAGCTGATCACATGTAAACAGACTTGCCGGTTATCCGCAGCCCTTTCCTCCCACGCTGTGTCTGTGTTAGGAAAGGACTGCCGTTAACTGTCAAGAATGTCAGTAAATTGTTTACACTGATAACCAGTGCCCCAATCATCAGTGTCATCTAGCAGTGCTCATCAATGCCACCTATCAGTGCTCATTAATGCCACCTATTAGTGCCCATCAATTCTGCCTATCAGCACCACCTATCAGTGCTCATTAATGCTGCCTAACAGCATCCATCAGTGCCACCTATCAGTACTCTTCAATTCTGCCTGAGTTCTGCCTATCAGTGTTCCTCAGTGCCCATCAATGCAACCTATTAGTGCAGCCTATCAGTGCCTCCTATCAATGTGGCCTGTCAGTGCCTCCTATCAGTGCCCATCAGTGCCTCCTATCAGTGCCCATTAGTACATTCTATCAGTGCCTTCTATCAGTGCCCATCAGTGCCTTCTATCGGTGCCTCCCATCGATGCCCATTTGTGCTTCCTATCAGTGCCCATTAGTGTCTCCTATCAGTGCCCATCAGTGCCTTCTATCAGCGCCTTCTATTAGTGCCTCCTATCTGTGCCCATTAGTGCCTCCTATCTGTGCCCATTAGTGCCTCCTATCTGTGCCCATTAGTGCCTTCTATCTGAGCCCATCAGTGCCTCCTATCTGTGCCCATCAGTGCCTCCTATCTGTGCCCATCAGTGCCTCCTATCGGTGCCCATCGGTGCCTCCTATCAGTGACCATTGGTGCCTTCTATCAGTGCTCACCTGTGAATGCTATTAATGTCCATCAGTGCCGTCTGCCTTCTCAGGACAGCACAGCTCTGAGCGGAGATCATGTCTGTCATGGAACAGTAGCAGAGACACCAGCATTAACATTCTATTTGCCCATCTGTCCTCTCTCACAGGGGATGAGAGAGGACACACAGCTGATCTCACTGCTCCCCCTTCTTCCCCTCCCCTCTCCTGTGTGCTCTGTGGGCAGTCAAGTGTGAAGCTAATGAGCTCACATTTCCCACGGAGCTCACAGAAGAGGGGAAGGGGGAGAAGGGGGAGCAGTGAGATCAGCTGTGTGTCCTCTCTCATCCCCTCCGAGAGAGGATGGATGGGCAAATAGAACGCTAATGCTGGTGTCTCTGTGCTACTGTTCCATGACAGACACGATCTCCGCTCAGAGCCGTGTGTGAATAGCAACCCCGCTGGGCCCCCCCATAGTGGCGGAATGCCAGGTGCCTGTTGCAAGGGCTGTTGCGACCCTGGTAATTCTGCCACTGCTGGGAGTTGTGGTGGCAATTATAGTGATTGTGGTTGTAAATTCTCCCCCACAACTTTGTTCCATGTAAATCAGCATAAAAAACCCTAATGAACTCTTCTTGTAGATATCTCCTTACTTGCTTAGTATTGTTGTAATCCTTTTTGTTCTTTAGAATGACATCACTGAGCATTCCCAGATCTTCCCTGATTTACGGCACACTATCTATGTGCTTATCTATCTGTTATCAGGACTTCCTACAGCACACAACACTGAAATCCCAGAAGGCTTCAGAATAATAATAGTGGGAGGGGCAAGCATTGTCCCTGCCCACTATGTATGGGGCGCTGGTAGATGGATTTAATTAAATAAATTATTAATTTACAGTTAAACGTTTTTTAATGTACTTACCTTTGATTGGTCCACGGGATCATTAATGGTTTTGCCATGAGCTGATGCCCTATAAAAAAAAGAAAAAAGTGCGTCAGAAGCTGCAGTGTACGGGACAAAGAAGATCAGAACGTATCCCTGCTGCTTCACTATGGAGTCCTTACTGCGCCAGATGATTGAACGGGCTGGTACCGAGGATGGAGAGCGGTGGCTTCTGTCGAGTCTGTCGGTGTCTCCGGTGGCTGGTTTCTGTCATATTCCGTCTACGGATGTCCCTCCGGTTGAGCGGATTACTTTCCACGGTGCCTTCTCTCAGGTACCCCCAGATGTTCCTGTTACGGCGGCTTCCTCTTCCTCCCGGTGGGTCCCTCCTCTTGACCCGGTGACGCAAGGCTCTTTCGGAGATGTCCGCAGCTGTTCGGCCTATTCTCCGATCTCCGAGGACGGCGCATGCGCGGTGGACCCTCGGGCTGCCCGAAAAAGAATGAGAAGACGACCGCGAAGATTTGAATCGATGGATTCGCCCCTGCAAAACTAAAAAGGTACTGTTAATGCTAGTTTGAAGAAGAAGAAGAAAACTAAACATTTAAATATTGCTGGGTATACTGTCACTGCTGGGAACAAAGGCTCAGGTGCATTACATATTGCTGATACAGTGGCTGCTACAGTTGATGATGCTTCACTTGTGCTTGACAACGTTACCATGGTAACTGACAAGGCTCCTGTGATGACTGCAGATTGCTCCCTTTCTGATGAATTTCAGCATCTTTCTGTTCCTCCTGCTCAAGATGTTTCACATTTACCTAGAGGTGAGTTGATTGATGCCTCTATTCTGCAAAACTTTGTGTTGAATATGTTGCAACTTTTGTCTAATTTGTTGCCTAAAGCTGCTTCATCTCGCACCGCTGATGACGCTGCTCTTGTATCAGTTTGGAAAGATGGTGTGCATAATGCTCCAAGTTCTACTGTTTTACATAATGTTGATTTGACTTCCTCTGGTTTGCCTATAGTTCCCTCTTGTGCTACTGTTTCTCATGTTCCTGAACCTTACTTTAAAGAAGTACTTGCATGTGAATTATCTCCGGTTTTCATTTACCTATTTCTGTTAAAGAAAAAATTTGGAAAGGAGATTATATAGAATTGCTTTCATTGTTACCTTCATTTAAGGAAAATAGATTTGATAAGAAGAATGGTGAAAAATCAGATGATGGCAGGAGACCTTTAGGTGACCGCAATTTTAATAATTGGTTACAGTCATTTTGTATTTATGCTAGTATCATGGGTGAACGTCATCCTGAGTTATGTAGCGGTATGTTCCAACATGTTGAAATTATTTTAGAAGCTTATAAAAAATGTCCAGGTTTGGCTTGGTTCTCTTACGATGAAGCCTTTCGACAGAAACTTTCGGTTCATAAGTCTTTGAAATGGGGTATGAAAGATGTAGGGCTTTGGCTGAACTTATTACCTCAAAAACCTGTGGTTAAACCTTTTGTACCTATTGGTGGGCCTTTTCGCAAAGGATTGTGCTTCCATTTCAATGAAGGCCATTGCAAATGGCTTCAAAATTGTAAGTATAAGCACGAATGCGCTCATTGTGGTGGGTTGCACCCGGCTAGTCGTTGTTTTAAGAAGCAAGTACAAACAAATTCTTCTGTTGTGAAGGATCCATTTCTTAAAATGGTGAATTTGGGGAAAATGTTACATTGGCTCCTTCTGTATCCAGAACCCAAGAAAGTGGACATTTTAATTGATGGGTTTGGCTTAGGTTTTCTTTTGCCCACTTTCTATGGTTCTGGGTGTGTTGTTTTTCAGAATTTATTTTCAGTTTCGTTGCATGCTGATGTTGTTCGTAAGAAGATTCGTAAAGAAATTGAAGATGGCAGGGTTGCTGGCCCATTTGATAACCCACCATTTGCCAATTTCAAGGTTTCTCCTTTAGGGGTCATTCCTAAAAAAGAAGTTGGTTCATTTCGAATTATTCATCGTTTGCCCTACCCTGATGGTTTTTCTTTGAACGATGAAATTGATCTAACATTGTGTTCAGTTTCGTACTCTTCATTTGAGGATGCTGTCAATAAGATTAGATGTGTTGGTGAGTCGGCTCTATTGGCAAAAGCTGACATAAAATCAGCATTTCGTCTTTTGCTAGTACGTCCTTATGCGTTTAATTCTTTGGGTTTTGTTTTTGAGAATCCGTTTTATTTTGATAATTGTTTGCCTATGGGATGTTCTATATTGGTTATTACTTTGAGATTTGTTCTTCTTTTTTAGAGTGGGTTGTGTGTACAGATCGGGTTCCAATAGTTGTATACATTATTTAGATGATTTTTTATTTATAGGGAAAAAGGATAGTTTGGATTGTTTAAATATTTTTAATGAATTTAGACTAATTTGTGAATTTATTGGAGTACCTTTGGCGGAAGAAAAATCTGTTTTTCCTTGCACTTGTTTAGAATTTTTGGGAATACAAATTGATACGGTTCAGATGGAATTTCGCCTTCCTGTTGAAAAAATTGCAAAAACGCGCTTCTTGTTGGATTTTATTCTGTCTAAATTCAATTGAAAACTATTCAATCTTTGTTAGGTTTGTTGGCTTTTGCTCCTAGAGTTATTCCTATGGGATGAGTTTTCTCTAGGCGTCTTTATAGAGCGATTGCGGGAGTTACTTCACCTACACATTTTATTCGGATAACGTCAGATATTTATGAGGATTTGTTGATATGGAATAGATTTTTAATTTCTTTTAATGGTCGCTCGCTGTGGCAGTCCCCCTTCTGTACTGCTTCTGCCCTTCATTTATATACTGATGCTTCAGGTAGTTTTGGCTATGGTGCATTTTGGCAAGGTAGATGGTCGGCTGAACTATGGCACCATTCTTGGATTTCTAAAGGTTTATTGCGCCCTCCACGTGGGCATTTAATGAGGCCGCGTGGCGTAGGTGGTGCTGTTTTTTACTGCAATTCAATTTAGCCTATGATTTTATTTCTGAGGGTTTGGTTTTGGCCTTTTTGAATTCCTTGATGTTTCAACAGTATTCATATTCGTATATTGTTAAAACATTGGCTGGTATTTCATTTTTTAGACACTTGCAAGGCAAATCTTCCTGCAGTTCTTATTTTTCTGTAAAATTGGCATTACAGGGTTATCGTAGGCAATTTTCAGTGCCAGACAAAAGACTACCTATATCTGTTGACTTGTTGGGTAAGCTTTGCTCTGCTACTGATCGAGTCTGTTTTTCGCCTTTTGAAGCTTTGTTATTTAAAGTTTCTTTTAGTGTCTGTTTTTTGGGGCACTGAGGATTTCTGAACTCCTCCCACCTAATCGATGTTCTAATTTGGGCTTAGCAAGGTCGTCTGTGCATTTGGCACCTAATGTTCTTCGTTTATTTTTAACAAAGAGCAAGTGTGATCAGATTGGCCGGGGACATTGGATTACTATTGGGTCTAATGTGAATGTTTCAATATGTGCTGTTTATCTTTCTTATGCCGCATACACACGTAGCCGACTATCCAGCGGACTAAGTCTGGCGGACTTCCCGCCAGACTGTCCGTCCGACTTTCCGAACGCGCTACTTGCCCACGCACGGCACTTTTTCAGCGGACTAATACGGCGTACTAAGTCCGCCGTACTATCCGCCCTACTTTTGAAATGAACGGACTCGCCCATACATGCGGAGGAAAGTCCGCTCACTTTAAGCGTGTCTCCAGGTAGGCGGGGCCCGCGAAGGAGACGTCGCGGGCCCCGCCACCTGGTATGGAATTAAAGGGGAACCCCAACACCTAAAAAAAAAATCGGTGTGGGGTCCCCCCAGGTCCACATCAGACCCTTGTCCCAGCACGCTACTCGGCCGGCCAGGACAGGGGGGGACGAGCGAGCGGCTCCCCCCACCTGAGCCGTACCAGGCCGCGTGCCCTCAACATGGGGGGTGCCTTGGGGCAGGGGGGGCTGCGCGGCCCCCCCACCCCAAAGCACCTTGTCCCCATGTTGATGAGGACAAGGGCCTCTTCCCGACAACCCTGGCCGTTGGTTGTCGGGGTCTGCGGGCGAGGGGCTTATCGGAATCTGGGAGCCCCCTTTAATAAGGGGGCCCCGGATACCGGCCCCCCACCCTATGTGAATGAGTATGGGGTACAATGTACCCCTACCCATTCACCTGTGAAAAAAGTACAAAAAAAAACACAACACAGGGTAAAAATAGTTTATTGCACAGCTCCGGGGGTCTGGCTTTCTTCCTCGCCGCCGCCCTTCTTCCGACTTCGGGGGTCTTGTCCCCCTCTTTGGTTCTTCTGCCAGTCTTCTGCCAGTCTTCTGCCTGGTCTTCTGTTGCCGCTGTCGTCACCGCTGCCGCCGCCTTCTGGCCTTCTGTTCTTCTCTTCTTCAGACCCCGCCCTAATGTCCCCGCCCATTATGGTGTCACAGTCCCAGAGGATGCTGGGACTGTGACATCATAATAGGCGGGGACATCATCCGGTGATGTCTCTATATAAGTCACCGCGCATCGCGTCGGAGCCATTGTGAGTGAAGGATGCGACGAGTCAACATTTGAAGAGAAGAACAGAAGGCCAGAAGGCGGCGGCGACGACAGCGGCGACAGAAGACCGGGCCACCGCCTGTAAAAGAGCTATAAGAAGGCGCGGTGGCCCGGCAGAAGAACCGAAGAGGGGGACAAGACCCCAGAAGAGGGGAACAAGACCCCCTTGTCCTCATCAACATGGGGACAAGGTGCTTTGGGGTGGGGGGCCGCGCTGCCCCCCTTCCCCAAGGCACCCCCCATGTTGAGGGCACGTGGCCTGGTAAGGCTCAGGAGGGGGGGGGGGGCGCTCGCTCGTCCCCCCCTTTCCTGGCCGGCTGGTTAGCGTGCTCAGACAAGGGTCTGCTGTGGACCTGGGGGGAACCCCCACGCCGATTTTTTCGGCGATGGGGTTCCCCTTTAAGTCCATACCAGGTGGCGAGGCCAGCGACATCTCCTTCGCTGGCCCCACCTACCTGGAGACCTGCTCGAAATGAGCGGACTTTTCTCCGGGAGGGAAAAGTCCGTTCATTTCAAAAGTACGGCGGACTGGCATACGCACGGCCGAAATGCGAGTCCGGGGGGAAGATTGGAGTGCAAAACTACTTTCTAAGTCCGCCGTACTTTCGGGTCAAAAAAGTATGCCGGAGGCTACACATGGGGGGATTGTCCGGCGGACTTGAGTTTGCCAGACTTTTCCACCCGATTGTTTGATCGTGTGTACGCGGCATAAGAATTACTTGTCTTTGAGACCTTCCATCGGCAAGCAATTCTTGGTTCATAATAATGGTCACCCGTTGACCGTATTTCAATTTAATGCAGTTTTGAAACAATGTCTACGCTATTTAAATTTAGATCATTTGGCTATATCTTTTCGTATTGGTGCAGCTACTGCCGCAGCCGGAATTGGTTTTTCGGCTCCTGATATTAAAAAGATTGGTAGGTGGAATTCAAATTGTTTTAGCAAATATATTCGTCCTAACAATTTTGTTTGATTTCAGATCAGCCTATCATCGTTTGGATCATTGGCCATTCATATGTGTATTGGGCCCATGAAAGAGCAAACTCCAGATGTTATGGTGCAAATTTAGATTTGCCTTCTTCTAAATATTTTCTTCATTGGTATGGGCATAGAGGTATGAGATGGACTGATTTGCGGGGTGTGTTTTCTTTATTACATTCTGAGTGGCCAAGTCCCAATGTTATAGTTTTCCATTTAGCTGGGAATGACTTCAATTTCCGACAAACCTTGGACTTGGTAGCTAGTATTAAAGCTGATTTTTTTGTGCTTTCATGCTTTGCTGCCTGAGTTTTTTCGGAAATCGTTTCACGTTTCCAATGGTTTTCCCCTCCTTTGAAGTATTTTGAAAAGATTAGGAAGAAGGTTAATAGAGCAATGGCTACATTTATGCCTCTTATTGGCAGTATCTCTTATCGACAGAGGGTGGTGTGCTTGGCTTTTACCGTCCTGATTATGTTCACCTGTCTGATATAGCTTTGGATATATTTAATATGAATATCCAGTCTAGTGTGGAGTTGGCCGTGGGCCGGTTGGGTTGCTCATTTATAATAAGCCCGGCTTATGGGACTTTATTGGTTGTTTATTTGGCTTGAGCTTTTGATGGCTAAGCCTTAGTGATGTTATTGTTAATGTAAATATGTTTTACATTTAGATTTCAAAGATTAAATGGCTTATATATAATATTATTTAAACCTATAATAAAGGTCACGGCCATTATACTCCACAAAGATATGTGTGTAGTTGTATTTTAATGATAATTTGATATATTTTAGAGGTGTTATATATACAATTCTACCTAGCGTACCATAATAATAGTGGGAGGGGCAAGCATTGTCTCCGCCCACTATGTATGGGGCGCTGGTAGATGGATTTAATTAAATAAATTATTAATTTACAGGTAAACGTTTTTTAATGTACTTACCTTTGATTGGTCCACGGGATCATTAACGGTTTTGCCACGAGCTGATGCCCTATAAAAAAGAAAAAAGTGCGTCAGAAGCTGCAGTGTACCGGGCAAAGAAGATCAGAACACATCCCACCCTCCCTTCCCATGTCGCAGGCCTATTATGAGGTTGTGTGTCCTTTTTTCTTTTCAGGAAAAAAGGGACTTTATTGGTTGTTTATTTGGCTTGAGCTTTTGATGGCTAAGCCTTAGTGATGTTATTGTTAATTTAAATATGTTTTACATTTATATTTCAAAGATTATATATACAATTCTATCTAGAGTACCATCATTCAGAGCTTCCTTCTACACCTCATATGACATCCCATGTAAACCTGGCCATTACTGCAGTCTTATCTGCTGAAGCTGATAAGACTGACACAGGCAAACATTAGACAGGCACAAGAAAATACTATGAAATAAAACAAGTCAGCTATGAACAGGGAAGCAGGGTTACCATAGAAACGTTGGATTGAGAAGGAGGCTTGGTTAACAGTACAGGAAGTGCTCAATGTGGACTGGGAAAACAATACTTAAGATGGCACTGCCTAACCCTTGGAAACAAGTTTTTTAAAGTTTCTTTAACCACTTACAGACCGGACCATTTTGCTGGTCAAAGACCAGACCACTTTTTGCGATTCGGCACTGCGTCGCTTTAACTGACAATTGCGCGGTCGTGCGACGTGGCTCCCAAACAAAATTGACGTCCTTTTTTTCCCACAAATAGAGCTTTCTTTTGGTGGTATTTGATCACCCCTGCGTTTTTTATTTTTTGCTCTATAAACAAAAATAGAGCGACAATTTTGAAAAAAATGCATTATTTTTTACTTTTGTTATAATAAATATCCCCAAAAATATATAAAAAACATTTTTTTCCCTCAGTTTAGGCCGATACGTATTCTTCTACATATTTTTGGTAAAAAAAAAATCGCAATAAGCGATTATTGATTGGTTTACGCAAAAGTTATAGCATTTACAAAATAGTGGATAGTTGTATAGCATTTTTATTAATAATTTTTTTTTTTACTAGTAATGGCGGTGATCAGCGATTTTTATTGTGACTGCGACATTATGGCGGACACATCGGACATTTTTGACACATTTTTGGAACCATTGTCATTTATACCGCAATGAGTGCTGTTTAAATGCACTGATTCCTGTGTAAATGACACGCAGTGAAGGAGTTAACCACTAGGGGGCAGTGTAGGTGTTATGTATGACGTTATGTGTTTTTTTACTGTAGGGGGGCGTGGCCTGGCATGCGACATCACTGATCGTCCTTCCCTATAAAAGGGAACAGACGATCGGTGACAGCCACACTGGGAAGCACGGGGAGAGGTTTGTTTACACAGACCTCTCCTCGTTCTTCAGCTCTGTGACCCGATAGCGGGACACCAGCGGCGATCGGGTCCGCTGGTCCCGCGGCCACAGTCACAGAGCTTAGGACCGGGTCGGGAGCTCGCCGCCACGGCACGCTCCCGACCCACGGCTGGGCACTTAAAAAACAACGTACAGGTACATGCTTGTTTCCAGCCGTGCCATTCTGCCGACGTACATCGGCGCGAGGCGGCCCTTAAGTGGTTAAATTCCATCAACTTTTTCAGGTTTTTCTTAAAAAACTTCTCTGGTTCCATGTTAGGGGAGTAAATGTTTGTAACCTTGCATTCCATATTAAATAGTCCCCCCTTGATAAATAAGGATCTCCCCTCAGTGTCTGACACCTGCTTTAATACAAACACCATGCTCCTGTCAAATCCAATAGCTACCCCTCGAGTCACCATAAAACCACGCTGGAAAAAAATAAGACAGTTTGCTCCCTGAGGCATGTGTGATATGTGTCTCCGGAAGACATACCACATTTGCTGTGTAGTAATGGGGGGAGGAAAAAGAAAAAGAGAAAAAAAAACCCACAAAGCAAAGAGAAAAAAAAACCCCAACCCCATACTCCATCTCCCCTCCCTATCCCCTCCCTCCATCCCCCCTCCCTATCCCCTCCCTCCATCCCCCCTCCCTATCCCCTCCCTCCATCCCCCCTCCCTATCCCCTCCCAGGAAGGTTATCCCTGTGAAGGGCTGAACAAGTATTCGGGTCTTGTTAAATCTACAGATCTGGCAGCACCCCTCTGGGTGTCGCCTCTTGTCCATACCTCCAAGTGTGTAACCACTCCTGACACTTCCGACCTTCCCAATTCGCTGGGTCTCCAAACCTTCAGACCCCCTCCCTAGCTCTCCCCCTGCCTTTATTACACTTTCTTTTCTTCATTATAATATTTAGCCATCCAGAGTCCTATCGCTTGCTTTAAACGTCCCTTCAGATCAGAATCCCTTCCTCGGATCTCCCCCTGTAGAGAGAAGAGGTTAGTTAATTAAGAAGGGGGTTTAATTTGGCCCCATTCTCAAAAACAAATTTGTCTCACATCCTACTCCCCCTTCCCTCCTCCCCTTCTTCCCTTAAATGGAGTCCACCTCTTGTTGCTTAACAGTATTAATGTTTCTGTACTCTCTTCCCAGCCCAGGAGGGCTGGAGGTGGTAGGTCCAGCTTGCTGCAGAAATTCCTTAAATTTTCTGGGAATCTCAGAACTGCGGTACGGCCATCCTTTTTCCCCCTGAGACAAGCTGGGAAACCCCAGCGATATGAAGCATTCATGTAATTTGCTCGGTCAATAGTTTGAGTCTCCTTTTTGTCAGGATTTCTGCAGACAGATCCGCATATATCTGCAGATTTACTCCTTCAAAGGAGATTCCGGCAGAGTTCCGTGCTTTTTCCATTATTATCGATTTCTCATCCACATAGTGATACTTCACTATCACATCTCTTGGGGTGTCGTCGACTTGGCTTTGTTACCTTGTCACTCTATGCACTCTTAATTTTTTTTGTATTTCTGAGATCTCTTTTCCCAGCATGGGATTCAATAAGCCAGTATTACTGCCGGTAGCTCCTCTTTGTATTTCTCCGTTAGGCCTCATACGCAGGTTTGTGTGCCGACTTCGGTTTTCCTGATCCTCCATTTTGTATAATAGGGATCTATTGTCTCTCCACAAGGACTTAATCTGCTCACTCATTTCTTTCAACATATGGTCATGTGTATCTTGTCTTTTCTCCATCTCCTCCACTCGACCAAGAACCTGACCGATGTCCGCACAAACTGCCGCAATATCAGTTTTAAGCAATATTTCAATTTTAGACAACATCTCCGCTAAGATTTTTTTAATTAAGGGCATACTTGCATGAGCTTCCGCAGGTCCTCTTCCCTCCCCTGCTGGTAGGACTGGCCCCCTTTTTTAGGGTCCCCACTTTGCACTTTAGGGCCTCCCAGAGGGGACTTCTTCGCCAGGTTAACACCAGGCCATTAGTCCTTACAGATGTAGCCTCTTTTGCTGTAAATTTTTTCCTGCCTGTTCTTGTCTGTGCTAGGGCTACCGAACCCCTTTTCTGGCATACTTGTCTCTGTTGACATATAATGCTGCATACCCCCCAGGCTAGGTGCAGGTTGAGTTGATTTGCCAGCCCCTGCTTTAAGTGATTTACCTCTCATCCTCAGTCTCAGACAGAGAACCCTTCAGATGTGGGGTGCGTAGATGGATGGATGAGTAACTGAGTGCGTTTGGAGGATGAGTAGCTGAGAAAGTGCAGGGGCAGTCAGTGGGGGGTGGTGATGTGGTCAGATTTAGCTACTGAATCCTAGTCCTTCTCTCCTAACCATTCTCTGGTCAGTCGCTAAATAGAGTTCTATTTAAATTCCAGTATCTGCCTGATAGTATGGGCACCTCACCACAGACAGGCAGGCCAGTATGCAAAGAGATGGATGGAGCGAGGATATATCCAGAGGTGGAGACAAGTATGTATCTGACAGTCCATAGTCTACACTTAATTCTACCAACCTCCAGAATAGTCTCTCCTGCGCTGGGAACCAGAAAACCAACCCCTTCTCTAGGTTTTTCACTCTCCTAAGGTGCAGCTGGAGAGGTGCTCTGTGGAATAATCATGGCTGAGAGATCCTTAGGAGTGTCTCCTTGTGGTCTTCCTAGGCTTCCGCCCGGGATCACGGCAGGTGGGCGGATCCACCGTGCAGAGACCAAGACCTGACAAGAGATCATAGGCACCAATAACGCTCTACTGGTCTTGTTGGGAGCAAGAGCATGATCAGTGACTCAGGGGCCGGCAGCATCTCAGCCCACTGGGGCCTCGTGTGTATGGCAGTCTCCACCCAGGATGACACATTCCTGGCATCAGGTAACGGCGAGGGGATAGTGGGAGGTCAGGCAGTGCTCTTCCACCCAGCATGCACGTCATCACATGTCAGAGCTCCACCCATGGGAGTATTTTTTTACTAGTTTTGTATCAAAATGTATGTAGAAGTTAACCCTGTTGGCTTAAAGGGATATAAAACAATGTATTATTTATATTTTTACTAGACCTGTATAAAAAATGTGTTCGTTTTAATTTCATTCAGGGTTTTTTTTTTGTTTTTTTTTGTTTTTCTGGTCATTCGATATGATCTAAATTCATTATTTTGAATAAATACATTTGAACATTCTTAAATTTGAAAACTCTAAATCTGAAAATTAAAAAAAATCGGAAATTCGAAAATCCGATATAACTAACAACTATTAAATTATAGGTATTGGAATTTCCTTTTAAATGTAGCTGTTGATGAATGTAACGAATACGAATTCATCAGAAGTTATGAATTATCTGAAATAACAAATGCTGCATCTAAATGAATGGAACATAACTAATTAATAATAAGAAATAATAAGAAAACGTTTTTATGTAATATTATTCATTTGTTATGTTCCATTTGTTTAGATGCGGCATTCATTATTTCGGATACTTCATAACTTTGGATACATTTTTATTCATTGCATTCACTAACAGCCAAATTTGAAAGGAAATTCCAATACCTATAATTTACAGTGAGGGAAAAAAAGTATTTAATCTCCTGCTGATTTTGTCTGACAAAGAAAGGATCAGTCTATAATTTTAATGGTCGGTTTATTATAACAGTGAGAGACAAAATAACAAAAATATCCAGAAAATACTTGTCATTATTCTGTCTCTCACTGTTATAATAAACCGACCATTAAAATTATTCACCGATAGTTTCTTTGTAATGGGCAAATGTATAAAATTAGCAGGGGTCAAATACTTTTTCCCTCACTGTATTTTCGGTTTTTTGTTCTTTTGAATTTTCGGATTTTAGAATCTTCGATTTTTCGGATTTTAGAATTTCCATAAATTAGAATTAAGGAAAAATTTGTTAAGTGTGTTTATTGTTAATTCAAATATTTCTGAATTAACAAATTGGTCAAATTTTGTAGAAAAATTAAGTTGAAAGGAAACGAATTGCACACGTCTAAGTTTTACATGTTACATAGTTAGTAAGGTTGAATAAAGACACCAGTCCATCCAGTTCAACCTGAGTGAGTGTCTACAATTGTCCCCATCCCTATACATTGCACACCCAAATCGGTCCCTACCCTGTGTGGGGTGATGTTTTCCAGTTTCTTATTTTTATAGTTTTCTCTTGGTATAAGAGTTGTTTTAAGATGAAGACATGGATTGATTGATTTATTCATGGTTGTGATCTACAGAGTTAATTGTAGTTAATCTGTATATAGAGTTTGTATACAATCATATACAGTAAAACCTTGGTTTGAGAGAGTTTTGCAAGACAAGCAAAATGTTGTAATACATTTTTACTTGCTAAACAAACGATGGCTTGAATTAAGAGTAGCATCATGTCACAACTCAATATAAAAGTGTAGCAATATGGTAACATTTAATGGAGGTACAACATTTATCAACTCACATGGTTGATGATTAACCACTTCAATACAGGGTACTTAAACACCTTCCCGCCCAGACCAATTTTCAGCTTTCAGTACTCTCACACTTTGAATGACAATTACTCTGTCAAGCTACACTGTATCCAAACAAAATTTTTATCATTTTTTTCTTATAATTATAGCTTTCTTTTGGTACTATTTAATCACTGCTGAGTTTTTTCTTTTTTGCGATATAAGCGGAAAAAAATAGAAAATTTTGAAAAAAAACACATTTTTTTCGTTTCTATTGTAAAATTTTGCAAACAAGTAATTTTTATTCATAAATTTAGGCCAAAATTTATACTGCTACATATCTTTTGTAAAAAATAACCCAAATTAGTGGATATTATTTCGTCTGTGTGAAAGTTATAGAGTCTACAATTTAGGGTGCAAATCACTGAAAATTGATCACATCTGATCACACCTGATGTACTGAAGGCCTATCTCATTTCTTGAGACACTAACAATCAAGCATGCACATACTTGCAACAACAGCCAAAAATACATTCTGCTACTCCTCCTGAGTATGGCGATACCACATGTATGAGACTTTTACACAGCCTGGCCACATACAGAGGCCAAATATCCAAGTAGCACCTCCAGGCATTCTAGGAGCAAAATTACACATATAATTTCATGACGACCTAGCTCACTTTTGAAGGCCCTGGAGCACCAGGACAATGGAAACGCCCACAAAATGACCCCATTTTGGAAAGCAAACACCCCAATGTATAATCTATGAGGCATAATGAGTCTTTTGAACAGTTAATTTTTTTCCAGAAGTTTTCGGAAAACGTTGGAAAAAAATGAAAATGCATTTTTTTTTCACAAAGTTGTTCATTTATAAGATATTTCCAACACATAGCATGCACATAGCAAAAATGACACCCCAAAATACATTCTACTACTGCTCCTGAGTATGGTGATACGTTTACACAGCCTGGCCACATACAGAGGCCTAACATCCAAGTAGCACCTCCAGTCATTCTAGGAGTAAAATTACACATATAATTTCATGATGACCTAGCTCACTTTGAAGGCCCTGGAGCACCAGGACAATGGAAACGCCCACAAAATGACGCCATTTTGGAAAGCAAACACCCCAACGTATAATCTATGAGGCGTAATGAGTCTTTTGAATGGTTCATTTTTTTCCAGAAGTTTTCGGAAAACGTGGGAAAAAAATGAAAATGCTTTTTTTTTTTTTTACACAAAGTTATCCATTTATATATATATGGCAGGCAAAAACATGGTCGATTTAACAGGCTGAGGTCGGTGCACATGGAAATAAGAAACGTGGTTAAAACGGCAGGCAAAGGCATTGTCGGTAAACAGGCCGAGGTCGGTACACGTGGCAGTCAGAAACATGGTTAAAACAGCAGGCAAAAGGCATCGTCGGTAAACAGGCTGAGGTTGGTGCACGTGGCAGTCAGAAACATGGTTAAAACAACAGGCAAAGGCATAGTTGGTAAACAGGCTGAGGTTGGTGCACGTGGAAGTCCAGAAACGTAGTTTTAAAATGACAGGCAAAGACATTGTCGGTATACAGGCCAGGGTCAATTAATATGGAAGGTAGAAACATGGTGGCAGGCAAATGATGCACACAGGTAATTGAAATGGGGAAATGGCAGTCTGTTATTAATAAGGTGAACTAATATCGGATGGATGTGTGATACTTTTTGAAACAATCACTGATACACAGGCTAGGTTGGGAGGGACAATCGGGACAATAATAACTTTTATCTCTTCTAACTCCTCTACTTGAGCATACACGACTAGTGATGGACGAACTTCCGACGGGACGTTTCGCGAACGCGGACCACGAACGCGGGCGATAGTTTGCGAACCGTAACATTCGCGGCGAGCCCCATTAACTTCAATGGGAGGCGAATTTTGCAAACCTACAGGTCAAATTTGCAGCCACAAAATAATTACTAGCTGTGCAAACATAGTCCCACCACATGGCCAATGACATAACACATGTATGAGGTGAATCTGGGATTGACAACTACAAGCATTCTTTTTTTATATGTGAAATTGTTGTGACAATTCAGGACTGTGGAGCGCATGAAGGCAATGGAGGAGAGGGAAGGTCAGGGTAGGCAAAGAAGAGGGTGCAGGAGATGATCACCAGCAGTGTGACATACAGCAATGACACCTGCACCGTGATAGTCATCTGACACCAGCACCGTGATAGAGAGCACTGACATCAGCAGCGTGACATAAAGCACTGACACCAGCACCGTGATATACAGCACTGACACCAGCACCGTGATATACAGCACTGACATCAGCAGCGTGACATACAGCAATGACACCTGCACCGTGATAGAGTGATCTGACACCAGCACCGTGATAGAGAGCACTGACATCAGCAGCGTGACATAAAGCACTGACATCAGCACCATGATATACAGCACTGACACCAGCACCGTGATGGAGAGCACTGACATCAGCAGCGTGACATACAGCAATGACACCTGCACCGTGATAGAGTGGTCTGACACCGGCACTGTGATAGAGAGCACTGACATCAGCAGCGTGACATAAAGCACTCACAGCAGCACCGTGATATACAGCACTGACACCAGCACCGTGATATACAGCACTGACACCTGCACCGTAAGCAGCCCCAGGAGGAAGTCAGCATAGCACAGGGATGGTGGGAGCACCTCATAATGAGCATAGCACAGGGATAGTGGGAGCCCCTCATAATATGCACAGCAGAGGTAAAGCCCCAGGAGGAAGTCAGCACAGCACAGGGATGGTGGGAGCCCCTCATAATAAGCAGCCCCAGGAGGAAGTCAGCACAGCACAGGGATGGTGGGAGCCCCTCATAATAAGCAGCCGCAGGAGGATGTCAGCATAGCACAGGGATGGTGTGAGCCCCTCATAATGAGCATAGCACAGGGATGGTGGGAGCCCCTCATAATATGCACAGCAGAGGTACAGCCCCAGGAGGAAGTCAGCACAGGGATGGTGGGAGCCCCTCATAATAAGCAGCCTCAGGAGGATGTCAGCATAGCACAGGGATGGTGGGAGCCCCTCATAATAAGCAGCCCCAAGAGGAAGTCAGCACAGCACAGGGATGGTGGGAGCCCCTCATAATGAGCATAGCACAGGGATGGTGGGAGCCCCTCATAATATGCACAGCAGAGGTACAGCCCCAGGAGGAAGTCAGCACAGCACAGGGATGGTGGGAGCCCCTCATAATAAGCAGCCCCAGTAGAAATATGACACCGCTCAACCTCTTCAAACAGGAGGGTACGGGCATATAGTACGGTGTGCTTTTTTTGGACAAGGAAGTGAGCCAAATGAAGAAAGAAGGTCTGTGTGCTCGATTAAAAAAATCGTTTATAGACATATACATGGTCTACTGGTCACATGTGTTGAATTCCTCCGAGATCCATGCCTCATTCATTTTTAGAAATGTGAGGTAGTTAACACTGTCGTGAGCTAGGCGAGTATGCTTATCGGTCACGATCCCCCCTGCTGCGCTGAACGTCCTTTCTGACAGGACACTGGACGAGGGGCAAGCCAACAGTTCGATTGCAAATTGGGCAAGCTCTGGCCAGAGGTCAAGCCTGCCCACCCAGTAGTCCAGGGGTTCATCACTCCTCAGAGCGTCCACATCGACCATTAACCCGATGTAGTCAGACACCCGACGGTCTAGGCGTTCCCTGATGCTGGATCCGGATGACACCTGTCGATGGGTCGGCTGAAAGAATTACCTCATATCAGAAGTCACCAACACATCTTCAAACCGCCCTCTTCTTGCAGGCGCTGTTGGATTGGTACTCGCAACTCCTTCTCTGGGAGTGGGAATTGCTCCTCTGCCAGCGCACGCAAAAGCAGAATGCAGCATTTCGCAAAGCAAGGCCTGGAAGTGCTCCATTCTGACAGCCCTCTGTGACGGCGGTAACATTTCCGCCATTTTGTGTTTGTACCGGGGGTCTAAGTACGTTGCCACCCAGTACTGGTCCTTGACCCTTATGCTTTTTATACGGGGGTCCCTGTTAAAACACTGGAGCATGAAGGCCCCCATTTGCACTAAACTGGAAGCGGTGTGGTGGCCTGGCTCCTGCTCATCATCCAGGATAATGTCGTCCTCTTCATTCTCTTCTCCCTATCCACGCACAACAACAGGGATCCCAGAAAGGTTTAAAGCATGCTCTTCTTGCTCCTCCTCATCCACCCCGGCACCATCCTCCTCTGACTCCTCTTCAGACTCCTGTTGACTTGTCTCAGATAGAGTAGCCCCCCCTGGGAATTCATCCAGCATTGCGACTTCCTCATCTTCCCGCTCCTGCTCCTCCACAGCTTGATCAATGACACGACGCAATGCACGCTCCATAAAGAAGGCATAAGGTACCATGTCACTAATGGTGCCATGGCTGCGACTGACCAGTTTGGTGATCTCCTCAAATGGCCGCAGAAGTCTGCATGCGTCGCGCATGAGCAGCCACTGGCGCGGTGAAAAAAAACCCAGCTCCCCAGAACCTGTTCTGCCGCAGAGTTCATACAGGTAGACGTTAACTGCACGTTTCTGCTGGAGCAGCCTATCAAGCATATAGAAGGTTGAGTTCCATCGCGTCGGGCAATCGCAAATAAGACGTCGGACCGGCAGATTGTGTAGCCGCTGAATGTCAGCAAGGCGAGCCATGGCCATGTAAGATCTTCTGAAATGGGCCGAGATTTTCCTTGCCTGCCGCAAGATGTCCTGGACCCCAGGGTATTTGACAACGAATCGCTGCACGACCAAGTTTAAGACGTGTGCCATGCATGGCACGTGCGTGATTTTGCCCTGTTTCAATGTGCTAAGCAGATTGGCACCGTTGTCACACACCACTTTACCAACTGTCAAATAGAGCAGTGTTAGCCACTGATCTGCCTGTGAACGCAAAGCTGAAAGGAGTGCAGGGCCAGTGTGGCTCTTGGCTTCCAGGCACAACAGACGCAGCACGGCATGGCAACGTCTCACCTGGCATGTCGAATAGGTTCTGGGGAGCTTGGGCGGCGCAGCGAAAGAGACGCTAGCAGCGGAAAAGGAGGAGTCAGCTGAGGAGGAGAGGGAGGAGGATGGAGTAGGAGGAGAAGAAGAGCCAGGCCTGCATGCAATCCGTGGCGGTAAAACCAAATCTACACGGGTGCCATGGGTTACATGCTTGACGGCCGTCAGAAGGTTCACCCAGTGGGCAGTAAAAGTGATATACCTTCCCTGCCCGTGTTTGCTAGACCACGTGTCTGTGGTCAGATGTATCTTGGCACCGACACTGTGTGTCAGAGATACATTCACTTGCCGCTGAACATGGCCATATAGCTCTGGGATGCCCTTCTGTGAGAAATACTTCCTTCCTGGGACCTTCCATTGTGGTGTTCCAATGGCCACAAATTTCCGAGTCCACCAGTTTATATGGCAGTAGTTGGCGGACTATGAGTTCTGACAAGCCAGCCGTCAACCGTTGGGCAAGAGGGTTATCCGGCGTCATCATTTTTTTACGCTCGAACATTAAGCCCACGGAAGCCTGCCTTTTTGCAGAAAAACGTGAGCTTGGCATGATGGAAGGTGGAGTGGAGGACAATTGTGAGGAGAGAGGAGAAGGAGAAGTAGAAGACGAGACTGGACGGTGAGAGCCTGGAGTGTGGCTTTGTGTGTTCCGTTGCTCCCACTGGGCTCGGTGATGGCTGCTCATGTGCCTTCTTAAGGCGGTCGTCCCTAGGTGAGTGTTGGGCTTACCGCGACTAATGCGTTGACTGCAAAGATTGCAGATGGCATCGCTATTATCAGCAGCGGACACGTTAAAAAAAGCCCACACTGCGGAGCCATGTGCCGGTGTCCTGGGAGCGCCAGATGTGACTGTACATGGTCGATGACTCGCTCCTGATACATTTGCAGTCTGCTTTGTCCCTCCTGTGCAATGTAAGTTATTCCTGCTTCTCCTCCCAATCTGCTGGTCCATATCTCCCTCTGAACTCCCCTCCTCTTCCTTTCTTGTGGGCACCCACGTGACATCACTAGACATGTCATCATCGACGTCACCTTCCCCACCGCTATAAGTAGAGATCTCGAAGTAGGCAGCAACACCGGGGACCAACCTTCTCCTTGGGCTGACCTGGGTACTGTCATCAGACTGCTGAGTGGCGGTTGTTGCTAAATCCTCTTCCTGATCTAATACCAAGAGTGGCTGCACATCAGAAATGTCTTGATATGGATCGGAAAATAATTCCTGTGACTCAAGCGGAAGGTATGTGGTGGTGGTAGTGTCTTTGGGGGTGCACATAGCAGAGAGTGAAGAAGAGGGTGCAGATCGAGAGGATGAGGAGGGTGCAGAAGAGTAAGGCTGAGTGAGCCACTCAACCAAGTCTGTTGCGTCCTTTAAATGAATTGAACGCACCTTCCGCAACTTCCCACTTTGGCTCAAGCCTGTTGCTCCTGCCCTACCCCTACCACCCCTGCGGAAGGGCCTGCCTCTTCCTCTGCCTGTCATTTTTTAAATGACCCTGTGACAAAACTCTCAGTCCCTATACTGATAAAGGACTGCTGCAGTATAGGGCAGCAGTCAGCAGTAGTGCACCTCAACCCTATGTATTGTGGACCTATACCAGTCCTTACGGAATAGCAGACTATACCTCACTCAACCCTATGTACTGTAGTACCCTATACCTTACCAATCCTTATAAGGACCTTTGTGGAACAAGTAGGTTGTGAATGATTAGCAGACTGTACCTCAGTCCCTATACTGATAAAGGACTACTGCAGCAGAAGGGCAGCAGTCAAGTATAATATTCTTTCTATATTTGGAAGAAAGAATATTATACGTGTACAAGCCTATTACCATACCAGTCCTGAAAAGAACCTTTGTGGACCTAATAGTAACAGCTACTGATTAAACTGACTGTCCCTCACTGCCTCACACACAGCTTCCTGCCTGTCCCTATTTAAACTAACAAAACAGAGGCTGCTGGAACAATAACTTGAATAGCACTTTTGTGGACCTAATAGTAACAGCTAATGATTAATCTGACTGTCCCTGCAGCACACAGCATCCTGTCCCTCTCTCTACACTGACAAAAGACAGGCTGCTGCAAAAATCAGTAGCACAGCAGTGCCTCAAACCTATATCCTGAACTACACCTAACACCTATACCAGTCCTGAAAAGAGCTTTTGTGGACCAAATAGCTAGCGATTTGGGTCACTGCAGTCTCTCCCTGCTCCACACAGCAACCTCTCCCTATAGTGACAGAAGAAAGAATGTAAAATGGCCGCCAGATCGGGTCTATTTATAAGTTAGGGGGAATGTCCAAGTGTCCATGTGCTGTAATGTCTCAATTGGCTGTCCTGTACCCCATGATGGATGTGTCATCATAGGTCAAAGTTCTTTTACACAGTAAACACGGAAGTCCGCTGGGCGAACGGCGGCAATAGTCCGCCGAACGGGCGGACGGCGAACAGCCGAAATTCGCCGCGAAACGACCGCCGGGCGAACCGTTCGGCCATCCCTATACACAACATCTCTTTTGGTGTCTTCTTCCAGATTCTGCGGGGGGAATGCTATAGGGAAAATGTTGCTCATGAAGTCGACTCACACAGTCAGAGCGAATGCATCCTGGGGTGGGTCCTTGCTGGTAAATAAGGGCAGTGATAATGTTTTCAATATATTTGAGGTAACTGATGGGTTGGTTTTGGGGTGATTTTTGATAGGAGACAAATGAATTGAACATGGCCATATGAAACGCAACTTTTTTATACCAATAATTGGACTTGCGGGTTGATAAATACGGTTGCAGCATCTGATCATTTAAATCCACCCCCCATATAAAGATTGTAGTCATTGACACATTCAGGCTTTATTATGGGGCCACGTCTTCTCTGAATCTCCACCAAGGTGTCATTGTGAATGGTGCTCATCATATGAACATCCTTCTTGTCCCGCCACTTCATGGCCAACACCTCCTCATTACTCATGAATGCGGCTTCCCCTTTTGTAGCCGTTTTGATAATAAATTCTGTGGGAAGCCCTTCCTATTTTTTCGGAAGGTACTGCAGGCCAGGGTTTTTTCATGATACAGGTGACGGAAAAGGGGCAAGCTGC
Organism: Lithobates pipiens; assembly: GCF_037356315.1. Classification (NCBI taxonomy): domain Eukaryota; kingdom Metazoa; phylum Chordata; class Amphibia; order Anura; family Ranidae; genus Lithobates; species Lithobates pipiens. Next base: position 211,391,790 of record NW_027507758.1, read on the forward strand.
TGTAGTAATTATCTACATATAAGTGGTAACCTTTTTTGAACAGGGGGTATGCAAGGTCCCACACAATTTTACCACTGGATCCTATATATGTGGGGCACTCACAGGGCTGGAGCTGGGAGTCTTTTCCCTCATAAATACGAAATGTGTACACGTATCCAGGGGCTCAGTCACATAATTTATTAAATTTCACACCGTACCTGGCTCTCTAACTTGGGATATACTGCTTCATATGCAGCCAGCCAGTAAAGTGGATAAGGGATTCATCTACACAAATATTTTGGTCGGGGATAAAGACTTCAGAAAATCGTTTGGTAAAATAATTTATTAGGGAGTGAATCTTATATAATTTATCTTGGTTGGGATGATCTTGGGGAGAGCACTGCGAATTGTCATTGAAATGTAGGAAGCCCATAATCATATCGTGCCGTGACCTGGACATAACAGAAGAATATATGGGCATGTGGTGGATGGGGTGGGTGGACCAGTAGGCATGCGGTTTGTTTTTCTTTGTAAGCTCCATATTAAAAGTAAGGCCCAAAAACTAATTGAATTCGTCTAGTGTTAGACATCGCCATTGGAACATACGGGTGTAGGACCAACTGAGGTTGGCAGCAATAAATTGTTCTGCATCGAGATTTGTTTGGTCCACCATGTGCTGCAACAAATCTTCGTGGAAATACAAACAGAAATGATCCAAATGTGTAAAATTTGAAGTGTTGGGCTGCACACCTGGCTGTGCAGTGAAAGGGGGGATTGTAGCGGATCCTGAGTTGGCAGGCAACCATAAGGGGTTTGCCAGGGCATCAGGAAGGTAGGACTGGGCCTGGATTCTTTGGGCTCGATGTACAATTCCAGTACTTGTACTGGGTTCCTCTTCTTGGGGTCTGGCGCTGGTGGTGGTAGGCAGGTGTTCTGATCTAGGTCCTGATCGCCTTACTCTTGTAGGAGTGGCGGTTTCCTCCGCTGACTCGGTCTCCGATCCACTACCCTCCACTGGCTCGTATTCCGAACCCGAATGGGATAATGACTGCTCCCCGCTGCTCTCATCATCCGACATGGTGAGGATGTTATATGCCTCCTCAGCTGTGTAAACTCTTTGGGACATGGTGGTACTTTCGGTGGGCTTGTGTGACAGAACTGGTGGTGGTACTTACAGCTCACTGATGGCGGGCCTGTGTGATGGTACTTATAGCGGGACTGTGAAGCGGTAGTGATGTCGGGCCTGTGTGACAAATGGGCTGTCAGATCCAGATGGTTCTGATGGCGGCACTGATAGGGGTACTGTTAGTGGTGCTGATGGTGGCCTGTATGGCAGATGGGCTGTCAGATCCAGATGGTACTGATGGCGGGCTTTGTGACACATGGGCTGTCAGATTCAGATGGTACTGATGGCTGTGCTGATGGCGGTGGCTGTGCTGATGGCGGTGGCTGTACTGATGGCGGTGGCTGTGCTGATGGCGGTGGATGTGCTGATGGCAGTGGATGTGCTGATGGTGGTACTGGTGGCGGTGCTGATGGCGGTGGCTGTGCTGATGGCGGTACTGGTGCTGATGGCGGTACCAATGGAGGTGCTTAATAGCGGGCTGTGACAGATACAGATGGGCTGCGACAGGTTCTGATGGGCTGCGACAGGTTCTGATGGGCTGCGACAGGTTCTGATGGGCTGCGACAGGTTCTGATGGGCTGTGACAGGTCCTGATGGGCTGTGACAGGTGGGCTGTGACAGGTGGGCTGTGACAAGTCCTGATGGGCTGTGACAGGTTCTCTTTATTGGCAAGGGGGGGGATTTGTGTTGTGCACAGTAAATGTATGACAAAAAGGTGTTTCACTCACAGATCAGATCTCTCCTTCTTTCTCCTCACGATCGGTGTGAGGAGAGAGAAGGAGAGAACCCTGGATACCGCTGCAGTGTTTATACTTGTGACCGGCTGTGATTGGACACAGCCGATCATGTGGGTAAACAGCCATTTCATTGGCTGTTTACCCTGATCGTTATGGGGATATGTCCAAGGGACATATGCCATCTCCAATCGGCGTGCTGCTCGCTCCCGGCGGCGCGCATTGTGCGCAAGCCTGATTTCTTTTGACATGTGACTGGCTGTTATTGGATACAGCCGATCACATGGTAAACAGCCAATTTCATTGGCTGTTTACCCTGATCGGGGAAGCGCTGTGTCCGAGGGACAAGCGTCATCCCCGATCGCCGTGGTGCGCGCTCCTGGGGCGCGCAATGGCATTGTATCCTGCAGGAGGTCATATGACGTGATGTCAGGATAATCAAACTACTTTGCAGCTGTCTATTTGTAATAGGGTGGGCGGCAAGTGGTTAAAACAGGCACATCTATGTATGCAGGCATAAAGCTGTCCACATAGACCATCCTCCTCACTGTCATTGACATCATCCCTTTCATACTGCACTCCATGAGCGCTTCAAGCCTCACTTTCAGCTCGCTCTACTGCAGGGTAGTCTTTCAGGTCATAATTTTCGACTGACAGCAGTTAGAGCCAGCGGTGTGGAGGGCGGTCTATGTGGAGTTGCTAAATGTTGTATCTTCATTGAATGTAACCATATTGCTACAACACTTAGAGTCGCCTCTCTTTTCTTTTATATTCTGAAGCTCCTGCTGGATTTTGCTTCTAATCTCCTTGTGGAATCTGCCATTTGCGGATGGACATTTTATAGTTATGCAACCTATCACATTGCTATAATCTTTTTATATGGACTATAAACTGAAGGACTTATGAATAAATCGTTGTTGAACAAATGTGAGTTTCCATTATTTCTCATGGGGAAATTCTTTGATCTACAAGTGCTTTGGATTACAAATTTCCGGAACAAATTGTGCTCGCAATCCAAGGTTACTATGAGTGAAAGCATGATATTAATTGTTTTTAATATCTTTTTAATTGAGATTTTTAAATATTTTTTGCTTTGATTGTTTCTTGTTAATTGTTGCGGCTCTAAAGTAGTCCCGAGTGGATGCCCCTAAATTACATTATACCAATTTTTCTGCAGAGCCCTCTTTAAATGCCTGTGCTTTGTCTCCATTTGTCCAACTTGAAAAAGAGGCACGGCCTCGAAATGTGTTTTTGCTATGGAAAAGTTGTACTACTTTCTGTGTACCCCGGTCAGTGTGGTTTCATGTATGAGCGGACCTAATTCAGCAGCTTTCTTTCGAAGTGCTGGCTGCATTGTGGCTTTTTCCCAGCTGCACAAGCTGTCAGTTTTTCCTCTTGCCCACGTTCAATTCCCTGGCCAGGAGTGGTTTGATGGATGATCTATTCAGGACCCCCTCGCTAGGCATACACAGATAAGCTGTTGTGTAAGTGGATATTGCATTTTGTTAAAGTTGTTTTCTATTTATTCAAGTCCTCTCCCTTCCCTTGTCAGCTGCAAGTGGATTTCTGGGCTGCATTCGGTTATACTACACTGAGCTGTTTACCGATGAGGACTGGACTATTGATTCACACATACTACTTCTTACTATGGACTTATTGCAGCTTGTGTGATGGACTATATATTAGTGCTGTGCAATTAATCGTTAAGAATGAGATTGTGATTCTTTCCCCCTTGCAAATCTTAACACATTTTCTTGATTCTATGCAGAGTTCTTTGCTCAAGCTGACAGCTGTCAAAAAACAGACAAAAACAAAACAGGCAGTCTGCCAAGTTTCACAACATTTCTCAGCCATTGAGCTAACTATAAATGTAAGGTTGTATTCTTTAGATCAAAGGAATAAACTTAAATGAGGGAAGTTTAAGCACTTAAAGACTAAACCTTTTTCTGACACTTGTTGGTTTCAAGTTAAAATCATTATTTTTTGCTAGAAAATTACTGATGTCAAGCGTGTATGGCGGCAACCAGGTGAGAGTACAAAGACAAGTATGTCTTGCCTACAGTCAAGCACAGTCAAGCACAGTGGTGGGAGTGTCATGGTGGGGCTGCATGAGTGCTGCCGGCACTGGGGAGCTACAGTTCATTGAGAGAACCATGAATGTCAACATATACTGTGACATACTAAAGCAGAGCATGACCCCTCCCTTAAGGGGCTGGGCCGCAGAGCAGTATTACAACAAGATAACGACTGCAAACACACCTCCACCTCCAAGACGACCACTGCCTTGCTAAAGAAGCAAGGTGATGGACTGGCCAAGCATCTCCAGACCTAAACCCTATTGTGCATCTGTAGGCGTTTTGCTTGCGTCTATCTAGCAAGGTTACTCTGTGGTATAACAAGAAAGCTGAGACTTCAGCTTCCTTGTTATGTAAGGCAGTGTGTAAATGTGCTTTTACTATACAAAGATGCTGTACATACAAAACTATTACAATATTAGGAATACAATACAAGAGTGACAGATGTCTATAACAAGCAAAATGCCTAGAAAATGAACAGCCTATGGTCTATAACTACAAATACATTTAAAGGTTACTTATCTTCTGTTACTGTATGTTCGTGATCTCCATTGGCAATGTTTCTTCTGGAGGTCAGGCACTTGTTCTTGTATTATGAGTGGCTTCTTCTGATCTTCAAAGCATGATGATGATGATGTCTTAGCTTATGCCTGAATCCCCTTTTTATGTGTCAGGCTGTTTACCATAGTTACCAAACATCAGAAAACATACCTGTTTACTGTAGCTGTAGAAACAATGGACTGTTGAAAACTGTCAATTGAATACAACAATGATATCTATGTAAACCATTGTCTACTCAAACCAAGACAATAATCTAACAGTCATTCTTTCAGTTTGAAAGCTGAAAGAATCTCAAACAAGTAATGTCTTACTTGTTTACTGTAGCTATAGAGACAATAGCTGGTTGAAAAACTGTCAATTGAATACAACAATGGTATCTAACCCCATTGTATGAAAACAGCATTTGTTTGAGAAATCTACTCAAGTAAAAAAACTGACAGTAATCTGACCAACTCACTATTGTAATATTGTCCCATGTATCCCATGTCTGATTAATATAAATGAATATTTTTAACAAACGCAACACAGTGAGGCATCCTTATATGGAAGGTGGAAGAGCGCAAGCTCACTAACATCCACAAGCTCCATGATGTTGTCATGGAGGAGTGGAAGAGGACTCCAGTGGCAACCTGTGAAGCGCTGGTGAACTCCATGCCCAAGAGGGTTAAGGCAGTGCTGGAAAATTATGGTGGCCACACAAAATATTGACACTTTGGGCCCAAATTGGACATTTTAACGTAGGGGTGTACTCACTTTTGTTGCCAGCGGTTTAGACATTAATGGCTGTGTGTTGAGTTATTTTGAGGGGACAACAAATTTATACTGTTACACAAGCTGTACACTCACTGCTTACATTGTAGCAAAGTGTCATTTCTGCAGTGTTATCACATGAAAAGATGTAACAAAAATGTGAGGGGTGTACTCACTTTTGTGAGATACTGTGCGTGTGTGTGTAATATATATATATATATATATATATATATATATGTGTGTGTGTGTTTATTTTAGCAGAGACTCTAGAGAATAAAATGGTGGTGGTTGCAACATTTTATGTCACACTGTATTTACGCAGCAGGCTCTTGTAATGTTTGTGTAGAATCACTGTGATCCTTAACCCCTTCCCTCTGATGCATGCTGGGGGAGAGACTGTACCAGGAAATCAGTCACAAGTGTGTGTGGGACTAGAAGCCGCCACATGATACTTAGAGGGAGACCTGTTGTATTACGACTCCTCCATGTAAGAATCCTCCATGTACATCGCTTTCTGAGTAATAACCCTTCCCTGGTTAAGAAGTGTATCCAGCCTGTGTGTAACTTGCTGAGCGGATACTGGCAGCCTTGCTAGCAACAACCTGAAAGACCCAGTGTCAAAGTGACATAACAGTGGCGACAAGATTTGTGGATTTTAGCACACATGGGTTTCAAAGGGTTTATTCAACCATTTGATCCTGCTGCTGGATCATGGAGCTCCTTGTGGAGAGGCTGGAGCAGTTTATGGAAGCAAATAGTGTGGCTGTAGAAAAGAAAGTTGCAGTTTTCCTCACAGCATTTGGTCAAGCTGCATATGGCACTCTCAGAGACCTTTGCCTTAGGGAGAAAAGTGGAAGCAGAGCTGGACCACCTATTGGCTGAAAAGATCATAACTAAAGTTGATGAAGTGAATGGGGCATCACCAATTGTGCCTGTCAAGAAAAATAATAGAGACATTAGAATTTGTGGGGATTTCAGAGTTGCCCCGAACAACCAACTTCTTGTGGATCAATACCCTTCTGGCAGCGGATCACAGAATGTTGAAGCTGTGCTAGAGAGACTCCAACGGTATGGTTAACGTGCTAATCTTTCAAAATGCTAATTTATCAAGTCTTAACTGGAATTTAGTGCCCACACTGTGGACCGACATAGGTTACACACTACTGAAGAAAAGGTTAAAGCTCTTACCCATGCCCTTACTCCCCAGAATGTCGCACAGCTCAGGTCATACCTTGGCCTCCTAAATTACTACCACATTTTCTTTCTGAACCTAGCACAACAGCTCTACCCGTTACATCACTCACTGGATGTAAGAGCTAAATGGATATGGACAGACAAATGTAAAGAAGCTTTTTGGCTTTCTAAAGAGCTCATTCTGTCCTCTGAAGTTCTGGTCCACTATGATTTAAAGAAACACATCATCTTGGCTTGTGACGCCTTGTCTTATGGACTGGGTGCCATGCTCTTACCTGTTATGCCAGATGGCACAGAGTGCCCCTTTTCTTTTGCCTCCAGGTCTTTAACCTCAGCAGAACAAAACTACTCACAGATAGACAAGGAAGCTTTGGCCATTGTATGGGCCACCAAAAATTCACACGTACATCTGTGGGTGGGAGTTCACACTGATCACTGACCACAAACCTCTGTTGTCAATACTGAACCCTTGGGAACTTATACTTATTCTATCAGATACCGCTCCCATGAGGCCCATGGCAATGCAGATGCATTTTCCAGATTGCTAATTGGAGACCACCCACCTAGAGACATACGCATAGTGGAAGCACACAGACCACAATCCTGCATGTCCACCTCTCTAATTTCCAGACATACAGCCACAGATCCTTTACTGTCTCAGATATTCTCCTATGTTCAGGCTGGATGGCCAGAGAAAGTCCCAGGTGAATTTTGTCCGTATTTTGCCAGAAAATGTGAGCTCGTGACTAATGCTGATTGCCTACAGTGGGGCAATAGAAGGATTATAACCTCAGTATTTGCAACCAACCATGCTAAGGATACTGCATGAGGGCTATCCTGGCGTGGTGCACATGAAGCCGTGAACCCAAAGCTATGTTTGGTAGCCACAAATGGATACAGCATTTGAAGATTATGTGGCTCAGTGTCCTGGGTGCATCCTTATATGGAAGGTGGAGAGGATCCCTGCTACCTTGGCCATGGCCGACAGACCCATGATCAAGACTCCATCTTGATTTTGCTGGCCCAATCCAGGCTAAAATGTATTTGATCATGGTAGATGCACATTCAAAATCGCCAGGGGTATTTCAAATGCCTTCTATTAAATCAGCTGCTACTATTATAGTCTTAAGGAGGCTCTTTGCTCAATATGGTTTGCCAATAGCCATTGTCTCAGACAATGGAACTCAATTTACATCACATGAGTTTCAATCCTTCCTCAGTGGCTTGAGCAGCCAACACTACAAAATAACTCCTGCCAGTGATCTTGTATGGTAAGAGCGGCAAGCATGTGGAATTCCCTTCCACAGGCTGTGGTGTCAGCGGGGGGCATTGATAATTTCAAGAAACTATTAGATAAGCACCTAAACAACTGCAACATACAGGGACAATGCTGACATATAATCACACACATTGTTTGGACTTAATGGATTTGTGTATTTTTTTCGACCTCACCTAATATGTAATATGTAACTATGGTTTGGGAATTAGAGTTTTGCCTCATTGGCTTCCTGGCATTATTGATGGACCTCTTGGAAGAAGAATGTACCTTGTTCCCCTGGAGAATGGCGCTTATGTTCGACACCTTTTGCAATTGAGGAAGCGCATTTGCTGACCACTATAGACAAACCCGACCCCTCTTTCTAACCAGGGGTCTACTGGTGACATATGGCATGGCATCTGGCATGGTCCCACAAGTTTACAACCAACCCCTGTAGCTGTTGGTGACCATATTCCTGAGGAGTATGGACATGTGCCTGGAGTCGCAGAGACTGGTTGGTCTGTTGGACACCCACTGACATCTCCAGAACCCTTACATGACTATCCGTTACAGTCCTTTGCCACTTCATAAGTCTGCTCACCAAAGACATCAAACTCCTTTTTGGCAAAGCACTGAAATCTAAAGGGACACATTGGAGGTCAGGAAACAGAGACAAAGGGCTCCTGAAGTGCTGCAGAAGTCACAGAACTGAGTTGGAGATACTACTTGCTGAACTGATCCTGCTTGTCTTGTTCTTTATGTGTTAAGTATTTTATGTGTTGAGTATTTGTTCTCTTGTTATATATATTTTTTTCTTTGAGAAAAAGAGGAGGTGTAATGTTTGTGCAGAATCACTGTGACCCTTAACCCATTTCTCTTGATGAATGCTGGGGGAGGGGGTGTACCAGAAAGTCAGTCAAGAGTGTGTGTGGGACTTCAAGCAGCCGCATGATACTTAGAGGGAGACCTGTTGCATTACAACTCCTCCATGTTTGAGTGTACATTGCTTTCTGAGCAAGTAATAAACCCTTCCCTGGTTAAGAAGTGCATCCAACCTGTGTGTAACTTGCTGAGAGGATACTAGCAGCATTGTTCGCAAAACTCTGAGGCCGCGTACACACGCGCGGACTGTTCGCCCAACTTTGTCCGTCCAACAGTTTCGGCAAACAGTCCGCTCAAACTTAGCATGGACGGACATGGCCACACACGACGGACGAACAGTTTGCTGAAACCGTGCGCGATGACGTGAACGGCACGTACGACGGGACGAAAAATACGACGTCCTATACACTGCATTATAGCTTTCGGCGTGAAAATCCTTTCTGAGCATGCGCGAGACTTAGTTGGCCGAACAAGCCTACACACGAGCGAACAGTCCGCTGAAACCTTGTTTCAGCGGACAGTTTTTCGGAATTTCCGTAAGACCTTGTTCGTCCAACTGTCCGCTGAAACTGTCCGCTGAAGCCCCACACACGAGCGGACTGTCCGCCCAAACACTGTTCAGCGGACAAGGTTGGGCGAACAGTCCGCCCGTGTGTACGCGGCCTGAGAAACCCCATGTCGAAGGGACATAACATCTTTCACATGTAATTTTTTTGGGAAAAAAATACACTTTAATAAATAAAAAATAAAAAACTAAACAGTAAAGTTAGCCCAATTATTTTGTATAATGTGAAAGATTATGTTACGCCGCAAGAATCGTAAGAGAATCTTGATCTTTATTCTAAGCAAAAAAAAAACTTTGATTCTCATTTTTCCCTGAATCGTGCAGCTTTACTATCTATTAGTCATTTTTCCAACCAATATGAACTTATGAACTATGTTTTCTGGTCTTTTTGACAAGTGTAGTGGAGACCCCAAAACATGGGTTTCAGTAACAGTTTGACTGCTGAAGCCAGACTGAAAAGTAGATGTATTTATTATACAAACATGTAAATAGAAGTACATGCAGGAGAGAGCAGCACAATCCACGGTGCTGGATGCATAAAGTACTGCTCTAACTGGCCAAGGATTTCTAATACAATTTATATGGCCTAAGATAGGTGGGACCTAGCTATCTGACTTGACATGTGAAGGACCTAACCCACAGTCACTTCCTCCACCCGTTAACCATAATATCTAACCCTCTCCAAATCCCCTCACAAATGACATGACAAGATTTTGGATTAAATGGCCTTGATGGCCTTTTATTAACAATTACTTTGAGATTAAATAAACAAAATTTAAAATAACTCATAACCAACTTTTTTGTACTTTTTGGGGTCTTTGAGGGGAACCCCACCCCACTGGTCACTGCGACAAACTTCTTTTTACTTTAGGCCTCCAGTCGCAAACCCCCGGACCCGGAGACGGTACTCAACTTTCGCAGTGACCCACCTTTTACCCCTTCCAGGTTAACCCCTTGTTAACCAGAAGGTACCTGATAACCCCATCCACAGATGGGTACCAACCATGTTATCCCCATACCACAGATGGGTACCAACCATGTTAACCCCATACCACAGATGGGTACCAACATGTTAAACCCCATACCACATATGGGTACCAACCATGTTAACCCCATACCACAGATGGGTACCAACCATGTTAACCCCATACCATAGATGGGTACCAAGCATGTTAACCCCATACCACAGATGGGTACCAACCATGCTAACCCCATCCCACAGATGGGTACCAACAGGGGAGGGCTGGCAGCCTTAGGCCTGGGGGGCAAGTCCAGTCAAGTGGCCCATTGAACCACTGAATCAGCTCACCACCCATCTACACCACATTCCCCGTACAGAGAGAGAGGGAGACTGCTCCACATTGCCCCAAAGAGAGAGAGACTGCTTCACACTGCCTGCACAGAGAGAGACCCCGCTTCACACTGCCTCCATATAGAGAGACTTCGCTTCACACTGCCTCCACATAGAGAGACCCTGCTTCACACTGCCTCCACAGAGAGAGAGACCCCGCTTCACACTGCCTCCACAGAGAGAGACCCCGCTTCACACTGCCTCCACAGAGAGAGGCCGCTTCACACTGCCTCCACAGAGAGAGACGCCGCTTCACACTGCCTCCACAGAGAGAGACGCCGCTTCACACTGCCTCCACAGAGAGAGACACCGCTTCACAATGCCTGCACAGAGAGAGACCCCGCTTCACACTGCCTCCCCATAGAGAGACCCCGCTTTACACTGCCTCCACATAGAGAGACCCCACTTCACACTGCCTCCACATAGAGAGACCCCGCTTCACACTGCCTCCACAGAGAGAGACCCCGCTTCACAATGCCTGCACAGAGAGAGACCCCGCTTCACACTGCCTCCACATAGAGAGACCCCGCTTTACACTGCCTCCACATAGAGAGACCCCACTTCACACTGCCTCCACAGAGAGAGACCCCGCTTCACACTGCCTCCACAGAGAGAGACCCCGCTTCACACTGCCTGCACAGAGAGAGACCCCGCTTCACACTGCCTCCACATAGAGAGACCCCGCTTCACACTGCCTCCACATAGAGAGACCCCGCTTCACACTGCCTCCACATAGAGAGACCCTGCTTCACACTGCCTCCACATAGTGAGACCTCGCTTCACACTGCCTCCACATAGTGAGACCTCGCTTCACACTGCCTCCACAGAGAGAGACCCCGCTTCACACTGCCTCCACAGAGAGAGACCCCGCTTCACACTGCCTCCACAGAGAGAGACCCCGCTTCACACTGCCTCCACAGAGAGAGACCCCGCTTCACACTGCCTCCACAGAGAGAGACCCCGCTTCACACTGCCTCCACAGAGAGACCCCGCTTCACACTGCCTCCACAGAGAGAGACCCCGCTTCACACTGCCTCCACAGAGAGAGACCCCGCTTCACACTGCCTCCACAGAGAGAGACCCCGCTTCACACTGCCTCCACAGAGAGAGACCGCTTCACACTGCCTGCACAGACCCCGCTTCACACTGCCTGCACAGAGAGAGCAGTCACTTTCTGTGCAGGCACTGTGAAGCAGTCAGTCTCTGTACAGGCAGTGTGAAGTGGAGCAGTCTCTCAGAGAATGGAGCAGTCTCTTAGAAAGAGACTGCATGATTGCCCCCAGAGAGACTGAGAAAAAGAGCTTGCCCCTTCCCCACACCCAGTACACAGACCAATGAGACTGCAGGAAGATGAAGACTAAAGACTAAAGACTGTGCTGTCACTGCCACCACACTGAGCACTACCTGTGGAGTCCGGAGCTTCTCTGGTGAGTGAGCACTACACCACTGGGCAAGCCAAGCAAGCAGAGTAGCTGAGAGTCACAGTGAGCGCAGCAGGCTAAACACCCAAGTCCTGCTGTCTCCCCGGCATGAACACCAGATTCACCAGGGTGCAGGTTCCTCCTGTCTCAATTGCGGATAGTAAGAAATGCACATGCAGGCGCATGCCGGAGCACAGGCCAGATTAAGGGCATTGTGGGCCTGGTGCTGCAGTGGAGCAGGTTTAGGAGTGGCAGGGATATGAGGTAAATAATGTCATATCCCAGCTCTTGCCCAGACTTGGTCACAGCCCCACAGGGCTGTAATGTTAGGGAAGCCTAGAACTTGAATTACCAAGCTTCCATAAGAGCCATGTGTTGGTGTGTGCTCTGAGGTGAAAGTTTCCAAGCCATCAGAATACAGTGATCACTGCTGGCAGCTATAGCAGCCAGCACTGATCGCTAAAAAACATAAAGACACGCTGGTTGTACTGTCAGTTGATGGAGTCAAATTCTGTACAACCAGTCTGCACAGAGATAGATTGAAATGTCTGCTGAACCGGCAGAATTTCAATCTGTCTATTGTGGCCTAAGTCCACCAGTCTCTGGGTTTAATAATATCCTCAAATCTTCTGAAAGGGGGGCTCCACTTAGGTGTAGAAATTCACTTTGAACTCCACCTTATTTCCAGAACTCTCTTTAGGGTCCTTTAACACTGAAGGCGCTGTACAGGCATTTTAGTGCTAAAAAATAGCACCTGTAAAGCGCTTCTTATGCCACCCCAGGTTTCCCACTGGGGCGGTGAGCTTGAAGGACAGTCTGAAAAGTCCAGCAAGCAACATTATTGGGGTGGTTTGGGAGAGGTGCTCAGCCAATTGAAATGAATGCAACACGGCCCTTTTTAACACTTTCTTTGGCCACTAGTGGGGGTTAAAAGTGCCCTGCTAGCGCCACTAAAACAATGATAAAGCCCCACTAAAAGGAGCAGCGCTGTACCACTACCGCCCACATTGCCCATGTGTGAAAGTACCCTTTGGTATTAGATGTGCAAACAAAAAGGTGAGACCACATCTAATACCTACAGAGAGTAATGGAAATAAGGTGGAGTTCAAAGTGAACTGTGTCATTACCTGCAGGGATTGGCATTTAGGGGGGTTAAAGCAGGCAGGGATGAAATGTGATATCAACTATTCACTGCCTGTCAAATGCCTCTGAAAAGTGACCTGAGCATGGATCACTTTTCAGAGGAGTGGCAGTGGCTGCTGCAAGTGAATACAAGCATTTAGGCTCACACTGGTGTGCTGCGGTTTGGCTGCAGTGCGGGTGTACTGGCGGGTGTCACACCCCCTCAGACTTCTTTTAGGTTACTCATTGTTGCTGCATGATCTGAAAGTGCACCAAACATGCAGCATGCAGGACGTTTTGTGCACTTTCAGAACATGCAGTAAAAATGTGCATCCTCTGTGTCCCAGGGGCAACATGCAGGATGACTGCCAGTACACCAGCACTGCAGCCAAACTTCAGCATGTCAGTGAGAGCCCACATCATACCACCTAGCCCTAGGAGGGCAAGGTACTGGCACAGGCTGCTAGAAAAAACTCTTTGGCTGCAGAGAGGAGGAGCTCACTTACTTGGATGGTCCCAGCCTCCCAGGAGCCTCACTGGATTCCAGCCAACTGCTCAGATTGAGCAGAGAGCAGGTCCAGCCTCTGCCAGCCAATGGTGTGTAGAAGGGAGGGGCTGGGCAGGGCTGTGCTGTGTAACACAGACTGTCAGCCCTGACATGAAGACATCGCTGGCTCACAGTACTGGACTCGGCCAGCTCAAGAGCTGTGCATGTTGCGGGTTTTGAGCTGACGACACAGCAGCCTTTGCCACCGCATATCAGAGCAGCCAGGGGGGCAATTGCATCCCTGCCCCCTGGCCCAGCCCTCCCCTGGGTACCAACCATGTTAACCCCCATCCCACGGATGGGTACCAACCATGTTATATATGCATATAACATCCATATTCTCCTCCTTCCAAGATCCAACCACTGCCATGGGCTGTCCGTACAGCCCCTATTATAATCAACGATACTCGGGAGGGTGGGTGGGCATCTTTTCCTCCACTGCTCAGTACTGACGTCACTCCCCTTCCTGCCTAATCATTTTCTAACCCGAGCGCCTCCCCTGCTCCGGCCACTCCCCTTTTCTTAAAGGAGACAAATTAATTATTTTCCTTACAAGCATGACTGTGCTGTCCACACCTGTCATGCCGTCCCTACGCTTATTCTTTTCTCTCCTTCTGCTCCGGGACTCTCTTGACATGTGAAGGACCTAACCCACAGTCACTTCCTCCACCCGTTAACCATAATATCTAACCCTCTCCAAATCCCCTCACAAATGACATGACAAGATTTTGGATTAAATGGCCTTGATGGCCTTTTATTAACAATTACTTTGAGATTAAATAAACAAAATTTAAAATAACTCATAACCAACTTTTTTGTACTTTTTGGGGTCTTTGAGGGGAACCCCACCCCACTGGTCACTGCGACAAACTTCTTTTTACTTTAGGCCTCCAGTCGCAAACCCCCGGACCCGGAGACGGTACTCAACTTTCGCAGTGACCCACCTTTTACCCCTTCCAGGTTAATCCCTTGTTAACCAGAAGGTACCTGATAACCCCATCCACAGATGGGTACCAACCATGTTATCCCCATACCACAGATGGGTACCAACCATGTTAACCCCATACCATAGATGGGTACCAAGCATGTTAACCCCATACCACAGATGGGTACCAAGCATGCTAACCCCATCCCACAGATGGGTACCAACCATGTTAACCCCCATCCCACGGATGGGTACCAACCATGTTATATATGCATATAACATCCATATTCTCCTCCTTCCAAGATCCAACCACTGCCACAGCACGAAAGGGGTAAAACCTTACCCTTGCGTGCACCTCCACACCCTCCTCGCTCGCTGTATGCCTTCCAAAAATCTAGAGCCCAAAGACTGGTTCCCACTTCGTTGAAGCGCACCCCCATCGTTCCCAAGATACCTCCAAGTATCCACCTCCAGCTCACCATGACGTACAGCCATACCCCCGTTCCTGCTCACAAGCCTACTCACTGCCATGTTTTCACCCCCCTAGAGTCCTATAAACCTTTCCCGCAGGCCAAGATGACTGCCCACCATATCCGACCAAGCCATGACCATGCTGGCTGAGCTGCCTCACTGCGCACCTATTAGCCAAACATTTGATCCCCTGGCCCACCCCAGTAAACCTATGAGTGACCCAGGATCAACACTGGCCAACTTCCCCAATGCAAACGCGAAAATGACAACCCAAAACACAGTAAGTTATCCCTTCCGTAATGTTAAGATAAAGGCCCGAAAGCTGCATCCTTGGACCCAAATCCGCCACGAATATGGGCGAATATAAGACAAAAACTCAAATCCATCGGAGTCCCACCTGTCCATGCACTTATTTGTAACATAACTTGGGGCTGGGCCTGTCAGCCCCCGTGACCACCCCAATTCAGAACGACTGGGAGGCATAACTTGGTGGCTCACAGCCACCGCTGTCAACCAGTTTCGAAAACCAGCTATGAAAAATGTTCCGTAAACAATGTGCTCCTCTTACCGGCCACCTATACGTGACTCCTGAATCCGGAACCCCTCCAGATGCCTGTCCGTAGCGGTCCGATCAGTTCGACCGCCTTACTCACCTTCTGACGGAATCCTGAAAATAACCTAACAAACCCACACCATCCGCCCTACGTTGTGACCGTTAAGAAGGGCTGTCTATCTCGCGTATCTGTACTGTCCCCCCACAAGAGCCGGCGAGAAGGCCGTGCGGAACAGGGCACGATCATGCTCTGAGTTACAACTATCGCTCAGCCACTAAAATGGGCTGTGTAGCATGTCGGCGGAAAAACCGGGCGCCTCGTAGCTTGACAGAAACTCCAAGTCCGCCAATACCGATCGATGGTGGCAGCCTAAATACCTCCCTCCAATCCCCCGATAATAAAATAGCGACCTGCGTGGGTTACCTCTCGACCCTCGGAGGCGGTACCAACCCTGTACCGAAATGCTGCATGTAGCTACCGCACCTTAAAGTGGCCCCCCACAAATTGTCCTATCAACGGATAATTGAATTCCCCCACGCCATGATACACAAGGCAATGTCCCACCCAATTCATGACCGGTGTTGTACCGCATCTGGTGCCAACTCCCGGCAACTGACCCGGTGAAAACGAGACCACACATCCACCACGGCGATACCCAACCTTGGTACATATACTGCATACAGACCGCATTCCCTTGGAAACAGCCCAACACCCAACGGCTCACCCCGCCGGGCCCCGGCGTAGACTTTGCCGACAAGCGGATGCCACCCGGACCCCCCCCCCCCAGGATGGCACAACAGAGACACACCTTTGGAACGGAAGGATTCCCACCACATTTACCTCGCTACCACAGTCTAAAACCGTTCCAGATGAAACAAGTTCCTCAAGAACCGAGCCTCCCCCCTTGCTGGGGGACAAGGGCAGCGCTGCCTTTCCCGAAAAACAGGCCCCCGTAGCCCACGGGGCCCACCGCCTACGTGACAATCCCCCTAAAAGATACAGATGGGCCCAGACCTCCTTAGAGTATGCCCATAAAACGACTCCAGGATGTACTGCCACCTCCGCAAGTCCCCCCTGGGCTCACTGTTGAGACCCCTGAAATCCTTGGGGACCTCGACTAACTCAGATTCCGCCGCCAGCCGGCGGCAAAAAACCTGCCCATGGAAATTCAAGCACGCAAATTCTCATGGATATGTTTGTGTATTTATGTTTCTAACCCACAACGTTTTTAGCTGAAGAACAATAACACTCGCCTAGCAATGGTCCTCGACGTCAGCCCTGAACTTTCCCCGCTTGTCCCTCGATAATCGCATTCCCTTCCCATCGAATCCACTTCCATGCCCTGAAAAAAAAACCGTGGCAGACGTGAGGCCCTCCATCTTACCCATCGTTAGCGGGACCCCGAGCTGTTCCGCTATATGTCACACGGTCCCCAACGGGACGGCGCAAATGGTGTAACCCGGTTGGCAAATGCCTCTGAAGTCCCACCAGAGATTGAATGACCTAGGTGATCGCAGTGACATCCCGCACCACCCATTCCCAAAAACGGAGCTGAACGTTGTGAAGAAAAACGCATGAGAAGGAGCATGGCATGGGAGACAATGATCCACAAAGCATACCACCTCCCACGTACAGTCTGGCAGATGGAAACTGTCTGGATGAACTGGCAAAAGCCGGAAAGCTGATTCACTATCAGCTTCCGACCACCGTGACCCCCACCCATCGCCGACCCATGATGCCGCTGCACCCCAACAAGTACCTGAAAACCGCATGCTCCTCCTGAGCCGTCAAAGCCTTAATCAACCCACACTCCGGATGGGAAAGGTGGTGAATCCCTCCCAACATGGCGGGCTCTTTGCCGGGACCCCCACCCAATGGATAAACTAACCGGTCAGTAACCGGAACCGTCCTCAAGAAGGGAGAGGGGCGCGTGGTATCGTGACCTCTCGCGAAACCCGATTTCAACACCGGAGCCGATTACCGGTCGGGTACCGCTGGGAAAACGGAAGCGTCCAAACCATCCACCGTCGTCGTCCCTCCTCACCCAAACCACCTTCCAGCGCCCGGGAACCCCCCGCAGCCAGCACGCGTGTCCAAAGCAACAGCTCGCCCCGAATTTACTTTTCGTGGTCGGTTGTCCCAAGGCTGCGGGACCTCAGTCCCAGCCTGAAACCGATTAAGAGCCTGCTCCGCTGCCATAAGCTGCATACACTGGCAACTATCCGAGTGATCCCATCGCAGTGCCTGTCAGACATCCAATCGTTGTAAAAAATTCATTGACCCGCAGCCCAGCCCTACCGCCATACGTCTTACGCTACAGGCTGCCAGGTATCAGAACGGCAGCGAGCCGTGTTAGGGGGCCTCCTTCCCGCCCCCCCCCCCCCCACTTGCCAAGATGGGGAACACCAGCAACCCAGTGTGAAGAAGGGGGAGGGTAGAAGAAAACAGCAGATCTCTGTGATCGTCTCACCCAGGTTGAATCTCCCTATCGGCAAAGATTTGAGGATCTCCACCCATTCCCCTTTCCACATATCTTGTTACCTCGGTCTTTAGATGGTCATCCCCTCTGGTATCCCCCCCGAAGCCAGCTGTGTAGCCGCCGTGGCACGCTCCTTACGTATGCGGTGCCTGGGATATTCCGCGTGGGGCCTATCACCGCCTGCCCCTAACAAACTACCCACCACCGGGGGGCCCTGCTGTCCCCCCGATCTACCGCTAGTTATAAGAAAGATAAAACAGAAAAGGAAGAATTGCACTCACCGGGCTGTCCAGGACTTGGCCCGCCAGCCGCCACTTTGGAATCCACCGCTGCTGAACGTCCTCGGTCCTCGTCCCTCTCTGACCCGGACAGGTCTCCCACTGATCAGTTGCTGTCCTCCTCCGTCCGAACGGCCCCTGGCTGCACCCCCCAGAGGGTCCTGCTCTGGTTGCTGGGGTTCGGTGTTGTCGCTCCCATCCTGCTCGCCGTCCTGTCGCACCGACCCGCTTGGTGCCTGCATAGCTGGGCTCCCGGTCTCAGCAACAGCAGTCCGAACTCAGACCATGCTCTCCACCAATGCCGCGCTCCTCCTGCACGCCTTAGGTCGCGTGGGACAGCGGGCCTACCCTGCCGCCTGACCCACCACCCGTGACGCTGCTCCGACCCGCTCCGCCAAAACTGGCCACATGCTCCTGGCCTCTGCAACAAGTAATGGGGACGGGGGGGGACGGAACGGAGCCATGAGTCGTGTTGGGCTCCCCCCCCCCGCACTCTTGTAACTGCATGCATCTCTCACCCTCCCTGAAACCCCGGGGCTTCTGTGCGCTGTGGGGGAGGGGGGGTAGAGGTGTGATGCTCTCTCTCTCTCTTTTCCATCTAGCTGCACTCGCTGGCACCGAGCCCTGGTGAGGCGGCAGGCTGAAGTGCTCCGGCTGAACTGACCGCCGAGCACGTGGAGTCCCTGCTGGCCACTGAGCCCTGTTGAGGAGTCTAGCTGAGCCCTGTTGAGGAGTCTAGCTGAGGTGCTCCGGCCGCAGGGCCCGCCGAGCACGTGGAGTCACAGGTCCCCCCTCCCGTCTGCCATTCGTCCCATACTCTGCATACCGGCCCCCGCCCGTGCTTGCAGCCGCTACATACCCCTGTGCCAACGCTGCAGCCGCTTGTATCTGTGCAGGAGGACTCTTCCGCAGCCATCACAGCCATCCATGGATCGGGGAGGAAGAGCGGTGAGGGTGTGTGGCATCTTTTCCTCCACTGCTCAGTACTGACGTCACTCCCCTTCCTGCCTAATAATTTTCTAACCCGAGTGCCTCCCCTGCTCCAGCCACTCCCCTTTTCTTAAAGGAGACAAATTAATTATTTTCCTTACAAGCATGACTGTGCTGTCCACACCTGTCATGCTGTCCCTACGCTTATTCTTTTCTCTCCTTCTGCTCCGGGACTCTCTTTCTTTGAAGTTCGATATTTGTCTCTGGTGGAACTTATTGAGATGCAGAATAGTTTTTCACATAGGCTTGTTACTTCCAGTAGATTTTGGAGGAACAATGCTTGAAAAGACAAAGCCATTTTCCCAGCTGGAGGTGTTATTATCATTTTAACACATGCAATAAAGCTGTTACACAATACAACTTCTGACAAACTATACATCCAATATATCTGCTTAATCAGAAATAGAAGTTTGATAATAAGAAATGTTTGCTACATAAAATGGCTATTCCATTTTCCCTATCACGAGTAGCTGCCTCCCCTTCCCCTTGTAATCAGAATTTCCATCTGTTTATTACATTTATTGCACTGATTAATTGGCACGTTTTTTAAATGTATTTATTGATATGTTATACGAGATCTTTACATCACATACTTATTACTACTGCTCATGTATTTATATACTGTATGTGGATCACTTGCCAGTACATGGTTGTGGTGGTGTGCGCAGTGGGTTTGACTGTTGTTGTTTACCAGGTTCTAGCCCTTGTTCACAATGAGGGCGGGTTTGAAATTGTGCGAGTTCAAACCTGCATTTTAGCGTGAGTTTGGGGGCGATTTGAAAGACATCTGTGTGGGTTCATGCACCGATATCTATTGAAATTGCCCCCGAAGTTGCCAAAAGTAGTGCAGGAACTACTTTTGGTAATCGGTGCGGTGCCGCAAAGTCGCACCGATTCAGATGGTTCCCTTGCCAGCAATAGGCTCTGATTTGGCATGCGATTTGACATGTCAAATCGCATATCAAATCGGCCCAATGTGAACTGGGGCTAAGTGTCAGTGTCAGGCTAGGTGCAGATAACAAGTAACAGTTCAGGTGTGCTGATTATACAAAGAGTTCAAAGCACATACCATGAGCAGGTCTAGGCAGAGCAGGTCAGCTGGGACTTGTAGTACACCGCTGCAGACGAAGGTAGATGATTGCTGGACCTTGTAGTTCACTGCTGTAGGTGAGGATAGATGATTGCTGGACCTTGTAGTTCACTGCTGTAGATGAGGATAGATGATTGCTGGACCTTGTAGTTCACCGCTGCAGATGAGGGTACTAGTAGAATCAAGCAAAGCGTAGTCTAGGCAAGCTGGGTCATACACAGGCAGATCAGAATCCAAACGGTACAGAATCAGAAGCAAGTAAGAAGGGTCAAACAAGCCGGGTCAAACACGAAAGTCACAGAGCAAATATCAGCTGGATCAAACACGAGTGAACTCTAAAGCCTCATACACACGATAGGACTTTGCACAAACTTTCCCTTGGATTTTTGTACAAAGGGTGTCGGCCCTGAACTTGTATTGCATACACACAGCAGGACTTTTTCAGCCAACTTTCACCAAATCATGTGGTTTTTCTGCTCTTTACCGCCACCTTTGGTCAACTTCTGTATTGTTGTCTGATCTTTTGCATTGGTTCTGAGCATGCCTGTTTGCACTTTGTACAAAAGTCCTATGGTTTTCTGTACACACGATCAGACTTTGCTCCATCAGACTTTTGTTGCCAGAAAGTTTGTCCGTTCGCACAGCCAACAAAAGTCAGATGAAAACCAAAAAAGTTTGTCCGATGGAGCGTACACACGGTCGGATGTTGCTCCAAAACAGCTAATTTGCATGTTTGTTGTCAAAAAGTCTGATCGTGTGTATGGGCCTTTACACGAGCACTGACTGAATGCTGATACAGGTGATTTAAACGTGAGCTGGCCAATCACTGTTGTTTCCCAGACACAGGCTGTGTCAGGTGAGTTGTGCTGGGTCCTAAAGGGATTCTAGTACTGACAGTCAGGTTGTAATTAGTGGTTGATTAGTAGGCTCTGGTTGTTTTATTTTGTATATAGGCCTTCCTCTATTCAAATGACAGCTCACCTCCTCATAGAATGATAAAGAGTTGGTCAGGCTTTCATAAATCCAGGTTGGTTACTGAAAACTATACTATTTTCAACAGCAAATTCTTAGATATGGTCCCTTGTCATTCCTTCCAATTGTTTTTTTTTTCCTTGTTTATTTCTTTGACATATTTCAATATAGCAGATCAAGTTATAACAGACCAAGTTACAGCATCAGTATATATTTTAAAATTTTGTTTCCTTATACCGCTAGTACGTCCTATCCGCATTTTCCTATTTATTTCGATTGATCCGTGCAAAACATCTTTTTATATTTTTCTATTTTTCTTACTTGCCACTATCATATATACTTCCTAACCATCCTTTAGACACAAGTATTTACAAACATATACACACAGACATACACACATAAAAAAAAAAAAAAAAACACGCACTCACCGGGCGACAAATCCATAGCATAGTTTCTATAGTGAATATACCACAAGCTGACAAAGGAGAAGATTGTTTCTACCCACATCTTTTATCGTTACAATTTTTTATTTAGTTTTTTTTTCCTGCCCTCTGGTATAACTCTCTACCCCGTTTTCCTTTGAATACCGCGTTTACTGTCCCACTCACCAGAAAAAACAAAACAAAAAAAAGGTACTAACCACTCAATGCAGACTCCCGCGTTACTAGGGAGGGTGGAGCTAACCAGGGATCCAATATCCATTGTTTCCATATTTTAATCCAGTTATTGGATTCTCCCCTATTGCAATCAATTTGTTGTTCTTTCAAGATGTTTTCATTTATCTGAAGACGCCAGTCCTCAAGTAAAGGTGCATTCGAAGATATCCACCTTAGAGCAATTAACTTATGTGCAATAAACAATAGTCTAGTAACTCATATCACCTCCCTGGGAAAGAAGCCTTCCTCGTCAAAATATCCCAGTAGACATGTCATAGGGGTCTTGTCGATATGTGTATTACATGTAGCATTGATTGTATTAACCACCTCTCGCCAATATCTAGCCAATTTTGGACAATTCCACATCATGTGTATTAAATCAGCTGGAGACTTTTGACATTTAGGGCACTCCGGAGAATCGCGTCTGCCCCACTTAAATAATTTGACTGGTGTTATATATACCCTATATATTATAAATAGTTGCGTCAGGCATTGAGCCGGTGATAATGATACTAGGGGTACCCTTCTCAAGATAATTTGCCAGTTTTCATCTGAGATGTCCCCTATGTCTCTCTCCCAGCCTGTTCTACCTGGGCTGACAACTTTATCCTGATATAGTCGGATCAGTTGACCATATAAAGACGAGATCAAGCCCTTTTTTTCCTCCCCCCTTGCTAATGATGTTATAAGTGGGGTAGGTTTTATCACTATCTTTTCCCTTCTAAACTGAGTTTGAATCACATGCCGTAATTATAAATATCTATAGAAGTGACTAGAAGGCAGTTGAAAGGATTCTTGCAGGTCCTGAAAGGAGCGCAGAACTTATGTGTAAACATCTGTTCTATATATTGGAGCCCCTTAGAGAGCCAGCTTTCGAATCCCTCCAATTTATATAATTCTTTGTATTGCTTATTCCCCCAAAGCGGGGAGTATTTTGAAACTCCTTCAAATTTCATTATACTCCTCATTTCCTTCCAGACTCTATTCATAAGTGTCATTGTTGGACCCCTACAGGTGTTATCCAGGGCTCTGTATTCCAACTGAGCCACAAGATTATATCGAAAACTGTTATTTAACAATAAAACCTGTATGGGGTCTTCCCAATTCCTTTCTCCCCAGCCTGCAAAATGCTGAAGCTGGGAGGCTATGAAGTAGAGTCTTGGCTGCGGTACCGCTAATCCACCCCAATCCCTTGCCCTCTGGAGAATTGATAACTTAATTCTCAGGGTTTTTCCTTTACATAATAGTCTACGAAATATTGATTCTGTTTTTTTTTTTAACCATTTTAAAGTTATCCATATCTGTGAATTATGGAGTATATATAACAATTGAGGGGTCCAGATCATTTTTATGAGATTTGCACGGCCTACCACCGATAATGGCAATTTGGTCCACGCTATGCTCTTAAGTTGGAATTTGTTAAGAATAGGTGACAAGTTATCCATTAAATAGTTTTCTATTCTAGAGTTTATCATTATTCCCAAGTATTTAAATGATGACACTATTTTAACTTGGGGGGCCTCTCTTAACCTGGGTAGACTAGGATTGTCTAAGGGAAGTAGTACGGATTGATCCCAATTAATGTATCCAGAAAAGATCAAAACATTTTTTATTAGTGACATTAAGGAGCTTAAAGAACCTTCTGTATCCCCAAGAAACAAAATCCTCGTTCCTCTAATAAATCCGCAAATAGATTCCGCCTGTCGGACGGCTTCGGCCAATGGTTCAAGGGCCAATGCGAATAGTAAAGGAGACAGGGGACACCCCTGTCTTGTTCCTCTGTATAGTGGGAAAAATTCTGAAACCGTGCCATTTATTTGCATAAATGCCCTCGGAGTGGCATACAGCATCCTGATCCACCTTATAAACTTGTCCCCCAGGCCAAACAAACCCAACACCTCCCACAGATATGTCCACTCAACACTGTCGAAAGCTTTTGCAGCGTCGAGTGACAAAATCGCTCTTGTCCCAATATTATCAGTTGGTATTTGCATATTCAAATAAAGCCTCCTTATATTAATAGCTGTAGACCTTGTAGGGATAAAGCCACATTGGTCACGATGAATCAATCCCTGCATATGTCTACTTAGTCTTTTAGCCAGGACCCTGACTAGAATCTTAGCGTCCGAGTTCAACAATGATATCGGGCGGTAGGATTCCGGAGCCAAAGGGTCCTTTCCCGGCTTTGGTAATACAATAATACAAGTATCCCTCATAGATTCAGGAAGCCTGAATGATTCCAAAGCCTGGTTAAGGACCTTCAATAATTCTGGAAGCAAAACCTCACCATATTGTTTATATACTTCTGAAGGTAATCCATCAATACCCAGGGCTTTATCATTTGGACTTTCTTCCACTGCCTTAATCAACTCCTCCAATGTCAGAGGAGCTCCCAGTTCTTGTTTATCGTTTTCAGTTTTAAAGGTTCTAAAAATTCTCTAAGTCTTATCTCAGAACAATTAACTTTATTTTGATATAAATTACTATAAAAATGAACAAAGGATCGCATTATTTCCTTCTGGTCATAAGTAATATCTCCCTCCACTGTGCGAACAGCAGAAATAATTTTACTATCTTCTTGGGATTTGGCTATTACTGATAGAATTCTACCAGATTTTTCTCCTTCTTCAAAACTGTGACATCTAGACAAAAAGTCAGACCGCGCAGCCTTTTTCATAGAAGTCTGTTGATATAAT
This sequence comes from Lithobates pipiens, assembly GCF_037356315.1. Taxonomy (NCBI): domain Eukaryota; kingdom Metazoa; phylum Chordata; class Amphibia; order Anura; family Ranidae; genus Lithobates; species Lithobates pipiens. The sequence goes on from NW_027507758.1 coordinate 211,416,466, forward strand.
AATTGTGCATCCTTCCACACCCTATGATTAGAGGTAGTAGGACTCTGAATATACTGAACTTCTTTCTGCTGCACCTCTACTGCTAACAGCGATTCCCGTTCTCTACATGCTTTTTTGTAGACGCTTATGGCCTTAACCACTAATCCTCTCAAAAATGCCTTCATGGTGTCCCATACTACCTGAGGTGATGTTGAGTTATTATTAATTTGAAAAAATTCGACTAAGGCCAAACTCATTGCATTCTCCTGATGAGGAACTTTAAACCAGAAAGCAGGAACTCTCCAGTTAGACCTAATTTTAGGCTTTATTTTATCTAGTGTTACTACTAATGGTGAATAATCTGATAAATACCTTGTTAAGTAATAAACATCAGAAACCCAAACAATAGCTGAGTCTGTCCCCAAGAACATATCTAACCTTGATAGGATCTGATAAGTACCAGAGCAACAAGAATATTCTTTAGAAGATGGATTCCTAAGCCGCTATATGTCATACAGTCCAAGCTCCTGAATATAATTGTAGAATGTAGTATTCCCATTAGGACCTGCTGGATATCTATCCATGCTGGGATTGCATACATTATTGAAGTCCCCCATAATATGCATGGTGGTCCCTGGATTATCAGCCAATATCAACCCTATCTGTCGCATTACTTCGCTGTTATATGGAGGAGGGATATAAATAGACCCCAAAATACATTGCATAGAAAATAGTGTACATACCAGCAAGACAAACCTACCCTGTGGATCTATTCTTGCTTGCGTGCAGGAAAACTGGACCTTTGAGGAAATTAGTATACTTGTTCCTCTTGCGGAAGCTGAATATACTGAATGGTATTGAGTGGTGTACTTTTTATTCTGTAATAAGCTAACAGTATCTTTAGTGAAGTGTGTTTCCTGCAAGCAAACAATCAACGGGTCATGCTGGACCAGTTTATTGAACATAGCACGCTTTTTAATAGGGTTCTTAATCCCTCTAATATTCCATGACCATATTCTGATCTTATTAGCCATTATTAATTATATATACACATGACCTGGTGCCCATATTGTCCACATGATCCCCAAAATACGGTAAATCATACAACAGTAAGTCATTATACCGTCTTCCTCCATTTGAAGAGTTACAGACCTTACCAGCCCAACATTCAGTTGATCTCTTAAGCATGTCATACTGTAACAGGCATAAACAAAATAGTACAACAACATCAAGCAATAACATGTAGATTGGCGCCCATACACACACACACACACACACACACACACACAAACAACAACAAAAAAACAAAAAAAAAATAGCAAAAAAAAAAACAAATAAAAAAAATAACATTGTTTCCCACAGGAAGGTGTATAAAGCAGAGAAGGAAAAAATCCATCCAGGCTTGAGCCCTAATGAGGAGGAGTTCTTGAGTTTACATACTATTGATGTTAACCACTGGGCCTATTTTTCAAACTTGTTCAAATCATTTTTTTTGCTAGAAAATCTTTTTTTTGCTAGAAGCCCCAAACACATCAGCCCACAATGGAACTCAACACCAATTAATTAAAAATAAATTAATTAAAAAATACAACATTTAATCAAAAGAAAATACAGAAATAAAGTCATTAATATCCAACACAACAGTGAGGAATGCACTTATTGTTCAGTCAGATAAAAATCCAATCTGGGAATAAAGCAAAAACAATAGCACACTGTACCGCCTTCCTTCAGGAAACAAGGGGTTAACTCTCAGCTGTAGATCTATTGGCAGGTAGTCAAAGCGTAGAGGACTCATAGCTCCATGTTGCAGTTTCTTGGCAGCTAGCTTATAGCAGGCTACTATCAACTTCAAAAACATGTGGTCTGTTATAGCCTCAAATTGAGATGGCCAGGGATCAGATAGCACCGTGCCAAGAAACCCAAAAAAGTACCTCTATTCACAGTGAACGGCGTCCTGCAGCAATATGCCCAAGAGACATCGGGTTAGCGTCCCATGACGCCCGCCGTGTGGTGAAGAGGGGGAGGAGCCCAAGTGGCCGGAAAAGGCCAACAGATACTGTTCGGAAGGATGGAGCGGTCAGTGAAGCTCAGTCAGTTGCCTTGACGACCGTGACTGACATGTATCGTGTGCCTGCACTTTGTCAAAGTCACGGGAGTCACTGGCAGAGTAGAATATAAAACACAGCAGACACTGGGAGGTAGACCGATCAGCTGTCTAAAGTAACCTTAGACTTAACCCCTTGTTAAGTGCTTCATATACATAGCAAGGCTAAGAAATAATACTATTAAGCACTTACTAAAAAAATAAAATATGTAAAAAAAAAAAAACTGAAAAAAATTATATATATATATATATATATATATATATATATACATATATATATATATATATATATATATATATATATACATATATATATATATATATATATATATACATATAGACCAAAATGAATTTAAATGGCTAAATTGATTGGTATATTAAAAAAAAACACATATCTTTCCATATAAAATAAATGGGATAGTTGGTAACTTTAAAAAAATAAAAATAAACAATACATGCATCCCCATGGATACGATTATATACACATACACATAAAGGCATAAATATTGTATTAACTGACAATCCAACCGAGGGGCTAGGCTCAACCTGAAACTATACTGAGGACATCAAGCTCTTCGTTCATACCCTCAGGTGCAAGGGACCCCAGGCGATAAATCCAGAAGGTTTCCCTTCGGCACAGAAGAGAGAACCTTTAGTTCTCCGTGAGGGTATCCCTGGGTATAGCCTCTATGGCGCGTACCTCTATTTGGTTAAAATCTTTATTGTGTGCTTGGTGACAGTGACGTGGAACACTGTGTTTGGTGCAGCCTTTCTTTGTCAGTCTAGGGTGTTCACGTAGACTGACACGTTTATGTGCAGTTTCTTGGCAGTTAGCTTATAGCAGGTCCACTTCAAAAATGTGTGGGTTGTTATAATCTCCAATTGAGATGGCCAGGGATCAGACAGCCCTGCGCCAAGAAAGCCAAAAAAGTACTTCTATTCACTGTAAACGGCGTCCTGCAGCAATATGCCCAAGAGACATTGGGTTAGCATCCCATGACGCCCGCCATGTGGTGAAGAGGGGGAGGAGCCTGAGTCACCGGAAACGGCTGGAAAAGGCCGGCAGCTACCGTTCGGAAGGATGGAGCGGTCAGTGAAGCTCTGTCAGTTGCCGTGACGACCGTGACTCACATGTTTCGCATTGTCAAAATCACAGGAGTCACTGGCAGAGTAGAATATAAAGCACAGTGGGCACTGGGAAGTAACCTTAGACTTAACCCCTTGTTAAGTGCTTCATATATATAGCAAGGCTAAGAAATAATACTATTAAGGTACCTTGGAAGATCTTTAAGGTTTTTAAGATACCAGCAAAACAGCCTTGCTTACAGAGCGAGAGCAGAAACATCATCTAGCTTAAGTTGTAGTAGTTTCTTCTTGAAGCGGGCCTTGTCCCTTGAAATGCATAGAAGATACTCATGTGTAGGAATCTTTAATGGAATATCATATCTGGGGCAATATTCCTTTTTTTTTTGTTTCAATAGTTTATTGAAAGTTTTGTAGTACAACACATCAAATGTATAAACAGTAGAATACAGCATTAAATGATCTTATAAACATAAAATTGCTATTGTAATTCTGAGGTGAAACAGATGTGTATAAAGTATATCTTCGTTGAGCATTGGATAGGTTGCAATCGTAGATTAGAACATCATTTTAAACGTTAATAATGATAGGAAAAGTATCCTAGGGTTTACATCCTATTCTGCACTAAAAAGAAAAAAAAAAGAAAAGCAAACATTGTTGCATCAAGTCTCTTTCATAGCCATCCACCCCTGATGGGAGCTAGCTGTGGACGAAGGAGAACTGCCGGTTAAGGAACTGAGGGGCTTATGAGGAGACTTGATGGGTTTTAACATAACCATATCGAATAATTATTGTTATTGAACAATAGTCTGTGTAACGGTGTTAACATTGAATTATTACATTGTGTAACATAGAAGTGGGGAAAGAGAGATATGGGGAGGGAGGAGGGTGATTGCCAACAAAAACTTAGGTGTATAAGTGATGCATGAGGGCATAGAGAGGGGACAAAAAGGAAAGCTACTTGTAAGCTTCCTGTAAGGTAAAGGAGAGAGTGAGGATGGGGGTGGGGAAAGGAGTAATAGGGGAGACGGTCCCTAGACTAGGCAGCATAATTAATAATCTCTTTGTCAGATCAGGTTGAGGATGAGGGTGAGGGTAACAAATGATTAGTGGTATGGATAGTGGAGGATCTAAATTGTATCCAGCATGGCCAGGTATGAGTGAATTTGTAATGTTTATCGTGAGCTTGATGTATAAGTCTTTCCATTTCTTCAAAGTTATCAATCTGTCTGTACCATTCACTCATAGTAGGTGTTCTTGTGGTTCTCCAATGTCTGGGGATGCATTGTGAAGGGACATTAATCATATGTAAGGTAAGTGATTTCTTGTAGAGGCATTGAGGAATCGCTGTATGGTGTAGCAAATATTGGGCTGGAGAGTATTCCGGAATGTAAGTTGTGATCTTTGCAATATGGTCATGGACTTCCTTCCAAAAGGGCTGGATTAGTGGACAATCCCACCAAACATGCAAGAATGAACCCACGTCCACGTTGCATCTCCAGCAAGTTGGGTTGGGGCAATATTTCTTGCCTCTCGCTGCATTACTGTTATAACCTATCTGTGTTGTAATCTGTAACATACCGAACATAGTGGAATATTTCTCCCTTTTTTTGTTGTCCTGTCTCATGAGGCTATTTTTTTTTTTTTATTGAAAAACAAACTTTATTGAAAGGAGCAGAAAACAGGGTAAAAAGCAGACATAGCAAACATGCCAACGGTACAGAGGGTAACATAGGCCAACATGGCCAAGGCAGTATTGCCTATATGAGTACATTAGATTAGCTGTGCTGTAGAAAAATAAACACTCATCATTGGCAAAGTCATTATAGAGCCATTGTGTATCAGCCGGGGTAGGGGGAGTAAGCAGAGAGAGAAAAAAAAAGAGAAAATTAATACAAAAGTGACTGAAAAGGGGGGGAGAAGGAGGAGGAGGGGAAAATAATAAGAGGAGGCCCAATGGGTGGAAGATACACAGAAAGGGAGAGGCAGAGGGGGGAGGGGGGTCTCATGAGGCTATTTTTAAAACTTTTTTTTCCAATGTTTTGAATAAAACTTACACATTTTAATAATACTTTTTGGTATGGTACTTAAAAAATCCTATTGTTTTCTGTTTTGGGATTTTCTGTTTGATATGTACTGATTTCAAAGTATGTGGTACCAGTAAATCCATTTGAGGGAGGCATGCTTTCTTTAACTTCAGAGTGTGTCTGGGGAGGGCCCTAGACACTTTTGAGGATCCTAACACCCAGGGAAGGAAGAGATGGGCCAGAGGTCCTGTAGGACAAAGTGCTCTTACAAAGATGGTGGTTGAAACGTCAGTACAGGGCAGCCAAGAGTCTCAAAGTAGCAGACATAAAGAGCTGCAGTGAAATAAGTAAGGCATTTCCTTTAAAAGTGGTCCTCTGGGACCCTGATGGGGTCAGTGAACAAACGGTACCATAAGTGAGTTTTCAAAGCCAGCCTGTTATCTGTGGTCTTGTCTGGCTCAGGAAGAGAACTGTTGCAGTGAACTCCCAGATTAGGAGTATGCCATGATCCCATACAGGCTGATACAATGCCACACTGTATAAATGCTATACGTGAAACCTAAATTTTGAACAATGAAATAGTATAAACCAAAATATATGAAGTAAAATAGTAAATAATCACAAAGTATGTGTCATCTTAGAGCAAAAAAAAAAAAAAATTGTAATATAATGCAATATAGCACCACTACAATGCCAGTGTCCGGGAATAAGAAGCTGTGCATTTAGATCAGTGTTAAATACACTGGTGTAACATGACAGATAAAGTCCAAATGTTTAAAGAAAATTCGTTGTTAATTCATTGATACTGTAAAAACGCACAAAATGCCTCCAGTGTCCCCCCACCTTCACATTTATGCGTCCATCTCCATTGTTGACCATAATAGTTCACCATACGCCATCCCATTTAAGGGGTATAAAGATCCTTTGGTGGGTGATTATATCCTTAACCACTTCAGCCCCGGACCAATTTTCAGCCTAAGGACCAGAGGTCTTTTTACAATTTCGTACTGCACTGCTTTAACTGGTAATTGCGCGGTCATGCAATGTTGTACCCAAACGAAATTTGTGTCCTTTTCTTCCTACAAATAAAGCTTTCTTTTGATGATATTTGATTGCCTCTGCGATTTTTATTTTTTGCGATATAAATGGAAAAAGACCGAAAATTTTGAGAAAAAAATATATTTTCTACTTTTTGTTATAAGAAAAATCGAATAAACTCAATTTTAGTCATACATTTAGGGCAAAATGTATTCAGCCACATGTCTTTAGTAAAAAAAATGTCAATAAGCATATATTTATTGGTTTGCGCAAAAGTTATAGCGTCTACAAACTAGAGTAAATTTTCTGGAATTTACACAGCTTTTAATTTACGACTGCCTATCTCATTTCTTGAGGTGCTAAAATGGCAGGGCAGTACAAACCCCCCCCAAATGACCCCATTTTGGAAAGTAGACACCCCAAGGAAATTGCTGAGGGGCATGTTGAGCCCATTGAATTTTTTTTTTGTCCCAAGTGATTGAATAATGACACAAAAAAAAAAAAAGAAGTTTACAAAAAGTTGTCACTAAATGATATATTGCTCACACATGCCATAGTTATATGTGACATTGCACCCCAAAATATCAAAATATATTCTGCTGCTTCTCCTGAGTACAAGGATACCACATATGTGGGACTTTTTGGGAGTCTATCTGCGTACGGCACCCCGAAAACCAATCACCGCCTTCAGGGTTTCTAAGGGTGCAAATTTTTGATTTCACTCCTCACTACCTATCACAGTTTTCGAAGGCCATAAAATGCCAAAATAGCACAAAACCCCCCCAAATTACCCCATTTTGGAAAGTAGACACCCCAAGCTATTTACTGAGAGGCATGTTGAGTCCATGAAATAGTTTATATTTTGCCACAAGTTGCAGGAATATCACAATTTATTTATTTTTTTGCACAAAGTTGTCACTAAATGATATATTGCTCACACATGCTATGGGCATAAGTCAAATTACACCCCAAAATAATTTCTGCTGCTTCTCCCGAGAACGGGGATACCACATGTGGGGGACTTTTTGGGAGCCTAGCCATGTACGGGACACCGAAAACCAAGCACTGCCTTCCGGATTTAAATATAAAACGCTACCAAAAAAAACTGTTAGCGATCGCAGGGATCAGGCCTGACTCTGCGAACGCTGCAGTTATGTGTTTAGTGTTTTGTAAGTGACAGTGATCGATCGATACTGCACTTGGGTGGACTGGGTGGAGGGGCAAAACGCAGGTGCTAGCAGGTATCTGGGCTGATCCTGCTAACAATGCGTTTTTTTGGAACCCTAAACTGCTGGGGACGCTAGTATAGATCTGATCAGATCAGATATTGATCTGTTCAGATTCTATACCACTACGGGAGGTTTATGCTTTGCGCGTGGGTGTTAGCGGTACTGGCACTAACCTAGCGCTGCCTGGGGCGATGCAAACCCTGACCCTAAAACCTAATTGATATCACCCGCCGGGTGATCAGGGGGTTAAACCTTTATTGGGTAATAAATGGTGGGTGCCCTGATGCTATAAAAAGCAAACTAACTAACCAGAGTCACCCGTAACACTTATACGGTGATCATTGGTGAAAGGGTTAACTAGGGGCAATCAGGGGGTTAAAAATTTTATTAGGTAGTATATGGGGGTCCCTGGCGCTATATAAAAACCTGACGGGGAACCTAAATAACTAACTGGCTAACCAGCGTCAACAGTGACACTTATACTGTGATCGCTGGTGAAAGGGTTAACTAGGGGCAATCAGGGGGTTAAAACCATTATTGGGTAGTATATCGGGGTACCTAGCGCTATAAAAACCTGACGGTGAACCTAAAAAAATAACTAGCTACCTAGCGACACTAGTGACACTAATGCAGCGATCAGAAAAATGATCGCTTAGTGACACTAGCAAAAGGGGGTGAAAGAGTTAACTAGGGGCAATCAGGGGGTTAAAACCATTATTGGGTAGTATATCGGGGTACCTAGCGCTATAAAAACTTGGCGGTGAACCTAAAAAAATAACTAGCTACCTAGCGACACTAGCGACACTAATGCAGCGATCAGAAAAATTATCGCTTGGTGACACTGGAAAAAGGAGGTGAAAGGGCTAACTAGGGGCAATCAGGGGGTTAAAATCATTATTGGGTAGTATATCGGGGTACCTAGCGCTATAAAAACCTGGCGGTGAACCTAAAAAAATAACTAGCTACCTAGCGACACTAATGCAGAGATCAGAAAAACGATCGCTTAGTGACACTGACAAAAGGGGGTGAAAAGGTTAACTAGGGGCAATCAGAGGGTTAAAACCATTATTGGGTAGTATATCGGGGTACCCAGCGCTATAAAAACCTGGCGGTGAACCTAAAAAAATAACTAGCTAACTAGCGACACTAATGCAGCGATCAGAAAAATTATCGCTTAGTGACACTGGCAAAAGGGGGTGAAAGGGGTTAACTAGGGGCAATCAGGGGGTTAAAACCATTATTGGGTAGTATATCGGGGTACCTAGCGCTATAAAAACCTGGCGGTGAACCTAAAAAAATAACTAGCTACCTAGCGACACTAGCGACACTAATGCAGCGATCAGAAAAACGATCGCTTAGTGACAGTGGCAAAAGGGGGTGAAAGGGTTAACTAGGGGCAATCAGGGGGTTAAAACCATTATTGGGTACCTATCGCTATAAAAACCTGGCGGTGAACCTAAAAAAATAACTAGCTAACTAGCGACACTAATGCAGCGATCAGAAAAATGATCGCTTAGTGACACTGGCAAAAGGGGGTGAAAGGGGTTAACTAGGGGCAATCAGGGGGTTAAAACCATTATTGGGTAGTATATCGGGGTACCTAGCGCTATAAAAACCTGGCGGTGAACCTAAAAAAAAACTAGCTACCTAGCGACACTAGCGACACTAATGCAGCAATCAGAAAAATGATTGCTTAGTGACACTGGCAAAAGGGGGTGAAAGGGTTAACTCTAGGGGCAATCAGGGGGTTAAACCTTTATTGGGGGGTGGTAGGGGGCTACCCTGAACCTAACACTAACTGCCCTGACAGTTTTTACTGTCACAACTGACACTGAATGCAGTGATCAGAAAATAAATGATCACTGCAATCAGTGACACTGTGACTGGGGGGGGGCGGGGGGGATCGGGGGGCGATCGGAGGGGTGATCGGGGGGGGGGGGGTTGTGTGCCTGTGTATGCCTATGTTTTAGTGTAGTGTTGGTGCACACTTACTGTGTCCTCTCCACGTAGTCCGGTCAATAAGACCGCCCCGAGGAGAATGACATCACTTCCTCCCTGCCTGTGTTTACTATACACAGTGGGAGGAAGCTTCTCATTCGCCAGGAGCGATCGAGAGGGGATGGCCAGAAACCAACGGCCATCCCCTCATCCCGGATCGCTCCTGCAGCGAAACGGACCGCCGCATCCAGCTGCAGGGGGTCCGATTGGACCCCCCACCCGCTGGAAGGCAAGCACGTACATGTACGTGCTTGTGCCTGTACATGCCATTGTGATGACGTACATTGGCATGCGGCGGTCCTTAAGTGGTTAATGGGTTCATTATAGCCTAGGTAATCCTAAGTGGTGGTGCTCATAGAGGAGTGAAAAAGATTGACAAAGTGCTGAATTATTTAAAAAAAAAAAATTAAAAAAATCTATAAAATTTCACATTTTGTTTGTGCACTGACTCTGGTGCACTCAGACCACATACATATCACATTTAGGGTATGCAACCCCCTTAAGGATCACTTGGCTTTTGTGGCACCAGCCAGCAAACAGGGTAGAGACTTTATGGATGAGTGAGCTGATGCCACTAGGCCCTGCCCTCAAAGAGTATCACCACACATCACATGACTTTCTCCTTGTACTTTTCTATCTTGAAGTCAGGAATCTGTGCAGATCAGTTAAGTACCTCCACTCGAATCCATGTCTTTATGAACCTTGCTTTGTGCCCTCCAATACAGTACTCCCAACGCACACATTCCTGCACAGATGGCTGTATTTCAAATTGGGTGCTGAAATGACCATCGGCTGGAACCAAATGCAATTGTGAGGCCGCATACACACGGGCGGATTGTCTGCCCAACTAAGTTTGTCAGACAATCCGACAGACAGTCCGTTCAACTTTTGAATGAACGGACTTGACCACACACGATGAACAGACAGTCCGCTGAAAACTTGTGTGATGACGTGTACAGCACGTACGACGGGACTAGAAAAACGATGTCCAATACACTGCAATGCAACCTTCGGCCGTGTAAATCCTTTCTGAGCATGCGCCATACTTAGTCCGTCCAACTTGCCTACACACGAGCGGACTGTCCGCTGAAACCAAGTTTGGACGGACAAAACCAAGTTTGGACGGACAAAATTACGGAAATTCCGAAAGACAAAGTCCGTCAGACTGTCCGCTGAAAAAGTCAGCTGAAGCCCACACACGAGCGGATTGTCCGCTGAAACACGGTTCAGCGGACTAAGTTGGGCAGACAATCCGCCCGTGTGTACGCGGCCTGAAAGAGGAAATGTCACCAGCACACCAGGATCTCCAAAAATAGGTCTGAAAACTTTAATTACATAATGTCAAAAAAAGCAAAAGCGACTTTTTGGAGCCAAGTAGGACCCCTTCTTCAAGCATGTGACAAATTGTGATACAGACAACATACTATTTAACCACTTAAGGACCGAGCCTCTTTCTGAGATTTGTTGCTTACAAGTTAAAAACTGTTTGTTGGTTTTTTGCTAGAAAATTACTTGGAACCCCCTAACATTATACATTTTTTTCTAACACCCTAGAGATTAAAATGCCAGTCATTGCAATACTTTGTCACACCGTATTTATCACCGTAGTGGTCTTACAAGCGCACTTTTTTTGGAAAAAATACACTTTTTGTAATTAAGACAACAGGTAAGTTAGCACAGTTTTTTTTTATGTTGTGAAAGATAATGTTACGCCGAGTAAATTGATACCCAACATGTTACGCTTCAAAATTGCGCCCGCTCGTGGAATAGCAACAAACTTTTTTGAAACAAACATTTCAAAAATTCTACAGGTTGCATATGTTTTGAGCTAGAGGAGGTAGAGGACTAGAATTATTGCTCTCGCTCTACTGATCACGGCAATACCACATGTGTGGTTTGAAAACCGTTTTCATATGCGGGCGCTACTCGCTTCCGCATATTTTTGTTTGTTTTTTTTCACTGTTCTTTAAAAAAAAAAAATTGTGTCACTTTTATTCCTATTACAAGTAATGTAAACATCCCTTGTAATAGAAAAAAAACATGACAGGACATCTTAAATATGAGATCAGGGGTCAAAAAGACCTCAGATCTCATATTTACACTAACATGCAATAAAAAAAAAAAAATTTTGTCATTTAAAAAAAAAATTGTCCCTTTTAAGAGCTATGGGCGGAAGTGACTTTTTGACATCACTTTCGCCCTGCAATGGTATGTAGACGGTAGGGCCATCTTCCCCTCACTTGTCTCCATACCCAGCAAGGACAAGGATCCGATCGCCTCCGCCGCTACCAATGGCTCCGGGTAAGCGGCGGAGGGCACCGTAGTGTGGCGGAAGGGGGGCCCTTTTTCCGCCACAGATAAAAGTGATCTCGTGGCAAATCCACCACAGAGACCACTATTATCGGAAACCGGACCGCCTGCCGAAGAAGAGGATACCAGGGTTAGCAAGCTGCTGCCCTAACAAAGATATCCCTCTTCTAATTAAGACATATATCAGTGTGCGGCGGTCTGGAAGTGGTTAAAGAACCATTCACCAATCAGTGCAAAGAGGAAATTACCCCAGTTCCGTCACTGACATCAAATTACGTCATTTTCCCACCATAGACCTGTGGCAGAGCCCATACAAACATTCCTGTTAATGTCAGTCTAAAACAAATTATGTTCTCCAAAGTCAACTAACCTGCGATCATATCCTTATTTGACATTTCTATGCACTCTGTATACTTCTGCCTGGCCATGTACTAGTGTTGCTAGGGGACTGTTGACGGCTTGACTCTCTGCTCCAATCCTGCAACATGCTGTGCGTAGTAGGGGATCCGTATGTCAATGAAGGCCTCTGCCGTTTCCATGCCATTCCATGACGCCAGCTCACTGGGACTGTGAAAGAAAACAAGTAAAAACCGAATGTGAAAGTGAATGATACCAGCTGCACTTCGAAGACATGAAATGAGAAAAAAAAGAAGAAAAAATTAATAAATGAAAAGTAAAATGTGAAAAATAAATACATTTTAAATTTAAAAGGAAAAAAAGAAAGAAAATAAGAAAAAGAAAATGGATAAATTAAAAAAACAAAATGGAAAACTAAAATTAATTATAAAAATAAAATAATAAAAATAGAAAAAATTTAAATAAACAAAAAAATTGAAATAAAAATGGTACAAAAGAAAATAATAAAAATAAAAATAAAGTAAAAATAAATATAAAAATAAAAATGCATATAAATAAAATGTAAGTAAATAAAAATGAATAAAAAATTAAAAATGAAGATAAATGAAAAATAAAAATAAAAATGAAATATAAAAATATAAAAAAACAAAACAAAGGAAAAGAATTACCTGTGCCAGCTGGCATAAATGATTAAGCAGAATAGTTACAAACTAAGGTATACAGATGAAGTAAAGATTAAAGATTAAAATTGTTAATACATTACAACCATAAACAACATCACAATATAAATGATCTATCTTCAAGAAAACACAGGTAGGATAGAGAGTAGTGTTGAGACCCCCTGGCTGAACTGTTCCCAAGGTATATGTCCAGTATGCCTCACGACGAAGAAGGAGATGGTCTCCCCCCCCCCCCCCCCCCCACTGGTCATGATACTTGTTCTATAACATGCTCCTTAATTTATGTACTTGATGCTTCTTAGAAACAAAATGTATTGCTACAGGTTTATTTAAATCGGGGGCTTCACCTTCAGGGTCCTCTCCAGTGCTACTCTTATTTCGCTCCTATGTGTCTGAAATCATTGTTTAAAAGGGCCAACAGTTTTCCCTACATACACCAATGAGCAGGGACATTTTAAAATACAGAAACAAAACTCTGTTACAATTCATATACCCTTGTATGTGCTATTGCCTGCCATTATGTGGGTGGGTGAAATATTCACTACATGTTATAGAATTGCAAACATTACAACTATAGCATCGGTAACAACTGCTTTTTTGTGAGATTCTGACCTTTGGCTTGGCATATTTTGATCTAGGGTCTGCCTGTACCAATATGTCACGTAAAGACCTACTTCATTTATGAACGAGTATTGGTGGATTTCTAATACTGGTGGTCAAGGTGCTGTCAGTCATCAAAATGTTAATGTTGCATGTGGTTACCTGCCTAAAACCATGAAAAACAAAAGCCTATTGGCAGTTTTGTTGGTTTTCACCAGATTTGAAGTGGCTCTGGTAAGCACCTTGTCGAGTGTCATGGTGGGATACTCTTTCTCTACGAATTTATCATACATGGCCTTTAGTTGTGAATTTCTCTCACTCTCATCTGAGCAGATGCAGATTACTCTTTTAAACTGGGAGATGGGTAAACTATCTCAGAGATGTTTTGGATGTGCGCTCTGATAGTGTAGCAGCGTGCTCCTGACAGTTGGTTTTGCAAATAATGATGTATGTAATGCAACCTGCTCATTAGTAATTCTGACATCCAGATAGGTAATACTATCCTGGGATATTTCTGGGTTAAAGATTATGCCAGGAAAAATCCCATTCAAGTGCCCCACCAACTCTATCAAATATACAAATCTCGCCATCCCAAAAGAAAAAAAATTTCATCAGTGTATCTATGGTAAATATGATGTTCCTCCATGTATCAAACGAACAGATTAGCAAATGAAGGGGCTGCTGTGCTACCCATGGCTGTTCCACGGATTTGGGCATACTTTGTTTCTTCGAATGAGAAAATATTACTCTCCAGGATAAACTGAAGACCTTCAATAAGAAATCCATGCAGGGGATTATGGACCATCAATTTGGATAAGTAGTATCTCACCACCATCACGCCAGCTTCATTCGGTATACTTGTGTACAAGGACAAAATGTCCATAGTGGGCAATTTCAAATTGGAATTGAATGTCAGGAAACTTCATAATTTCTCTAAAAAGTCACTTGTGTCCCTAACGTACAATGACTAATTTTTTTACCAGGGGCTGAAGATAAAAATCAATCAATTGGGCCAAGGGCTGTGTAATCAATCCTGTTCCCGATACTATCAGCCTAAACTTCTGGGGTGTCGTTCCCTTGTGGACCTTTGGTAGCCCATATATGACTGGCAATATAGGATGCTCATCCATCAAGAATTCAGCCTTCTCTTTAGAGATCCAGTCATTGGAGAGGCCAATATTAATTAATCATGACAGGGCATTAATTGTACTTTGTGTAGGATCCTTATCCAGTTGTACATAGCTGGCTGTGTCTGCCAGCATCAGCCACATGCCATCCCTGTAGTCCTTGTAATTCATTGCCATGGAAAAAGGGAATTGCTTTTCCCAGTATTGGGTACTATGGGGTTACTATTTACCCCACCCTCACTATCGGTTGAAGTATTTTCATTTGGTATTTCATTATCTGATGATTGAGGATCGTCTCTTCATGGTCTTGTTAGGTGGAGGGTAAGCACGTGGTCTTCTTCTAGGCTTTGAAGTACCAGTCAGCCATGGGTACACCCTTACATCCTGATTTACTTGTTTGAACTTCTCCCATTTGGCCTGCCTTTGTCTCGTGGTAAACGCCACAATTTCTTTGTCAATCTCCTGAAATATGTTGGTTTGTTTACCCTTGTCCTGCACTGCCAGTTCCAGGATGGATAGCTCCTAGTTCACCTGGCACAGCTGCAATTTGACCTCCTTGATCACTAATAGCATGTAATTCAAAGAATTAGTAGATTTGCACCACGCTTATGCCGCCTAATAACTTCCTAAGATTGAATGAGGTGTTCCTACCCGGCAAGAAGCTCGCTTGAGCCGCATGGATCAAGGAGAGGATGACCTGATTGAGCCTAATAGCCAAGACTTTGGCTAGTATTTTGACGTCCACCTGTAGCAAGGATATGGGGCGGTAAGATTCTGGGTACCCTGGGTCTTTCCCTGGCTTAGGGATGAGGACTATTGTTGCCTCTCTCATGGACGAAGGCAGTTCTTGTGACTTAAAGTGGAAGTAAACCCATCGATTTAAACAGTTAAAAAAAAAGGCATGCCGGGAATGCTAACTGCACATTGGCTGTGCTCTCAGCCAAACTATCAAACCATCCAATGGCTGGTGTCATAACAAATCACATGTGCAGCACCATAGCAGTTGAAGATTAAACAGAGGCAAAGATGGCAGCTTCCTTGGCTGAAAACAATAGGCGAGTTTACTTCCACTTTAAAGAGGTGGTTATACAATGCCAGTAATTTAGGGATAAGGGTGTCGCTATATTGGGAGTAGAATTCAATCGGGAGACTGTCCGACCCCGGGGATTTAGATCTTACAAAGCTAGCAATGGCTGTTGCTATTTCGTCCATAGGGATGGGTGCCTCCAGGATGTCAGCCTGTTCATTTGAGAGCTGCGGGAGATCAATATCCCTAAAAAAGAGACATTGAGTCTGTCTCAACGGAAGCTGTTGTCCTATAAAGATCAGCGAAAAAATCTCTAAACATTGAGGTTACTGTAGGTGGGTCTGTGATTTCTTGTCCACCAGAGCCACGCAGTGTAATCACCACTGGGGGTCTGTCTTCACTATGCACCAAGTACGCAAGTCATTTGCCTGCTTTCTCCCCATGTTCAAACATCTGCTTAGAAAAGAAAAGTTTTTGCCTGGCCTTTTGAAATTGGAGTTGGGTAGCTGCTCTAGTGTGTAATTTAAGTGCGTCAGCCTTTGCATGAGTCGGATCCACAGCAAACTCTCGCTCAACAACGGACAAATCCACCATCACCTTACCGAGGGTAACAGCGGCGTCCGCCTTAATCTTATTAATACTGGTGGTCAACACCGAACGGGCGAGGAGCTTGAATGAATCCAACACCGTAGATGGTGATGCTGAATCATTGTTTTCCGCAAAGTATAACATAAATTTGATCTCAAGCTCATCATCTTCCGGTAGGAGCGAGAGCCAGTAGGGGTTCAAGCGCCAAACCCTTGGCGGTCTATCAATTGGGACACTCAATGTGATCCAATAGGGACAATGATCCAAGAGTGTCCTGAGACAGAATGCAGCCTCTACCAGGCAAGGTGTTAAACTATGAGAGACAAGTATGAGATCTATACGGGACATAGAATTATGTGTGGATGGAAAACATGAGTAGGAACGCGCGTGTGGGAATTTGTGTCTCCAGGTGTCCGTTAAATGAAAGGTGGAGATGAGCCTAGATAATTTAGTTTCATTGGGAGTGTTCAGGGTGGGCAAAGTCAACTGTAACCTGTCAAGAGTTGGGTTTAGCGTACAATTGAAATCGCCCATCCAGACTGCAGGTATTGTGGGGTGATGGGCCATAAAGGACAATCCCTCCTTAATTATGGTGATGTTAAACAGGGGAGGTATGTAGAAAGCCAATATAAGGAGGGATTCACCATATAATTTAGCTGAGAGAAATATATACTGCCCCTGTATGTCAGTGGATAACTCACCCAACTAAAAATGTATTGATTTGGCAACCAAAATTGAGACCCCTCTGGCATGAGATGAGTGGGTAGAATAGAACACCCAACCGACCCATGGTCGGCGAAGTGCCATCTGAATGCTCCCCTCAACATGCGTTTCTGTCAAGGCTATTACATCTGCATGTTGTTTCTTGAGGAAAGCGAGGACCGCCGCACACTTGATTTTCTCGCGTACACTCCTCACATTCCATGTGATAAACTTTAAAGACGTCATGGCGGAAAGTCATGGAAATCAATTAGCAAAATCATGTATTTCAATATGAATATCTCGCAGAACATATATAATAATTCACATAACCCCTTTCCACGAGGCGGTACCTGCTGTCCGAATTTGGTATGCACAAAAAAACAAAAACAAAACTATAACTAGAATAACTCCCTCCCCCCTCCCTGCCCTGCACCCCACCCAACTGGTGCGGGCTTGTTCCCTGAACTGTTGTGTCCTAACTGGTGAATAGGGATGAGCCGAACACCCCCCGGTTCGGTTCGTACCAGAACTTTCGAACGGACCCCACGTCTCATTACGAACGTTAGAACCCCATTGAAGTCTATGGGACTCGAACGTTCGAAATGAAAAGTGCTAATTTTAACGGCTAATATGCAAGATACTGTCCTAAAAAGGGTTTGGGGACCTGGCTCCTGCCCCAGGGGACATGGGTCAATGCCTAAAATGTTTTTAAAAATGGCCATTTTGGCGGGAGCACTGATTTTAATGACGATTAAAGTGTAAAAAAAATAGTGAAATATTCCTGTAAATATGGTGCCTGGGGGTGTCTGTAATATGCCTGTGAAGTGCCACGTGTTTCCCTTGTTTAGAACAGTCCCTGCACAAAATGACATTTAACGGAAATAACACCATTTAAAACTGCTTGCGGTTTTAATGTTATATCTGGTTCCTGCAATATGGTTGAAAATCATTCAGAAAAATGGCATGGGTAGCCCTCCCTGCCCATTACCAGCCTATTTGGGTCTTGTACGCATATTAAGGGGAACCCTGTACCCATATTAAAAAAAGGAAATGCGTGTGGCCCCCAGGCCCTATATACTCAGAACAGCAGTATACAGGCGGTGCAAACAAGACATGGACTGTGTAGGTTTGTTGTGTTAAGTTGAATCTGTTTGTAATTTTCAACTGGTACATTTTTAAAGTGTAGCTCCAGTCAAAAAAACTATTTTTAAGCTTTTTGGAAAACATAGGGAAGGGTTATCACCCTTGTATAATTTGTTTTGTCGTCCATCTTTTTTCATCTCACTTGCTGTTGTCTCCTTCCGTTTGCAAGTAGGAGATGTTTGTAAGTTGGATGTTTGAAAGTAGGGGCCTGCCCTATATGCTCTGCAGAAATGGCGGAACAAGGTGTTGGTTTTGCCACAACATTGTAAGCCCTCAAAGTGACTCTTGGTGGGCGCTGGAGCGCCCTGCTGTGAACGATTATATCAAGAATTGTAATTACATGCCATTGTTGAACAGTGGTAGAAAAATTGACCTTTGGTGGTTGTGGTGCTGGTGCCACAACACTATAAGTCCTCACCGTTACTCTGGGTGGGCACAGGAAAGGGCCCTCCTGTGAAATATTATATCAAGAACTGTAATTACATGTCCCTGTTAAACAGGGGCAGAAAAATTTGGCCTTAGGCACTGCTGCTGGTGCCACCACACTGCAACCTCTTCCATATACTCTAGTTTTATTGCAGGAATTAGCCCTGCTGCAAAGCATTGCATCAAAAATTGTACTTAAACGCCCCTGTTAAACAGGGGCAGAAAAATTGGGCTGCTGGCATCACCCAGAATCAAAAATGTTCTTCCAACATATCAGCGGAGGAGGAAGAGGATAGACAATCAACATAACAGGACAGTCACTCAGCATCAGCATAGGCAGTCTTGAAGGGATGTGGTATTTCAAAAAAAATTATTCGGTTACATCAGCTTCAGGTGCTTGGTAGCTGTGGGTGATCCAAGACTGATTCATCTTGATGAAGGTCAGTTGATCAACTGATTCGGTGGACAGGCGCACCCTGTGATCGGTAACAAAGCCACCAGCAGCACTGAAGGTGCGTTCCGAAAGAACGCTGGATGCAGGACAGGCCAGTAGCTCAATTGCATACTGTGCAAGCTCTGGCCAGTGATCCATCCTCAAGACCCAGTAAGCCAGAGGATTTTCGGTGGGAAAGGTGTCCAAGTCTGACCTTGCCCCTAGGTATTCCTGCACCATGTAAATGGCGATGGGTGCTGGAATCAATCATACCTTGGGGCTGCGGACTAAAAAATTGTCTGAAAGCATCAGTCAGACGGCCACCTTCTCCACCGCTCCTTCTGACCGATGCCTCAGCAACACGTTGTCCAGGACCAGGAGTTTGTAACCTCCCAGTCTCTGGGAACGCGTTGCACAGAGCTTTCTGCAAGGCCTCCCGGAGATGTCTCATCCTCTGCTCCCTCTGCGATGGCAAGATAAGGTCGGCAACCTTACCCTTGTACCGTGGATCAAGGAGAGTGGCCAGCCAATAATGGTCCCTCTCCTTGATCCGAAGAATACGAGGATCCTTCCGCAGGCTTTGCAGGATCAGGGAGGCCATGCAGCATAGGTTAGCTGAGGCATTCGGTCCGGAGTCCTCTGGGTCACTAAGGACAACATGATCTGCAGCTACCTCCTCCCAGCCACGTACAAGTCCACGTGTTTCTTGGGACTGTAAATCATCCCTATAAGACTGCTGCTGCTGCTGCTGATGCTGAGTGCCAGCCTCCACCTCCATGCTGACACAATCATCCTCCTCCTCCTCTTCCTCCTCCTCTTCCTGTGTGATGGGTGGCACGGCAGGAACACTGTCTGGATAAAGGGGGCCTTGAGAGGCAAGGAAGTCCTCCTCTTCCTGCCTCTGTTCTGCCTCAAGTGCCCTGTCCATTATTCCACGCAGCATATGCTCCAAGAGGTGGACAAGAGGTACAGTGTCACTGATGCATGCACTGTCACTGCTCACCATCCTTGTGGCCTCCTCAAACGGTGACAGGACAGTGCATGCATCCCTGATCATGCCCCACTGGCGTGGTGAGAAAAAACCAAGCTCCCCTGACCCTGTCCTGGTGCTGTAGTCGCACAGGTACTCATTGATGGCCCTCTGCTGCGTGTGCAGCCGCTGCAGCATGGCCAATGTTGAGTTACATCTGGTGGGCATGTCACATATAAGGCGGTTCTTGGGCAGGTTCAACTCCTTTTGGAGCTCAGCCAGCCGAGCACAGGCATTAAATGATCGGCGGAAATGCACACAGACTTTCCTGGCCTGCTTCAGGACATCCTGTAAGCCGGGGTACCTGCCCAAGAACCGCTGCACCACCAGGTTAAGGACGTGAGCTACACAGGGCACATAGGTCAGTTGTCCCTGTCGGAGGGCGGAGAGGAGGTTGGTGCCATTGTCGCAAACCACCATTCCTGGCTTAAGCTGGTGTGGCGTCAACCACCTCTCGGCCTGCTCCTGCAGAGCTGACAAAACATCCGCCCCAGTGTGGCTCCTGTCCCCCAAACAAACCAGCGCAAGCACGGCATGGCATCGTTTTGCCTGCGTACTTGCGTAGCCCCTGGAACGCCTACGGAGCACCGCTGGTTCTGAGGACAGAGCACTGGAAGAGGCCATGGAGGAAGAAGAAGAGGAGGGGGTGGAGGAGAGAGGTGTGTCACAACCAATAGTAGCATTTTGGAGGCGTGGTGGCGGAACAACCTCCAACACTACTGCACCTTGTCCTGCATCCTTCCCAGCAGCCAGAAGAGTGACCCAATGGGCCGTGAAAGACAGGTAACGTCCCTGTCCATGCCTGCTGGACCATGAGTCAGCGGTAATATGCACCTTACCGCTGACCGCCCTGTCCAGCGAGGCAAGGACATTGCCTTCCACATGCCGGTAGAGAGCCGGAATCGCCTTCCGTGAGAAAAAGTGGCGTTTGGGGACCTGCTACTGAGGAACCGCACATTGTACAAACTCACGGAAGGGGGCCGAGTCTACCAACTGAAAAGGCAGCAGTTGAAGTGCTAGCAATTTAGCCAAGCTAGCATTCAACCGCTGGGCATGTGGACATTTGCCTGCTATAATCGGACGTGGGTGTACCGCTAGCAGAGTTCCCGGAAGCACTTGGCTGTGACACACCTAATTCTACACCTTCATTCCTCTCAGAGCAGGTTTCAGAGAGGACTGAAGGTCTAGTGGGGTTGGAGATGCCAGCTGATGAGGAGCAAGGAGAGGTCCGCTTTGTTCTTTGGTGTGGGTCTTTGAGGTACGCTTGCCAACGAGCTGCATGGCAGGTCAACATATGTCTGGTCAAGCATGTGGTGCCCAAGCGGTGCCCAATCGGCTGATGTTTTGGCCACGCGAGATACGCTTGAAACATATGTTGCAAATAGCAGCGGTGCGATCTGATGCACTCGTCTCAAAAAAGGCCCACACCAAAGAACTTTTAGAATAACGCGCAGAGGCAGCGCTCTGCACAGGCGGAGCTCTGCGGTGTGATTCAGTCGGTGTGCTGCCCCTAAGCTGGCCCCCGGAGGGCATCCTGCCTCGTTGGACATGTGCCTCCTCCTCCTCCTCCTCTTCCTCCCTCCTTCCAGGCACCCACGTGGAGTCAGTGCCCTCATCATCCCCTCCCTCTTCATCGCTGTAGCAAACCTGGCAGTATGCTGCAGCTTGTGGAACATGACTGCCAGATTGCTGTCCTTCTTGAGCATCCCCTCTCTCTGAGCTCACGCTACTGCCTTCCTCTAGCTGAGTGTCATCATCAGAGCCCACCAAACACTGGGCATCCTCCTGGAGCATGTACCCAACACTGTGCTCAAAGAGTTCAGGAGACTCCTCAGGAGGACATGGTGGGTCTAGGGAAGGAGTCACTGATGATGACATTGAGAGGAGGGAAGACGATGCGTTGGCAGCTGCTTTGCGACTACCCTGAGACTGGGTGAGAGAGGATGAGGAGGATGAAGAGGGCTTGGTCATCCACTCTACCAAGTCGTTGGCATGTTGCGGTTCAACATGTCCAGCTGCCGAAAAGAAGGACAAGCATGTCCCATGGCCACGTGCTGATGACAATGCACCGCGTCCACGACCAGCACTGTTGTCTCTAGACACAGAGCCTGCTTGCCCTCTTTTATCGGCTCGCGCCTGTCTGCGTCTCCTTGCTGGCCTTCCAGACATGGTAATGGCCTGAAGGGAGTTGGGTAAAACAGCAGTTGGGTAGTTTATATTGTGCTGGAGGCACACAACACCCACTAACTCCTGCAGATGCCTTTTTTATAGAACACCAGAGATAAAGGGGTATATACAGATGTATACTGTGCTGTGCTGGAGGCACACACAACTTCCAATAACTCTTGCAGATGGCAATTGGGCTCAAATAGAGAACAGCTATGTAGGTGGATTATAGCGGTATGTACTGGGTACAGAGCACGCAGACAGCACGCACTATCTCCTAACACTACTGACTGCAAGCTCTATTATTAAAGATAGATCACTAGCTATATAGGTGAGGTGAATATCGCGGTGTGTACTGCGGTCAGGGCATGCAGACAATAACCAGAAAACAGCAGAGATAAAGGGGTATATACAGATGTATACTGTGCTGTGCTGAAGGCACACACAACTTCCAATAACTCCTGCAGATGGCAATTGGGCTCAAATAGAGAACAGCTATGTAGGTGGATTATAGCGGTATGTACTGGGTACAGAGCACGCAGACAGCACGCACTATCTCCTAACACTACTGACTGCAAGCTCTATTATTAAAGATAGATCACTAGCTATATAGGTGAGGTGAATATCGCGGTGTATACTGCGGTCAGGGCATGCAGACAATAACCAGAAAACAGCAGAGATAAAGGGGTATATACAGATGTATACTGTGCTGTGCTGGAGGCACACACAACTTCCAATAACTCCTGCAGATGGCAATTGGGCTCAAATAGAGAACAGCTATGTAGGTGGATTATAGCGGTATGTACTGGGTACAGAGCACGCAGACAGCACGCACTATCTCCTAACACTACTGACTGCAAGCTCTATTATTAAAGATAGATCACTAGCTATATAGGTGAGGTGAATATAGTGGTGTATACTGCGGTCAGGGCACAGACAATAACCACTACACAACAGCAAGATAGGAAATCAGCCAAAAACGGTCAGTGTGTACTGTGTTGAAGGTACACAGAACACCCACTGCTTCAGATGCCAACACACTACACGAGGCCGCCTTAATGGCGGCCTTATATAGTGTGGGGCGTGCACTACACAGCCTGAGCTATGATTGGCCACAGGCATCCTGCCTGTGGCCAATCATGGCTCTCCTCGCCGCTGCAATCATGAGCCAGCAATGCACTGCGCCATCGCAGTGCATTGTGGGCCGTGAGCGCCATGCGAATTTTGACACGAACGGACCAAGTGTTCGGATTTCGGAAGTGTTCGTACGTTCGACTCGAACACGAAGCTCATCCCTACTGGTGAATACACGGTCTTCCAATATATGTGTATATGGTAATGCAATATACTGAGTTCCTGGCTTATGTATCGAGCCGGGGATGCCAGCTATATCAATAGATCAATATAGATCAGGGTTCTCCCACTACACTGTAGTTTACCGTCAATAACCAACCATCTCCAGAAAAATGTCCAGTCAGCATTATAGCGATTCCCAGTGGTGTGTGGGGTAAAGTCTCGCTGCACTCTGCATGAAATTGGTAGGACTCCGCTGCCCGGCAGCTCCACATTCAGTGTGGTCTTGAGTAGTATGTAGATACAAGCAATAAAACAGGTAGGATCAATATGGCTCCCGTGCCTTAAATCCCTGAGATTTATGTACTGTACTCACATTGAGGTAATAATGGGTTTCCAACACCATCTTGGGCCTACAGTGCTTGTTTTAGATTGTTCCCTGGCTGTAAACGTGCATATCCTAGCAAGCTTCCCATCCAGCTGTAGAAACCATGCAGTCATGCGATTCTGGAAAAGTAGGGATCTATACTAGCAACTGTCGTGAGCACAGATAAAGGAGAAAGGAAAAAAACAACAATCAAAAAGTAAAACAAAGGGTTAGTTGCAAGAATGGACAGCTTCGGGCTGAGCTCCTGGGTTGTGATCATGAGACTCTTTCAGGTGGGGCTCGTTGCTCCAGCCAAGAAATAATATCCTCCAGATCCTCAAAAAATGTCGGGCAGCCATCATGTTCCACCCTAAGGTGAGCGGGGAAAAGCATGGAGTATTTGTAGCGATGATGTCTTAGCCTGCGTTTGGCCTCCATAAAGGTTTGGCGGCGGCGTTGTATCTCTGCTGAAAAGTCCGGGAAAATGGCCACTTTAACATTGCCCACTGGAATATTGCCCTTCTCTCTAGCCATTCTCAGTGCTGCATCCCGGTCCTTATAGTTGAGGAGTTTAGCTATGAAGGTGTGGAGGAGGGGCCCCCTGCAGTGGGGGTCTGGCTGGCATGTGGTGCGCCCACTCCACTGCAAACATGGGGGAGAAGGATTCCCGCCCGTAGGCAGCAATAAGGAGTTGTTCCAGGAACGATGTCATCCTGCTTAGCCTGGAGTTGGCGGATCTGTTGTTGCATGCAGTCGGAGGATGACAGCAAGGGCGGAACAGCGTCATCCACTATGCTCAGCCTGGTTTCTGTCTCCGTCACCCGGTCTCTGAGCTTTTGAAAGTCTTGCCTAATGAGGGAAATATCCATTTTCACCTCCTCAATTTGCGCTGTAAGTGAGGTTCTGCATAAAGTAATTGCTTCCAACAGTCTATCAGTGTCATTTGTTAGTCGTTCACCCCCCCTCACCTTCTGTGAAGTGTCTTCGGCCTCCATAGCACTTTTTTCCTGTCTGCAAAATTTATCTAGTTTTGCCGCTGCCGCTTTTTGTGATTTCGTTGGTGACATACCTTAGGGGTCTGGGGTGACTTTGCAATCAATGGCAATCACATGCAGAGTGGTCCTGTAGGCCGCAGGGCCCTAAATACAGCATGGTCTGGTTATTTGGGTGTACCAAGATGACCGCCGGCTCCAGGAGTAGTCCGAAGCCGGGGACTTTCCTAGTTCTGCACCATCTTGTCCCTCAAAGAGGAGTTGCAACAGGCCTTACACTCAGAAAGACCCCCACTGCAGTTAGAGTCAGATGTAGAAGGGTTCCTCTACAAAGATAACCGGTTGTACATCCCATCGACTCTACACCACCGTGTTGTTCAACTTACCCACAACGTTCCACTAGCTGGGTATCACTAGCACCCTCGATCTCCTTTGCCGTCACTTCTGGTGGCCGAAAATGGAGGAGACAGTAAGGCAGTACGTATCCTCCTGTAAAACTTGTGCCCGCTGTAAATGCGATTCTCGACCCCCTTTTGATCTCCTCACAAGTCTCCCTATTACCGAAAAACTGTGGCAGGCCATTTCACTTGACTTCATTGTTGAATTACCTCACTCAGGAGGGTACAACACCATTCTAGTTGCAGTTGATTACCTCACCAAAATGGCTCATTTCATGCCCCTCTCAAAACTACCAAACTCCAAAGAGATGGCAGAAATTTTGACACAGTATGTTTTCAAACTGCATGGAATCCCATCCACAATTTATCAGCACCTTGAAAAATCTCATCCCTCATCTGCGTGCCAACATCATTAAAGCCCATAACAGACAAAAGGCTTACTACGATCTCCACAGAAGAGCTCCACCTTCATGCAAACTCTGTGATTTAGTATGGCTTTTCACCAAACACCTTAACCTAAAGACACCATCACGCAAATTTAGTGGTTTATTCAATGGTCCTCTTCCCATCATCTCGGTTATCAACCAGGCTGCAGTGACGCTAAAATTACCATTGACCCTACGGATTCCTCCGACCTTCCACGTCTCCCTGATAAAACCATACCATCCCAACACTTTCTCCGGCAGAATTCCAGTCCCTTTACCGCCGATCAAAGTTGATGGACAGGAAGAATACGAGATTGATCAGATCCTAGACTACCGAATAAATAGAAACTGTTTACAATATTTGATACATTAGAAAAACTACGGTCCACAGGAGGACTCCTGGGAACCCGCCTCCGAGGTTCATGCCCCATGGCTTGTATGCCTTTTTTATACTCATAATCCTGACAGATCTACTCCCTTGGCCCCCAGGAGGGGTCCTTCAGCGGAGAGGGGGGGTCCTGTAATGTCTGATTCATCCACTGGGGGCTAAGTCATCTCCACTATCCCCTCAGCCCATTGATGAGGTCTCAGCCACATCACCAGATACCTCCTCTTGTTCCTATTTAAACAGCTGCCCCCAATGACTCATCGTTCATGCTAGGAACCTGTTACCAGGCCTAGTGCACCAGCCACACGTTGCTGCTTTCTACTCCAAGTTTGGGCCGGACAGTGCCCCACTTCACCCTCTTCGTTTGGGCTGGATAGAGCCCCACTTCCTCCTCTTTGTATGGGCCGGACAGAGCCTAACTTCATCCTCTTCGTTTGGGCCGGACAGAGCCCCACTTCATCCTCTTTGTTTGGGCCGGATAGAGCCCCACTTCCTCCTCTTCGTTTGGGCCGGACAGAGCCCCACTTCATCCTCTTCATTTGGGCCAGACAGAGCCCCACTTCATCCTCTTCGTTTGGGCCAGAAAGAGCCCCCACTTACTACTCTTCGTTCTGGGCCAATGAACGCTTCACCACCATCTCTCCAGACCTACGGAGTGTCCCCATCAGCATAACGCAACTCACTGCAAGTATACCTGAACTGCATAAACGTTGTACTTCTGAACTGCTAATGACTTGCTGACCCTCCTGATACCCAAGTTATGGCTGTATATAAACTCTCTAAATAAACCCCAACTAATCCTTCAACATACCTTTGTTCCTTTATCTGTAATTTGCCATAAGGTATAACCACTTAACTACATAGTATGTATATAAGTCCCAAGCTGTGATCCTCTACAAAAACGCTACTAGCACACTGACTGAAGCATTACACTGTGTAGTACTCGGATAAAGCCTGTCCATGCAACTCCAGGTCAATGTTGTCTTTTTTTAACCGCTTGATTTCTCTGGGTCGTTGCTGTATCAGTTCCGAAAGCCTTGTCCGTATCTGGTGGGAAAAATGTCACATGCTGGAAGTAGGGGTCCTGCGTGGCTCCGAAACATCGCTTTTGCATTTTTTTGACACTATGTGATTAACGTTTGTGGACCCATTTTTGGAGATCTTGGTGTGCTGGTGACATTTCCTCTTTCATGATTGCTTTGTGCCCTGGTGTGCAATTCTGTAGGGCCATCCCCAAACTGCTCCCACAAAGTTGGGAGCATGAAATTGTTCAAAATGTCTTGGTATGCTAACGCCTTAAGAGTTCACTTTCACTGGAACTAGGAGGCCCAGCCCAATCCCTAAAAAACAACCCCACACCCTAACCCCCCCTCCACTAAATGATTTGGACCAGTGCACAAAGCAAGGGCCATAAATGGATAATTGAGTTTGGAGCGGAGGATTTTGACTGGCTTGCACAGAGATCTGACTTCAACCCGACAGAACACCTTTGAGATGAATTAGAGCGGAGACTGCGAGCCAGGCCTTCTCTTCCAACATCAGTGCCTGGCCTCACAAATGCGTTTCTGGAAGAATGGTCAAACATTCCCATTGACATACTCCTAAACCTTATGGCCAGCTTTCCCAGAAGTGTTGAAGCTCAATATTAAATCCTATGGACTAAGACTGAAATACTGTTCAAGGTCATGTGGGTGAAAATGCCCAATACTTTGGTAATATAGCGTATATCAGTGACCTTTCTTAGTATAGGAATAAACCCTATATACCTTAAATAAAATAAGTGTTAAGAAAGTAAACTGGTTTGGTATTAAAGTATATGTAAGGCCGCGTACACACGCGGAGACTGTTCGCTGAAACTTTGTTCGTCAAACAGTTGCCGCAACAGTCCGCTCAAAATTTGCATGAGCGGACTTGCCCACACACGAGCGGACTGTTTCAGCGAACTGTTTGCCAAACAGTTCGCTCAACTTTTGAAATGAACGGACTCGCCCACGTAAGGCGGAGGCAAGTCCGCCCATTTCGAGCGCGTGTACAGGTAGGCGGGGCCCGCGAAGGAGACGTCGCGGGCACCGCCGCCTGGAATGGACTTAAAGGGACACCCAACGCCGAAAAAAATCGGCGTGGGGGTTCCCCCAAAGTCCACAACAGACCCTTGTCCGAGCACGCTACCCGGCCGGCCAGGAAAGGGGGGGCGAGCGAGCGCGCCCCCCCTCCTGAGCCGTACCAGGCCGCGTGCCCTCAACATGGGGGGTGCCTTGGGGAAGGGGGGGCCGCGCGGCCCCCCCACCCCAAAGCACCTTGTCCCCATGTTGATGAGGACAAGGGCCTCTTCCCGACAACCCTGGCCGTTGGTTGTCGGGGTCTGCGGGCGGGGGGCTTATCGGAATCTGGGAGCCCCCTTTAATAAGGGGGCCCCCGGATACCGGCCCCCCACCCTATGTGAATGAGTATGGGGTACAATGTACCCCTACCCATTCACCTGTGAAAAAAAGTACAAAAAAAAACACAACACAGGGTTAAAATATCTTATTGCACAGCTCCGGGGGTCTTCCGTCTTCGGGGGTCTTCTCCGGACTCCTCCGCTATCTTCTTGTAGCTCTTTTGCTAGCGGAGGAGTCCGGCTTTCTTCCTCCCCGCCGCCGGCCTCTTCTCCCGACTTCGGGGGTCTTGTCCCCCTCTTCGGTTCTTCTGCCGGGCCACCGCGCCTTCTTATAGCTCTTTTACAGGCGGTGGCCCGGTCTTCTGTCGCCGCCTTCCGTTCTTCTTCTTCTTCTTCTTCTTCTTCTTCTCCAGGAGATGTTGACACGTCGCTCTCTCCGGCCGGAATGCCAGAGCCGCGCTGTGCTGCCACTTATATAGTGCCAATGGGGCGGTGTCACATGGTATATGTCACATGGGTTGGTCACATGGGTTGATGTCACATGGGGACTATGACATCGTAAGGGGGCGGGGTCACCCTGTGACATCAACCCATGTGACCAACCCATGTGACATATACCATGTGACACCGCCCCATTGGCACTATATAAGTGGCAGCGCAGGGCGGCTCTGGCATTCCGGCCGGAGAGAGCGACGTGTCAACATCTCCTGGAGAAGAAGAAGAAGAAGAAGAAGAAGAAGAAGAAGAAGAACGGAAGGCGGCGACGGCGACAGCGGCGACAGAAGACCGGGCCACCGCCTGCAAAAGAGCTACAAGAAGGCGCGGTGCCCCGGCAGAAGAACCGAAGAGGGGGACAAGACCCCCGAAGTCGGGAGAAGAGGCCGGCGGCGGGGAGGAAGAAAGCCGGACTCCTCCGCTAGCAAAAGAGCTACAAGAAGATAGCGGAGGAGTCCGGAGAAGACCCCCGAAGACGGAAGACCCCCGGAGCTGTGCAATAAAATATTTTAACCCTGTGTTGTGTTTTTTTTTTGTACTTTTTTTCACAGGTGAATGGGTAGGGGTACATTGTACCCCATACTCATTCACATAGGGTGGGGGGCCGGTATCCGGGGGCCCCCTTATTAAAGGGGGCTCCCGGATTCCGATAAGCCCCCCGCCCGCAGACCCCGACAACCAACGGCCAGGGTTGTCGGGAAGAGGCCCTTGTCCTCATCAACATGGGGACAAGGTGCTTTGGGGTGGGGGGGCCGCGCGGCCCCCCCTTCCCCAAGGCACCCCCCATGTTGAGGGCACGCGGCCTGGTACGGCTCAGGAGGGGGGGCGCGCTCGCTCGCCCCCCTTTCCTGGCCGGCCGGGTAGCGTGCTCGGACAAGGGTCTGTTGTGGACTTTGGGGGGACCCCCACGCCGATTTTTTTCGGCGTTGGGGTTCCCCTTTAAGTCCATTCCAGGCGGCGGAGCCCGCGACGTCTCCGTCGCGGGCCCCGCCTACCTTGACACGCGCTCGAAATGAGCAGACTTCCCTCCGAGCGGGAACAGTTTGCTCATTTCGAAAGTAGCCTACACACGGGCGGACTGTTCGCTCAAACCAAGTTTCAGCGGACAGTTTTTCAGAATTTCCGAAAGACTTTGTCCGTCAAACTGTCCGCTGAAACTGTCCGCTGAACGCCCACACACGAGCGGACTGTCCGCTGAAACACTGTTCAGCGGACAAAGTTGGGCGAACAGTCCGCCCGTGTGTACGCGGCCTAAGACTTTGCAATGGACTCTTATTTGCTCTTTTTTTTTCTGGTAAATATATAATTGAAATGCAAAAATACAGGTCGCTCCTGCCAAACAATCTTTGGAGTTGATAACCTCCTATGGTATCTGCCTCTGCTGGCCATTGTAAATTAGCAACTTTCTGCTTTTTTTTACTACAGACCAGCTCTCCCTATGTTATGAAGATGATGGGAAGGGTTGGAGTTCTGGAGGTTTAAAAAAAAAATCCTGTTCTAGCATGACAGTGCTGATCCCTTTTCCATAGATGCAGCACAGTGAGTTAGTGATGTCACCCTGAGACAATAAGTGTGTTACTGGCAAAATCAGCACGTGAAAATGAAGGACCAAAAAGATAACTAATGTAGCCACCACTTCTAATGCCGCGTACACACGGTCGGAGAATCCGTCGGAATGCGTCTTATCGGACCGTGTCGTCAGATAATCCGACTGTGTGTGGTATGCATCGGACTGATTCCGGCCGAATCTCCGTCTGACCCAATTTTCCAACATGTTGGAAATATTTCCCGACCAACTGGGGCGTTCAGACGTAATCCGATCATGTGTAGAGAATTTTGATCGGACCAAGTGCCACGCATGCTCAGATCAAATTCCTACATCAAAGCTATTGGCTACTAGCCTGAATCTAGTCCCATCGTAACGAAATTACGTCATCACGTTCTGAAAGATCTGATTTTTCGACAACTTAGTCCAACCGTGTGTATGCAACAGTTTCGGACACAATCCGTCAGACTAAATCTGACGGACAAAATCCGACGGATTTGGTTGTGGAAATCTCCGACTGTGTGTACAGGGGCTAAGGACTGGTAAACTGTAAGTTTTGTTCTTTGGTTTATATTCACTTTACTGGATCTATACATTAATCAACCCGATATCATGTCAGATGTAGAACTTAGATCAATTTGGTCATTTTTGTCAGTAACTGATTTATTATTGTAATACTTTTCAAGCTTCATCCTCCTGTTTTAAAGTAAAACTAAACGCGAAACTTTTTTTTTCACTTTTTGGCATAGAGAAGGGTTGTAATCCCTGTCAGTTTTGTTTTCTCCACCCTATCCTGGAAAAAAGCTTTGCCATTAGTTATACTTTAAGTTGAAGTTGCATCAAACATTTGAATACACCTTTTTGTTATGAACGTGATCCATTAGACCAAATTGAGTATATCTACAAAACCTTTATGAACACTTTTACAGCTTTTAATTAATTCTTACTTTCTGTTATAAACAGGTAAAAAAGAAGTTGTAGATGGTAACAGTGGCCATGTAGAAAATTTCACAGCAAAAAAATGTAAGCGAAATCCTAAATCTGTGATCTATAAGCGGAAAATGGGTGAGTTTTTAAATGCTGTTAAATTTACAGAAAGAAAATAACTTGTCTTTCAATAAGTCAGTGTAAGTGGCTTAATTAAGATAAGTGTACTATTTATTAGCAGATAATTTAATTAATTAACTTATGAAAAACTATTTTTATTTGGTTGCCAAAAATTGTATGTGGACATGTAGGGCTTAAAGTGATTGTAAAATAATGTTTTTTTTCTAAATCACAAACATTTCATACTTGCATTCTCTGTGGTTTTGGGAGAGCAACCCTAATCTTCCTCTTATGTGGCCTCCCAACAGGCTCCTGGGTAACCCCCCATTTTCAAGTCCCCCCCATCGCAAGCTGCTTAGTATGGCAGCACACGTGCAGGCTTGATTATGGGCCGGGCTCTGTTTACTGTCTACTCCTTCCTCATAGGTTGTGATTGAAAGCAGCTCCCACTGCTGCCTCCATGTACAGAGAGAAGGGAGATAGGGGAGAGCTACTTCTTTTGGGCACAGCAGAATTAAGTTATACATATTAACAACAACTTTAACAATATTAACATAAACCATATCAGTACCCATCAGTGCGGCATATCAGTGTATCATCAGTGGAGCTTATCAGTGCTGCTTCATCAGTGCCCATCATTGTCGCCTCATCAGTGGCCATCAGTGCAGCATACTAGTGCAGTCGGACAGCGCAGCTTATCAGTGGCCTTCACTGCAGCCATTCAGTACTTATCAGTGCCCATCAATGTAGCCTAACAGTGCCCATAAGTGCAGCCTCATCAGTGCCCATCAATTCAGTAGGGATCAGCGGGAGGAATCAGAAGGATTGCTGGCTGGATCACAGAGCAGTGATCTCCTTCTGTAACACAGTGTCCTTCTCTGAGCTGGCCACTCAGCTGTCAGCTAATTGCCAGCTCCCATCTCTCTACACAGTTACCCAGCTGTTGTTGACTCTGCTTGTCAGTCCTGCCTACTTAAAGCCGTCCAGCTCACTTGATCTCTGCCTTCGCCTTTGTCAACATCACA
The DNA here is from genome assembly GCF_037356315.1 of Lithobates pipiens. Taxonomy (NCBI): domain Eukaryota; kingdom Metazoa; phylum Chordata; class Amphibia; order Anura; family Ranidae; genus Lithobates; species Lithobates pipiens. The sequence goes on from NW_027507758.1 coordinate 211,448,869, forward strand.
GAGACTTTTTCCTGCATTCCTGTTGAAGACTTGCTCGGCTGAAGTTCCTTCTGGCTCCTGATCCGGCTTGCTGTACTACTACTTTTTATCTCTGGCTCTCTAACATTTGCTTGGCTGACTACCTGATCCGGTTACTGAACTCTGGCTTGTTTTGCCTACGCTTACTCTGTTTACCTTATTATTATTATTATTATTATTAAACAAGTGTGATTTAACTGTACTTCTGTCTCAGTCTGATTCATGGTTCCTGATAGTAGGCAAAGGCCATAAATTCAGAAGATGCAGTCAATCCACTTGTTGGTAATATTTTTTCCAGATTGGATGAGCAAGATCACCGCATGGATCAGTTTGCCATACAGCATTACAAACGCTCACCTGGAAACTCCCACTGTGGCTGCTCCAGTACAACCTGGGTTGCAGGCCGACCCTGCTGCTGCGCCAGTCTCTGTGCAGGCACCCTCCTGGAGTATTATCTCTATAAGAGGTATGTCTAGTTCTGCTCCACTTCCCCAGCGATTTTAGGGGTGATCCAGTTCAATGCAGAGGGTTTCTCAACCAGGTTGAGATTTACTTTGAAATGCTGCCCCAGGCGTTTCCCACGGCCAGAAGCAAAGTAGGTTTAATGATATCTTTGCTTTACGATAGAGCCTTGGCCTCGGCAAACCCTCTATGGGAGATGCAAAAACCTGTTGTCTTGAGTTACACTGTCTTTGTGGCCTCCTTTAAAAGGGTATTTGACATTCCTGCATGCTCCGCTTCTGCTGCCAAGTGCCTCATGTCCATCAGAGTACGAAAACTGTTGCTGACTATGCCATTAAATTCCGTACTCTGACAGCAGAGGTTGCTTGGAACAATGAGGCCTTCTTGGCCTTTTTTTCATGGTCTCTCGGATTCCATCAAGGATGAGATAGCAGCCCGAGATACACCCACTGAGCTAGAGAGGTTAATCACGTTTGCCATCCTCATTGACTCCAGACTCAGAGAAAGACTCTCTTTTAAGGAGTGCTTGCAGAAGCCTCCTGTGCATGTGAACAGCTGGTAACTGGAGAGAGAAGAGAGCTGGCAATTAGCCGACAGCTGAGCGGCCAGCCCAGAGGAGAAAGGGCTAAGCCAGCCTTGTCACACGTCTCTCTGCGGATGAGAGAGCCTTTAGGAGGAGGGAGAGATTGTGCCTTTATTGTGGCCAGAAGTCTTGTCCTACCCGTCCAGGGAACGCCCGAATCTTGAGATTCTGTCATGCACAGACCTTAGGTCAGGGGTTGACAAATTTGCTTTGAATTTAGGAGCCAGTTAAAAAAGTTAGGAGCCAGTTTTTTTTTTTTTTTTAGAGTGCTAGGGATTGTCAGCTCCCGGGGTAAGGCCACTAATTTTCACCCCCTATCCCTAACTCACAATGGAGCACCCAGTCAATAACTCCATTGAAACGCTGTTACATCAGGATTATGGGCTGACCAGAAAGAGTAAGGCTGGCAACAGATGGAACTGGCTGGCACTGGCAGGTGGCACTGGTTGCCACTGGCAGGCACGTGGAACTGCCAGATGGCACCGGCAGGTGACACTGGTTGGCATTGGCAGGTGACACTGGTTGAAACTGGCAGATGACACTGGTTTGGCACTGGCAGGTGACACTGGTTTGGCACTGGCAGGTGACACTATTGGCACTGGCAGGTGGCACGTGGCACTGATTGGCAGGTGGCACTGGTTTGTAAGTGGCAGGTGGCCCTGGTTGGTGATGGCAGGTGGCCCTGGTTGGCAGTGGCACTAGTTGTCACTGGCAGATGGCACTGATTGACGGTGGCACTGGGTGGTGGCAGGTGGCACTGGTTGGTGGTTGCAGGTGGTATTGATTGGCGGTGGCACTGGTTGGCACTAGTAGGTGGCACTGATTGGTGGTGGCAGGTGGCACTGACACTGGCAGGTGGCACTGGTTGACGGTGGCACTGGTTGGCGGTGGCAGGTGGCACTGGTTGGTGGTGGCAGATGGCACTGGTTGGTGGTTGCAGGTGGCATTGATTGGCGGGGGCACTGGTTGGCACTAGCAGGTGGCACTGATTGGTGGTGGCAGGTGGCACTGACACTGGCAGGTGGCACAGATTGGCGGTGGCACTGGTTGGCACTGGCAGATGGCACTGGCAGGTTTCACATGGAGCACTCTGTTACTGAAATGTAACAGAGGAGCTGTCAGAATTGAGCTTAATGTTGGAATGGGGGGGACCCTGCCGGGGTGTGAAATTGACAAGTAAAAGAGAGGCGGATATGTCAGATTTGAGCTTGATGTCGGGGTGGGTGGGATGGGACTCAGCAGCTATCAAACACCAGCCAACGATTGGGCTGCTTAAGAAAAGGGGTGGGCCACATACACGTAGCGGCCCATCCAGATCCCATTGGCTGGTGTTTGATAGCTGCTGGGTCCCGCCCACCCCGACATCAAGCTCAAATCTGACAGATCCTCCTTTCTCCGTTGCTTGTCAGTTTCACACACTTAGCGTGGCGCCGCTGAGTGTGGAGGAGGGAGGAGGACGGCAGTCAGTGTTAATGCTGCTGCATGTCTGGGGCATCAATAGTGAGTGGGCTGGTGGCAGCTTAGGCGCCAGGTTGCGATTTATGGTCGCATGGGCGACCTGGCGCCTGGGGTTTGTCGAGCCCTGCCTTATGTGGCGTTGTTTCGTCCCCAGTTATCCAGGATGATAAGCCCCTGGTTTCGGTCACCCTTTCTTGGGCTGACTCATCTATCGAGATACAGGCTCTAATCGACTCTGGGGCTGCAGGCCTGTTCATGGATGCTGCCTTTGTATCGCATCACTCGATTCCGCTGCAGCTGCGTGACACTCCAATTGCCATTGAGGCTCTTTTTTTTTTATTCTTTTTTTTATTTTTTTAATCTTTTCTTAAAATCAGGAAAAGGGGAAACAACAATATCATAGATATAAAAAACACAACCATTTTATTTTGATGGATTCTTTGAGGCTTTTGATGGGAGACCTCTACAGCCTGCCCATGTGACTCATGAGACTGTTCCGTTGTCCATCGCCGTAGGGGCTCTTCACCGTGAGATAATCCAATTCCAAGTTTTTTCCTCACCTAGGGTTTCCGCTGGTTATTGGTTATTCTTGGTTACAGAGGCACAACCCCTCTTTTGATGGGCTCCATGCTGAGGTTCTCTCCTGGTCACCACAATGCAGTGAGACATGCTTCCAGAAGGTAGCCAAGGTCCTGTACACCTATTCACTCTCCTCCCTGCCGGAGGAGCACCGCAATTTTAGCGATATCTTTGACAAAGGTCAAACCAGTAGTTTGCCTCCACACCGGCCATATGATTGCGCAATTGACCTTCAACCTGGTGTCATACCCCCTCGTGGCCGGGTTTACCCTTTGTCGGTCTTGGAGGATAAGGCCATGGAGGAGTATGTTGCAGACGCACTTTCTCAAGGTTTCATCCACAAATCCTCATCTCCTGCTGGTGCTGGTTTCTTTTTTGTGAAGTAGAGGAGCGGTGAACTGAGACCTTGTATCGATTATAGGAGTCTCAATCATTTCACGATTAAGAATGCCTACCCGATTCCGTTGATTACAGAGTTATTTGACCGCCTCAAGGGAGCAACGGTTTTTACAAAGCTTGATTTGAGAGGGGCATACAATTTTGTGCGGATTAAAGAGGGAGACGAGTTGATAACTGCATTTAATACCAGAACAGGCCGTTATGAGTACCTCATAATGCCTTTTGGCCTCTGTAACGCCCCAGCAGTTTTCCAGGAATTTATTAACTATGTACTTTAAGATTTGTTGCAGTTATGTGTGGTGGTTTATTTTGATGATATCCTCACATTTTCCAAGTCCCTGGAGAACCACGACACAGATGTCTGTCGTGTGCTTCAGAAACTAAGAGAGAACAATCTCTATTGTAAACTGGAGAAGTGCGAGTTCCATCGTGAACAGGTTAAACTCCTGGGCTATGTCATTTCCACTGCCGAGTTTTTGATAGACCCAGAGAAACTTTCGTCAGTCCTACAGTAGCCCCAACCCGTGGGTTTATGTCCCTTGCAGCGTTTCCTGGGCTTTGCCAACTATTATCAGAAGTTTATTCATAACTTCTCGTCTCTAAACAAGCTCCTGACTGATATGACCTGAAAGGACGATAACCCACAAAGTTAGTCTTCGGAGTCCATTAAGGCCTTTGAGAGTCTCAAGGCTGCCTTTGTTTCTGCTCCTGTGTTGGCACATCCTGATCCTACATTGTCTTTTATACTAGAAGTTTATTCTTCTGAGACTAGAGTTGGCACCCTTCTGTCTCAACGTCCTAACTCTGAGAGTGCTATGTGGCTACTTTTCCAAGAAATTGTCACCCGCAGAGTGCAATTATGAGATTGGAGACAGAGAGCTGTTGGTGATCATTTTAGCCCTGAAAGAATAGAGACATCTCCTTGAAGGTACCATTGTGCCAGTTCTCATTCTTACTGACCATAAGAATCTCACATTCTTGTCTAAGGTTAAGCGCCTCTTTCCCAGAAGAGCGCGATGGGCTCTTTTCTTGTCTTGAGTTTTAATTACATTATCTCATTCCTACCCGGTACTAAGAATCCAAGGGCTTACACCTTGTCACGACAATTCTCCACTTCCAAGTTGTAGTTGGTTCCTGTGATTCCTCCTGATCATATTCTGGCTATGGTTCGCACTAGTCTTACTTCTTTGGGTGGCAAAATTCTTGTTGCTCAGGTCCATACTCCTTTTGAGAAATCTAGTGACCGCTGCTTTGTCCCAGAAGGTCTCCGTACTGCCATGCTCTAGACTTACCACTCTCCCAAGGCAGCTGGCCACCCTGGGAAGGATTAACTCATTTGGGCCCCTTCCCAACAATTCTGGTGGCCTAGTCTATGGGCTGATTTAACTGCCTTCGTAGATGCCTGTTCTGTGTGTGCTCAGAGTAAGACTTCACAACACCTTCCAGTGGGCCTCCTACAACCCATACCCAATGGAGAGAGGCCCTGGGCCCACCTATCTATGGATTTCATTGCAGAGGTACCCAACTCCCAAGGCAACACTGTTATCCTTATGGCGGTTGACCAGTTCTCAAAGATGTGTCATTGAATTCCACTTAAGAAATTGCCCATTTCTAAGGTACTGGCTTCCTTTTGTGCTCGGGAGATCTTTCGCTTACATGGGCTACCCAAGGTGATTGTCTCATACAGGGGTAGTCATTTTGTCTCTCGGTTCTGGGGAGCCTTTTGTGCACAGTTGGGAATTCAGCTTGCTTTCTCCTCTGCATGTCACCCGCAGTCTAATGGGGCCGCAGAACTGGCCAATCAGTTCTTGGAGCAATTATTACGTTGCTATATTTCTGGCCATCATAACAACTGGTCAGACCTATGGGCAGAGTTTGCTCACAACAGTGCCTTGAATTCTGCTTCCTGATTGTCCCGGTTTATGGCGAATTATGGTTTCCAACCTTCCATGTTGGCTCACTTGTTTGTTTCAGAGTATTCCTGCATTAGAGGAGCATCTCCGTGATCTTCGTTCCACTTGGGCATAAGTTCAGGAGGCTTTGCAACATGCTAAAGATAGGTACAGACTCCATGCTGATCGCAGACGCCTGCCTGCACCTTCCTACCGGGTTGGGGACAGAGTCTGGCTGTCATCTCACAACCTCCTCCGACTTCGTGTTCCTTCTTTGAAGTTCGCACCTCGGTTTATTGGGCCTTTCCGTATCCTTCGCAGGATTAACCCAGTGGCTTACGCCTTGGACCTTCCTCCTAGTATGAGCATCTCAAATGTGTTTCATGTCTCCTTATTGAAACCTTTGGTCTGCAATCGCTTTACCACCTCCGTGCCATGTCCTCACACTATACAGGTTGAGAACCATGAGGAGTATGAAGTAAAATCCATTGTTGATTCCCGTAGGTTCCGTGGGAAGCATACAGTACCTTGGGCATTAGAAGGGGTACGGTCCGGGGGAACGCTCTTGGGTCTTATCCTTGGACGTACATGCCCCTGTCCTCCTCTGTGATTTCTATAGACTTTTTCCCCTCAAGCCCAGTGGTCCTCCGAGGGGGAGGGGTCGTTGAGGAGGGGGTATTGTCAGGGCTGGGCTCAGCCTTTCCTTCTCTGAGCTGGCAGCTCAGCTGTCGGCTAATTTCCAGCTCCCATCTCTCTCCACAGTTACCCAGCTGTTGTTGATTCTGCTAGTCAGTCCTGCCTACTTAAAGCCGTCCAGCTCACTTGATCTATGCCTTTGCCTTTGTCAACATCACAGAGACTTTTTTCTGCGTTCTTGACTTGCTCGGCTGAAGTTCCTTCTGGATCCTGATCCTGCTGATCCTGCTGATCCAGTGTGATTTAACTTTATTTCTGTCTCGATCTGATTCATGGTTCCTGATACACAGCTTGAAGATAAAATGCCAGCCGCGGTTAAACAATATCTTGCCTCCTCAACAGACATTAGACAATTGTGCTGTATGTCTTAGGAGTCAGTCCAGGAGGCGGGACTTTGTTTGACATCGACTGGCGTTTCATATCCAAGCTGTGAGATCCCCGCTCTGTGTGATCCGGCCAGCTCTTCTCCTGACAGTTTTCAGAAGTGGTGCCACCTTTTTTAAATGGCATCAGAGTGGCTGGGGGGCAGGTAGGCAATTGCGCACTGGGCCGCTCTGATGCCCTGTAGAAAAGGCTGCACCGATTCAGTCAGAAGCGATAAGCCAGGTAATAGTCGTCCCAGACTGCTCCTGCTCCACACTCGTCCTCAGCTAATTTCCATTCGCCAAATGCAAGTGGAAATTTTGAGGGCTAAGCATACTCACATGTCACTATTATTTAGATGTTTAAAACCACAGAGAGTGAGCACTGGCTAGCTAAAACATTCACAAATAATGTATTTTAAAAACACTGAATGGTAGCAAATTGTTTTATAAAACTGAGAAATTAAGATTCTGATTCCTTATTCATGGAGAATAAAAGGATTTGAACGTATCCATACAACCAAAGTTATACAGCAAGGATAAATTAAACTGCCAATGCATTTCACACTAAGCAGTACTTAATTATGGCATACCCATCATGCTGCTCTCCTTGACTTAAACATCTCTGAATAATCACAGTGCTAAATCCCACAGCTTATAGTTGGGAGCTGGACTTGCACCTGATATTGAGTTAGAGAAGGGTTGACCATCCTAAAGCTGTATCGTTTTGTTTTAGTCATTGCTGGATCTTGTTGATCACTTTCTCCACACCTTATATTTAAGAATAGCCTCCATGGCACTGAATAAAATGTTTAGCTACATTGGTAGAATGAAGTTCCTCAGTGTCATAGTGGTGATCAAGCAGCCTTCTTGTTCTGCCAACATATTGAATAGAGCGATGGGATTTAAATAACTCCTTTGCTCCATTTGGACCTGCCATTTTTACCCTTCCTAAAACAGCAGCAGATTCAACACTGCAGTCTCAATAGGGACTTTTACACTGTTGGCAGGGGCAACTGCAAACACTTTTGTACACAGGACTGAGCTTGCAGATAGTCTCCTGCAAGTAGTATTATATCCTGTCGTATTCCACAATAGAGGGCAAGCCACAACACCTTGACTTCACTGATAGTATTGCCCAGTTTTCAATTATAGGAACTTTCAACAAGGTTAGACACATCTTTTTCAGGGATCATTGAGACACACTTTTTCTCCTGGAAGAAGGGGGCTCTCAGTGGGTCAGAAGACTATGGTGAGGTGGTCCCATCCCTAATAAACTTCAGAAAGAAAAAGGATCCCCTTATTGGAGTGGGATTTTTAAATGACCACCAACACCACAAAACAGTATACTTATAAATACTTATACATATAAATACTTTATTAACAATTACAAAGCAGATACAAAATCAAACCAAAGAGACCCCTCCACCAACGGTGTTTCTATGGCATATCTACAGATATACACATACATGGATAAGTGTAATAAGCCAACCAATGAATAATAAAAATACTCTTATCTTATAACCCACACTCGACACGTTTCAAATTGCTGGGATCACAGAACTTTCATCAGGGGTGAAGAGCAAAACTTAGATGGCATACTGATATTTCTACAACATGAAAAAACAAATCTTAGAATCTAAAAAAAACACATACAGTACATGCACAGGATGGGGAGCATAGAAAAAAAAAAGGGTTGGGGAAGGGGGGGGGGGGGGAAAGTGTTATTTGTCCTTAAATGTGCTCATATTTGAATACGCCTATAACAACAATAATGACCCACCTGGAATAGTTCATCAGTAATTAATATGCTTGGAAAACTACATGGAATGCATGTCGCTCATGTGCATGGGTATGTCCCAGACTGATGTCTGACTGCGTAGGTGATAAGGTACGGGTTGACGTTAACCTAAATAGGGAATGCCAGACGACCACTTCCTCCAGATCCACCTTACCTACCGTATTTGCCGGCGTATAAGACGACTGGGCGTATAAGACGACCCCCTATTTTTCAAGTGAAAACATTGGTTTTGGGCAATACTCCTGGTATAAGACTACCCCCCTTCTGAGGCAACACCATTTTAAAAAAACATTAGAACGATTAAAAAATACAAAGCAAGAATGCCAACTACTCATCCGCCATGCTGTGTTATGTCATAAAGTAAATCAAACAATAATAACACAAACAGAGATCTATTGAATGCCACAACTCTGGAAAGTAGAATTTTTCACTAATCAAACCTATACCACTTTTGGGTTACATTCTATGGGAATTGTCCACCAAAATGCATTTAATAACCCCCCTGTCATATGTCCCAGATTTACCTGTCCCTCTCTCTTGGGTGCCTGAGACCTCAAAGGCAAATAGCAGGATGTATAGTAGTAGGAGATCAGTGAATGGATTTACCCAGGGAAGTATGGTGAGCGGTGTATTATTTTAATGAATACAACGCCTGCTTGGATTGGCAGAGGCTGTAGCATCATCAGCCCTTGCCTCTCTCTCTCTCTCTCTCTCACAAAGCCAATCCGAGCAGGCTACTCTATGTAGCCTGCTCGGATTGGCAGTGGTTGTTACTCCAATCCAAGCAGGCTCTGTATTCATTAATAGAATACATCGCTCGCCGGGATTGGCTCAACGGCGTATACTGTTTGTTGCTGAAGCCACATACAATATTAGCAGACATTTGGAGGCTGACATCCATCGGGCAGCATTGTATACCTGTATACCCGGCGTATAAGACGACCCCCAATTTTTGGGCATTTTGTTTAAGTGTAAAAGGTAGTCTTATACGCCAGCAAATACAGTAGGTCAGCAAATAGAGCAACATATAAAATGACAAAATCTGAAGACGCAAGTTCAATAACTTAACTGATTACCACATATGCCACCACATGGGGAAGTGATCACACGCCACTAAACACTTTAAAAAAATGCCCAAACATAGCCACCGTGAGCCCAAACCCGGAAAGACCAGCTGTAACCATAAGAGGGAACACCACACCATTCTAGAGAGAGTGATTGTTAAACTGACCAATTCACTAAGTAGAAGGAGAGTTATGCAAAAATAAGGATATAAAAATAAATATAAAATTGGAAACATGCAGACCAACAAGACTGCTTACCTATTGGTATCAATGGAGGGAGGGAGGATTGCTGCATATGTGTCAGGTCACCTGAGACCAGGTGACAGATGCACTCCGTAGGAGTCGGAAGTGCACCGCTAGGTAGCGGACCTTAGGACTGACTGCTGCGGATTGTACCCAGGGAGATTCAGAACAGGTCTACAGGATAACTAACACAGATCCCAACGGAAGCTGGAGCATAGATTCCCCAGGGCGCGGAGTCTAAGCAAAAGGTCAAGGTCATGGTCACAAGCAGACAGGAATCGTTGAGAACACGCCAAGATCGGTAACAGAGTCAAACATAGAGCACACGGCAAGCAGGAACCAGGAAGCCAAACACACAATGAATACACAATGGTTGATCAGCACCGATGGCTTGCAGTGCACAGGTTAATATAGAGTTCCCTGATAGGGCCTGGGGTGGAGCCATGCTTAGAGGAGAGGTTATAACAACCACCAGGTGGAAGTGGCTGGCCTCTTAGTCTGAACACATAAGGGGAGGCAAGCAAACACAGGAAGATCCCTGCATAACCATGACAGTACCCTCCCTCTTACGAGGCCTCCCCCTCCCTCGCCTGGGTTCAGGCTCAAAGGGAAACTCCAGATGGAACCTCCTTAACAGACAAGGAGCAAAGACCTCAGATACAGTGATCCAAGACCTCTCCTCTTGGTCAAACCCTTTCCAATGTACGATGTACTGAAGAATGTCTTTACGGAGCCGGGAATCCAAAACTTTACTAACCTCGTATTTTAGATTATCCTCAGAGACCGGAACCAAGGTAGAGAGAGGACGAGAGGACTAAAGGCTTTTTAGGAATGGGTAAGGGCATGAGAAGATCAGGAGTCTGAGCAGGGTCCCCCAGACCCTTAAAGATGAGCTGGACATCCAGCACAGGACCAGCAGACTGGACAGAGGTCAGTGGATCCCTGAGGTCAGGTTGGTTAGAAGGTGACATGTCACAAGAGTCAAGCTGGATATCTCAAACACAAACAGAATGCAGAAAGCCCTGAGAAAAAAATTGAAAACCCCACCTGGCCGAATGAGGTATTCTATCCAAAGGATGGATTGAGCCTCTTAAACGTGTTTGAACAGACATAGTAGCAGTAGGGTGAAGCCAGGTTACAGAAGGTCCTGAACAAGAAGCAGGAAGCTCATTGGGCATGGGCTGGACTGACATAACTGGTTCAGAGGCCGACTGAATAGTATTGTCAGGTTTAGCGACCATCTCAATTGCATCATAGGGCATAGCGACTGTGGAACTTGCAGACAAGTTAGCCTGGCTGTGCGTCCAAGGGAGATTAGGGACAGGCAAAGGTAAATGGTTATTCAAACTGGAGTGAATGATCGACTCAGGTTGATAGGTGGGCCCCTCATCCAGAGTACCACATGACCTAGAGAGTGCACCAGTCTGACTATTGCAGGACACATCCCAGAGATTGCTATATACAGCGGGAAGAGCAGAAGATACCGGGATGGTGGTAACAGGAAGTTTCTTTTTTGGGGTACCCTTGAGTAGGCAGGAAGAGGAACAGGAGGAACCCCAAGCCAGCATCTGTCCAGCAGACCAATCAACATGTGGAGAATGGAGCCGTAACCAAGGAAGATGATAGGAGATGAAGCCTTAGGTAAGACAAGGAAGGATATCCACTCCTGGTGGAGTGTCCCTACTGACATCTTAACAGGAAGGGTCTGGAAGCGGATAGGGCCCCCTGGGAGAACAGTGCCATCAATCGCCAAGACCACCAATGGCTTTGTAAGGGGCAAAAGGGTAAGTCTCATGGAGGATGCAGTTTCCCAATCCATGAAATTGGCAGCGGCTCCGGAATCCAGATGTGCTGAGACTGAACAAGAGGAAGGACCGACATGAAGCAACACAGAAAGGCGAAGACGAGAAGGTGAAGGTGATATTTCAGGGTCTAATACTCCACCTTCCAGATGTATTAGCCCTGAGCGGTTTTCCGGACGAAAAGAACAAGTGTCACGGAAATGACCTTTGGCCCCACAATAGAGGCATAGGCCCAGAGTTCTGCGCCTAGCGCAATATTCGGTAGATAACTTTGTCCGGCCCAACTGCATAGGTTCCTCAACTGGCAGGGGATGCTCCTCGGCTTCAAGAGAAGGGACTGGGAGCTCAGGCTGCCTAAAGAATGGGGAGTGCTGGTGTCTTTTTTCCAGGGCCCTCTCCTGAAAGCGAATATCAATCTGGTTACACAAGGTGATGACAATGTCCAGATCGGCAGGAAGGGATCTTCTTGCTAATTCATCCTTCACTCCATCAGAAAGGCCATGTAAAAAGGTCGCAACTAGGGCCTCATTATTCCAGCTCAATTCAGCTGTGAGGATATGGAACTGAAGAGCATACTGTCCCACAGAAGCGGACTCT